>NC_135272.1:2515000-2815000 GCF_051311805.1 Agelaius phoeniceus | reverse complement strand
GTGACACTGCAAGGCCCATGGAATCATTGGGACCATTGTGACATTGCTGGACCCCATGGGATCAAGCCACCATTATGGCACGGCAGGGCCCCGTGGATCCAAGGCACCATTGTGGCACTGTAGGGCCCCACAAAACCAAGGGAACACAGAACAGATCTGGCTGGTTTGGCCTCCCAGGGGCTGCCTGACTTGTCCAGCTGACCCTGGCATGTTGAGGGTCTCTTCTCATCTGCTGCTGAACCACTGGAGCTCTGTGCTTTTCTTCCCATGGAAAAGAACTGTCCTTCTCCTCCAGGCACCTGTGGCCAGAACTGGGATTCCACCTCCAAATTTCCTTATTATAGTAGAGGAAATGTATTGTATTTGAATATCTGTATCAAGGCTTTGCCCCGGGAGGTCCCGGTTGTCCTTGATGGGCTGCAGCTGCAATGTCCTTAATTGGGCTCTAGCTGTGACCAATGAAGATAACTGGGATAAAAGGGGGCAGATTAGCCAGTCAGGGAGAGCCTTGGAGGAGCCCTGAACTGTAAGAGAACAAGATGTAGAGGAAGGAGTCTGTGCTGTGAAGATCTGCAGCTGTAAGAACACACCAAGGAGGTATGGACTTTAGAAATCTGATAATGACAGTATGGGACTCCAGGAATAGAACAACAACACCTTATATCCAGCGATTATTCCAATAGGAATATTCCCAGGACAAGTCTGTCTTGCAGTGGTTTTACAAGAGTCACTTTGCATCTGTCTCAAAAAACACTGGGGAAGGCTCTGTGATTTCCTTCCTATGATAAAGAACTGTCCTGCTTCTCCAGGTGCCCATGGCTGAGATTGGGGTTCCACCTCCACAATTCCCTATATCTAAAGTCTGGTCCCAGACAAAATCTTCCATTCCTGACAAGTCTGGCTGGCCTTGGCCTACTGAGGCTCTCCAAACACTGGGGCTCTGTGCTTTCCTTCCTATGGAAAAGAACTGCCCTTCTCAGCCAGGTGCCCATGGCCAGAATTTGGGTTCCACCTCCAATATTGCCTGTTGTGACAAATTGGAGGAGATTGTTGGCTGGAAACATTTCATATGTTGGGGAGGAAGGGGCAGGTCCAGCCTTGCCCTGCCTGGAACCCCAGCCCTGCCCTGCCCTGGAACCCCAATCCTCCCAGAGCCTTTATCCCAGCCCAGCAGTGGCTGCCAGTCCCTGGCACAGCACAGGCAATGCTCCACAGCCACCTCTGCAGCCCCAGCCCAGCTCCTGAGGGACCAAATGAGCCCAAGCCCCACCTGGGGGAAGGGCCCAGGGAGACCAAGGGGTATTGAAGGCTGACCACAAGGCAAGCACACATCTTGACCCTGCATCCTCTTGGAATTTCCATCTCAATGCTGCTGGAATCCAGGAGTTGGAAGCTCTGTGTGTGCTTCTCTGTATCTTTTTTGTCTTTCTCTCTTTCTGTGTCTTCTTTTGTTCCTGTGCTCCTGCAAATGTTGAGTAACTTAAAATTGAACGGGCTTAGAGTTTGTGAAATTGAATGGGCCAAGGCAATGCTTTCAGAAGTGGTTTTTTGTTGATTGAATATCTGTCGTAGTTTGACATGAGAAGAATTTTTAAATGTAATGGAAAACCTTTTGTGTCACTGACAATCTGTTAAACCACTGAGATACTGAACACGCCTCTGTTAACCACATATGCTAAAGATGAAAAAACCCAGGAACCTCCTCTTTCTTTTCCAGTCAACAAAGAAGCAGCAGCCCTGGCCCCGGCCCCCATTCAACCAAACCAAACCAAACCAAGCAACCCTGCCATGGGCTGAGCCCCTTCCCCCCTCCCCAGGCTGCCCCCTCCATCGGTCCCATTCTGACCAAACCAAACCCCAACAACTCCCAAACAGGAAAACAAAAGCGGCTACAAAACCCCAACCAGAACAATGCCAGCCACAGCTATTAAAATCTTACCATCAAGACCCGCCCCCAACACAACTCAAACCAAAAACCCCTACAACCTACAACGCACACAAAATATCACTAGAACTAAAATTAAACACAAAAACCCCCAAACCAGCCATAAAACCAATTTTACACAACCCAACCACAACTTCCACCACAAGTTACCAGTGGGTCAAGTATTAACCCTTTCAATACTTCAATCCTCCCTCAAGTAAAAAAAAAACAAAACAAAATATAAGCATATAAATACCCATAAAACCATCAAAGTCAGTAAAGAAGAATCTAAATCTAATTTAAAAAGAAGGAAAATATCTTAATTTTAAAATAAAAATCCTGTTGTAAACTATAAAGAGAAAACTCTTTTTCTTTATAACACATAAAACTATAAAAAAAGAAAAATATTCAAAATAATATCAAACAAAAACCTGCATACTAAAATAAACAACTTTTAAAAAAACTATAACTTCATAAAAAGTTTAAAAAGAAAAAAAAAAGTAATCCACTAGCCCCTAGAGAAGATCTCTATTCCCAGAGATAAAAATAATTTGTAAAGTAAATAACAAAAAAATTACCTTTAAAGAATTCATCTTTAAAACAATACCCCATAAGTTGACTTGGCCCATCAACAAGCTTTAAAACAGCTTGTAGCACAAAAACCAACTTCAGAATAACAAAGTTCCCCAGGCAACTGTGATCCATGAAAAAATTAAGAACCACAAATTCCTATTTTTTCCCCTTTGTAAAAAAATCTCCATAACCTTAACAAGAAAAACTTCTCTCCCTAAGTCAACTAAAAAAAGACTATTCTAGAAATAGTAAACGAACTAGAAATTTTGTTTACTTACTTTACATTGTCAGTAAAAAGAAAAAGTTGTAAAGAAAAATAAAGTGTTCTAAAGAGCTTATTTTAATTCTTACTACTTCTTTTTCTTTTAGTTACTTTTAATAAAACTTTCGTTATACCCTTGTAGAATTTTAATCCTACTTTACCTTTCTGCTAATCCTATCTCACAACAAGATAAATACATAAATACGTAACCAACACTAAAACCCACCACATTCATAAATACTTTAATTAAGAAATCTCAACATTAGAAGAAAATTTAAATTAAAAAACCAAAACAGCTACAATGTCATAAAAAACCCTTTCCCACAATTTCTCTGATTTTCTAAAGTCACCAGTAAAGGCTGTTAAGGTCTTTTGAGCTCCTGAGAATCTCTTGTTGGCATTTCTCCAGGGAGTCCAACTCAGGGTACAGAAACAATTGTAATTCCTTTTAAATGTCTCCTTGAGAGAGTTGTTTGGGGGATGGGAGTCAGGGCTTGTCTGTGCTGCTTGGCCCAGCCCAGGCAGGGCTTTCCCAGCCACATTCCACACTCCATTGCCCAGCTGGAGCCGCTGGTGCCTCTGAGTTGTGCTGCCCCAGCCCCAGGGACGCTCTCCTTGTCTGCCCATTCCCCCACGGTCTCTGGGCAGGGATGGCCTCAGTGGGGGCTGCTGACATCCTCAGCAACTTGGAGGCTGCAGCTGAATTTCACTGCTCCAGAGGCTTGTTCAGCCTTCAGCTCTTCAGTGCAGGAATTCAGTGTCCCAGGGCTCATGAACATTCAGAACACCTGAACAAGCCAAGCCTCTGGGAATCATTTGATTTCAATTTTCAAATCCTTTGTGGCTAATTAGACAGATTTCAGTAGTATATCCAAAGTGAATGCAATATATTTAAAAAGACCGTGAGAAATGATTTTTCCGGTCCTCCTAAGGTTTTTTCCCCTGTTAATACAATGATATGTGCAATCTCCAATTGACACTGAATCCAAGTACCTCCTCATGCAGTTTGAGTAGATATGCAAATCAAGACCCTTCATGGCTGACAATCAATCAGACTCTGTCCCTACCCACCCCACCATTTCCCCCATCCAAGCCCTGGCACTCAGAGCAGCCTTGTGCAAATCTGAGCTGCCTCCAGTCCAGGCTGCACCTGCAGCTTTCAGCTCCTTGGCTCCAAGTCCCCCCTGCTTTCCTTGCAGAAGGAGCTGCCCGAGACAGAGGGATGTTGATTTCTTGTCAGCCAGCAAAGCCAAGGGAAGGCACAGCTCCAGCAAATGCAAAAGTCATTCTTCTCCCTGGCTCTGGTCTGCCCCTGATCCCCACAGCCTGTCCTGTTTCCTTCATCCCTGCATTGCCAGGGACTTTCTGGGACAAGAGAGCTCTGCTCTGGCTATGGAGGGAGGTCCAAGTGCCACCACTGGAGTGGGAACCACAACTCATCAGGTTTGTGTCCTTTGGGGGTCAGGAACTGGTGAGACTCAGGGGCAAAGAAAGTTTCTTTTCATAGCCAACAGACCATAGTTAAACAGGACACAATTTAATAACAATCTCCCTCTTCCCTGAGCTAAGTGCAATGTCCCAGCAGTGTCTGAGGAGTCCACCATCCACAAGGGATTTCCATACTAAAATTAATTTTAGACAAGAATGGTCCTGTGATAGACATAAACACAATTAAGTTCTTGTATCAGGATGCTCATCCTGGAGTGGGAAAAACCAGCTCCAACAATTCCTGATTTGCAAAGCTGTCAGTGGTGGATAGAGAAGGGAGGTCACGCTGCTCTTGGTGTTGAGGAAATGCTGAAACCAGCCTGACTCATTTCACCTCCTCCTGTCCTGGCTGATCTCCCCTCTTTCCCCTTTCACCCATTGGCTTTTGTCTCCCACCAGGCCCCGGTGAAGAGCCTGGCTCTGTGTTCTCCATCCCCTCCTCGCTGGCACTGCCAGGCTGGGATGAGGAGCCCCTCAGCCTTCCCTGCTCTGGGCTGGACAAGCCCAGCTCCCTCAGCCTCTGCTCACAGCCCAGGGGCTCCAGCCCCACCTTGGAGGCCCTTCCCAGACCCTGCTCCAGCTGCCAGACATCTTTCCTGCCCTGGGCAACCCAAACCAGGCCACAGTGACCTGGGTAATCCCCGTCCTTGATGTCCTGGTCACACAGCCCTGGCCCCTTGTCCCCATGTCAGGCTCTGGGGTGGATCCTGTGGAACATCCTTTGGTGGAGGCTGTGGCTCCAGGTGGGCCGGGGGGATCCCGGGGGACAGGGACCCCGCTGGGCATGGACAGCATTGGACTTGTTGGGAGAAACTGTGAGGGGGAGCTGGGGCCGAGTGACCAACCCAGTGACCTGACACAGCCCTGCTGGGATGGCACACAGCTCCTCTGGGATGTCACAGCCCCTTCTCTAATGTCACACAGCTGGTCTCTGATGTCACAGAGGCAGTCTATGATGTCAGAGCTGCTCGATGACCTCACATACCCCACTCTGTGATGTCATTGCCCACTCTGTGACCTCATGTTAACAGATGATCAATTGTCTACACCAGCTGAGCTGACACCTGGAGCTTGTTCTCCACATCCCCAGGCCTATGGAAACCACACAAGGCCCATTGTGTGAGAAGGGGAACTGGAAGTTCAGCAGCCTCAGGGTCCTGCCAGCTCAGCCAGACCCACTGGAACATTGGGGTCCACGAGCACCAGGGACCACCAGAGAGACCCCCAGGACAGAAGAATACATGGGTAAAGGGGACGGGGAATACCTTAATTATTTTGGGGAAATGATTATCATCTGTATGTTTATTCCAGGAGAATCAATGAATATGTGAGCAAAATACAGAAAATAAACAGAAACTTTCCTGTACTCAGCCTGCACGGCTTTGGGAGGAGCTATCCCCCGTGCATCCAGCTGAATAAAGAATGCTGCTTCTTAATGCTACATTGGGGCTAAAAAGAGTTTTCTGTTTTACCGAATCTTTGGTAACACTCCCACTGCCAAGGAAAGCTCTGTCTGCTGCTGTTCACAGACAGAGAAGGGCTGGGGGCAGATGTGGGGCTTGGAGGCTGCCTGGGGCACAGTGACCATGAAATAACCAAGTTTTCAGTGTTCTGTGAAAGAAGGAGGGGCAGCAACAAAACCTCTACACTGGAATTAGGAAGGGCAGACTTTGGCCTGTTTAGGATGCTGATTGGGGGAGTACCGAATCAGGTAGTGATTTTTAAAGGAGAAAGAGCCCTTAAAATCCAAGGGGTCCAGGAAGGATGGACACTTTTCAAGAAAGTAATCTTACGGGGAAGGAGCAGCCTGTCCCAGTGTGGCAAAAGATGAGCTGGTGAGGAAAATGACTGGCCTGGCTGCCCATGGAGCTTTTGTGGGAACTTAAGGGAAAAAAGAGGATGCATCATTTTGAAAAGAGAAACAGGCAACTCAGAAGGTGTTTAAGGATGTTGTTCGATTATGTAGAAAGAAGAGGAAAGAGGTGAAAGCCCAATTAGAGCTTAATCTGGCCACTTGTGTGAAAAATAATAGGAAATGTTTCTATAAATAAATTAGTAGCAAAACACTGGATAAAGAGAACCTCTACTCTTTATTGGATGCAGTGGAGAATTGAGTAACTAAAGAAACGTCTGAACTGTTTAACATCTTGTCTGTCTCAATTTTCAGTATTAGGCCAGGTTGCCCTCAGGATGAGTGTTCTCCTGAGCTGGTGGATGGGCACAGGGAGCAGAACAGCCCCCTGGAATCCAGGAGGAAGCAGCTGCTGACCTGCTGAGCCACTCAGATGCTCACAGGTGTCTCTGTGATCCGATGGGATCCATCCCAGGGGGATGAGGGCACTGGTGGATGAGCTCCCCAGGCTGCTCTCCATCACTTACCATCACTCCTGGCTCAGCAGGGAGGGCCCAGAGCACTGGAGGTGCCAGTGTGAGCCCATCCCCAGGAAGGGCTGGAAGGAGGAGCTGGGGAACTCCAGGCCTGTCAGCCTGACCTGGGTGCCTGGCAAGGTTATGGAACAGATCACCTTGAGTGCCATCACAGGGCACCCACAGGATGGCCCAGGGATCAGAGCCAGCCAGCTCAGTGGATTTAGGGGTGGCAGGTCCTGCCTGACCAACCTGGTCTCCCTTTATGCCCAGGTGACCCACCTGTGGGTGTGGGAAAGGCTGTGGATGTTGTGTGCCTGGACTCCAGCAGAGCCTTTGACTCTGTCTCTGACAGCATTCCCTGGAAAAGCTGCAGCCCACGGCTTGGGCAGGTTCCCTCCTTGCTGGGAGATTTAAGAGCTGGCTGGAGGCTGGGCCCAGAGAGGGGTGGGGATGGTGCTGCACCCAGCTGCTGTCCAGGCACTGGTGCTGTCCCCAGGGATCTGTGCTGGGCCCAGCCCTGTTTAATATCTTCACTGATGGTCTGGGTGAGGGGATCGAGTCCAGCATTCACAAATTGCAGATGGCACCAAGCTGGGTGTGAGTGTGGACCTGCTGGAGGGTAGGAGTAGGAGGGCTCTGCACAGAGCCCTGGACAGGCTGGATCCAGGGCCCAAATCCAACAAGGTGAGGTTTAACAAGTCCCAGTGCCGGCTCCTGCACTTTGGCCACAACAACCCCTGCAGCTCTACAGGCTGGGGACAGAGTGGCTGGAGGGAAGCCAGGCAGAAAGGGACCTGCAGGGACTGATGGACAGCAGGCTGGACATGAGCCAGCAGCGTGCCCAGGTGGGCAAGAAGGCCAATGGCTCCTGGCCTGGATCAGGAATGGTGTGGCCAGCAGGAGCACAGCTGCTGTGCCAGCACTGATCTGCCCCAGCTCTGCACACAGACATTGCTGCTGCAGCTCCAGAGAAGGGAACACAAGGGCATCTCTGGAAAAAACTTTGCTGGGAGATCCTTTAGTTTCTTTAAAGCCACACGGAGTGCAGCCCCTCACCGACACAATCTGTGGCCACAGGGAAGATGGAGAGAAACAAAATGATAAATGGCAAAACCAATGGCTTTTTTTTGTGGACAATATTAAAAAACTGAAACATGTGGGAAAAAAGAACAAACCCACAACCAAACCCAAAAGAATTATCAAAGGTGATTTATATTCCATGGCCTGTCCCTGCTGCAGCCCCGGCACTGCCACCCCCAGGGCTGTGCCCGGCCCCGAGAGCACTCAGGCCCTGCAGCAACACCAGGGCCACCAGGGCAGCGGGGCAGGGCCACGGCAGCAGCACTGGCAACACCAAGTGCTGCTGCTGCTGCTGCTGGGCACAGCTTCTGGGCCAGCACTGATCTGCCCCAGCTCTGCACACAGACACTGCTGCTGCAGATCCAGAGAAGGCAACAAAAGGGCAACTCTGCAGAAAACTCTGCTGGGAGATCCTTTAGTTCATTTAAAGCCACCGAGAGTGCAGCCCCTTGTTGACACAGTCTGTGGCCACAGGGAAGATGGAGGGTAACAAAATGAGAAATGGCACAATAAATGACATTTATTTGTGGACAAGATTAAAAACCTAAAATAAAAAGAGAAAGAACCTCCAAAATGAAACCAACATGTACTATCAAAGATGACTTTTATTACAAGTGATTTGCAGAAATTGGCCAGCAGTTTAATGTTTCTGAAAGCATCCAGTCATCAGTCTCCGCACTGCAGCCTTGAGCTCCTGGTTCCTCAGGCTGTAGATGAGGGGGTTCAGAGTTGGAGGCACCATCGAGTACAGAACTGAAAGGGCCAGATCCAGGAATGGGGAGGAGATGGAGAAGGGCTTCAGGTGAGAAATTGTGCCTGTGCTGATGAACAGGGTGACCACAGCCAGGTGAGGGAGGCAGGTGGAAAAGGCTTTGTGCCGTCCCTGCTCAGAGGGGATCCTCAGCACAGCCCGGAAGATCTGCACATAGGAGAAAACAATAAACACAAAACAGCCAAATACCAAACAGCCGCTAACAGCAAGAAGCCCAAGTTCCCTGAGATAGGATTTGGAGCAGGAGAGCCTGAGGATTTGTGGGATTTCACAGAAGAACTGGCCCAGGGCATTGCCATGGCACAGGGGCAGGGAAAATGTATTGGCTGTGTGCAGCAGTGAATAGAGAAAGGCACTGGCCCAGGCAGCTGCTGCCATGTGGGCACAAGCTCTGCTGCCCAGGAGGGTCCCGTAGTGCAGGGGTTTGCAGATGGACACGTAGCGGTCATAGCACATGATGGTCAGGAGGGAAAATTCTGCTCCAAGGAAAAACATAAAGAAAAAGAGCTGTGCAGCACATCCTGAGTAGGAGATGGTGCTGGTGTCCCAGAGGGAATTGTGCATGGCTTTGGGGACAGTGGTGCAAATGGAGCCCAGGTCGCTGACGGCCAGGTTGAGCAGGAAGAAGAACATGGGCGTGTGCAGGTGGTGGCTGCAGGCTACGGCGCTGATGATGAGGCCGTTGCCCAGGAGGGCAGCCAGGGAGATGCCCAGCAAGAGGCAGAAGTGCAGGAGCTGCAGCTGCCGCGTGTCTGCCAATGCCAGCAGGAGGAAGTGCCTGATGGAGCTGCTGTTGGACATTTGATGTGATGCCTTGGCATAGGGATCTGTAAGAAAAGTAATCATGGAATAGTTGGGTTTGGAGAGGACTTGAAATATCCCAGCACAGGCTGGGGGCACTTTCCCCCCACTGCCTGCCCAGGGCTCTGCTGCCTGGAGCTGTCCCTGCCAGCAGCTGCTTCCCTGTGCCCAGGGCTGGGCCCTGCCAGTGCTGCCAGAGCCCAGCCCAGCCCTGGGGGCTCAGCTCTGCCCTGCAGAGCCCTCCCAGCTCAGGCACTGCCCAGGGGCAGCTCTGGCTCTTCAGGCTCTGATAGCAATGCCAGAGCAACCCGGAGGAGGCTGGAAAAGCAACACTGATGCTGCCTGTGAGGGGCCCTGTGCTGATTTCTGTCACTGCCTGGTTTAGTAAATCTGGGAGATTTTTTTTTCCTCAACCTGAACTGAAAGATAAATATCTATGTGAAATATCCCATCCAGGAAACCCAGAGCAGTAGATTAAAAATGCAAATTTTTCTTTTTTATGCAGCCCCTGCCTTACTGTGCTCCCTGTATAATCTCCTTGGAAATGTTCTGCAGTTAAATGCCATGCTGGGAGCAGTCCTGAACAATGCTGCATCCTCCCCACACAAGGAGAACACTTCCAAGCCTCACCAGCTGTCTCCTGCCACCCAGATCTTGTCCCCCAGTGCTGGGAGCAGCTGCCAGGGCTGGCTGAGAGCTGTCCCTGGCAGGCAGCAGAGTCCCTGCCCCAGCACAGCACCCTGGGCTGCAGGACCCTGCTCTGCAGGACAGCCCTGGGCACCCCTGGCTGCTCTGCACAAGAGACAAGCAGAGAATGTACTCACAGGCTCTGCAGGCATTGGCATGTTCCAGCTTGAGGAGATGGCTCCAGGAGCTGCAGCTGCATTGTCCTGCAGCCAGAGGTTCCTGTGCCAAGGGCTGGCAGTGATTGTGCCCCAGGCACTTCTCAGCCCCTTCCCAGCCCTGACTGATTGAAGCTCTCTGTGCCTCTGTGCTGTGCCCGGGCTGGCTGCAGGCAGTGCCCCAGCCCTGCTGGGCTGGCAGAAGAGCTGCTCATCAAGAGAAATGTGCTTTTGAAGCTCTTCTTGGTGACCAGGAGCTGCCTCTGTGCCAGGAGCCCAGCCCAGCTCAGCAGCACAGACACAGCACAAGGACTTTAATCAGCCTCTGGGCCTTTGTGCTCAGGCCCTGGACATCAGTCCCTGAGAGGGAGCTGATGTAACCTCTGCAGAACTCCAAGGCAGAATCCAACTCCAAAGTTTCTTGGACTTTTAATTGGTCCCACTGAGGGACACGACTGAGCAAGTGTCCCCAGGCCCCAGGCAGAGCAGAGAACTGCAGGCAGTGATGACAGGTGGGGAGAAGGAGAAGCCAAGTCTTGGTGCCAGGGGCACAGCAGGATCTGTGCCACCAAGGGCTGGGAGGAGACACCTTGTCCTGAGGCCCTGGGGCCTCCTGGCACAGCCCCAGCCAGGCTGGGCACTGTCAGCCCCTTGTGCTGCCCTCAGCATCCCCCCCTAGCCCACATCCCAGTGGCCTCAAGGATCTGCTGCAAGGAGTCCCTGGGGAGCCTTGCTCAGCAATGGCCCTGGGGGCTCCTGAATGCTCCCTGCAGGGGCTGCAGGTTTTTCAAAGGACTTTGGCTTTGGCTTTTGCCTTGGAGTCTCTGAGAGGTTTGTGCAATCCTGGCCTCCAATTATCTGCTGTAATTAGTCCCTGGAGAGGCTTTGTCTGTAACAACACTCAGTGGGCTCATTAATGCTTCAGGGTACTTCAGTTATTTGAAGGTACTTGGTGTTTCCCTTTTGATGCAGACTCTGTGAGAGGTTTGTGCAATCATGGCCCCAATTATCTGCTTTAATGAGTCCCTTGAGAGCTTTGTACTGACACTCAGTGGAACTCAATAATGCCTTTAGATACTCAAGGTTTTTAAGGTAGTTTATGGATTTAAGAATACTTTTAGGTACTTTTAAGGATTTTCCTTCCCACACTGAGTCTCTGAGATTTTTTTGTGCCATCCTGGCCACCAATTCTCTCCTCCAAGGTGTCCATGAGGAGCCTGTGTTGGGTATCTTCCCCCTCTCTGTTTTACAACAATACTGGAACTGAAAGAATTTTGTAAGACTTTCTAAAAGCATCCAAACAAACATGGGACAATTAACAATACAACAACAACCACTAAGAGAATTCATAGTCCTGTTTTAGCTAGACATCATCCAACCCTTTAGTACCATGGATTGGAAGAGTTTATTACCCAGTCTTTGTTTTCCACTTGAAGCTTCTTGAACCCTTCCTTCAGTACCTGAATGCTCTTGTGAATTGACTCGCTGTGGCTGGAGAGGTTCATGCAGCACATGCCCTCAGAGTCTACACAGCCATGCCCATGTGCCCAGAGTAAAAACTCTATCGCTGTTCTGCAAGGTGGCGTGTCTGATGGTCTCTGTGTCTGAGAGCAGCCACTCAATGTGAGGGAGGCAGCATTGGTTTGCTTACTCAACAGGCACCCAGGATGGTCTGATTGCCCTAAAGCTTTAGCTGCAGCCACCCAAGGTAGTAAGACGGAGGCTGCCATTCTCTTGTTTTTACTCCAATAGATGACATTATTTTTGCAATCAGATTCAAAGTTGTGTGTAGATATTTTTGCTCTGTTTCCCTGGCCATTAATCATTTTTGTCTTGGGTGCCAGCTACAATGTCTGCCTTTGATGTGTGAAGGGACACCAGGCCATGCTCTATCCTTGCAAATAAGAAACACACCCTGCAGCAACTGGAGTGGGTAGCTACTGGCCCAAGAAATTATGGAAGAGGTGTAATTACACCATCAGGTCTGGTTTTTGTAAGTGGGATGGTATGGGGAGATGTCTCTCCTGATAGTTTCTTTTTTCTTTTAATTTTGTGTCTTTCGCCCTCTTCTCATCTCAGACAGTAATAAAACCTTACACAAAAGTCCATTTTTACAGAGCTGAGAATTTCTACCCCTGAGTTCGAGTGGTGCATGCAGGAGCTTCTGGGTCCAGTAGTCCCAAGCATCGACAGGGTTGCACTTTTATTTGCTGTCAGGATTGTCCCCTGGCATACTGCAAATGGCACCCTCAGGTATTGGCCAGACATCTGTAGGCAACCCCAGTAGGCAGGTGGAGAAGGGGTCATCAGGGCTAGCGACAGACAGGCACAGGGTGTCTTGTTTCATGGCTTTTGCTAGAGTTACCATACACTGTGCTTTGTGTTTTGGAGGGCTACCCATCCACTCGCAAGGAGCATGGTTGCAAACAGGCTGAGGAAGGTGAGTAGAAGCTTCCTATGTGTCATCTTCAAAAGAATTGTCTAGTCCAGGTGCTAGAGTCACTGTCTGGTGGGTTTTGTCTTGGGGTGGACTTGGGGGTTCCTTTGCAGAATCCACACTCAGTGGCTCCAGGTAGGGCTTGATGTTCTTATCTGGGATACACCAAGGTCCTTTATCAAACTGGTCTCATTGTGGCAATTTGGTCTTCAGGTCCTTTGATGTTAATAAGTTCTGCACTTCGGACACTGTCACGGTCACCTCCAATCTTGGACAATATTCCTGCAGTAGCTGTGAACACCCAGTTAGGAGCCCACTTGGAACGTGAGATACCTGTCACGTCTGCTCCCATGTCCACAAGCCCTGTCAAAACAATCTTTTCACTGTTAAGTTCCAGAGTGCAGGTGATTTTTGGTTGATTGTGATTTATCACCTGGGTCCACATCCCTAGTGAAGTGTCACTGGCATCCTGTTTGGGGAGTATTATGGCTTGGGCAATTGTTAGTTCTTAGGGTATAAAACAAGGTGGGTCGGGAGACAGGGCCAGCACTGTAATTTCTCATTGTGAGGCCACTGATAGTACGGATGGTAATACAAAAAATCCTTCAGTCCTCGATTGGCAGTTTCCTAAGATTAATAGTTCACAGGGCCAATCTTTGGGCCCCAGCTGTCCTGTCAATATTGCATGGGCAAAATAGTCAGTTAAAACAACAGACTTCACGCTCACCAAGACCCGAGACAAATTTTGCCCCTGGTGGTGTTTGGCAACTGGGAGATGAGGTGCTGGAGTTCAGTGCTCCATGGTCTGTAATAGGTGTTTGTGCTACTTGACCTTCGTCAGTTGTAGGCATCGTTGGTTTGAACATTTGTGTCAGAGTGTGAGGCTGCCTTGCACTCCACTGGTAGTTTTTTTAATGGCTGCTTGATGTAGTTACCTTTTGAGAAATTCCGCTTAATTTGATGTTGATTTCCGTTAGGGACCGGATAGTCCCTTCCCCTCTGGAGACAATCTTCTCTAAAATGTCCTTGTTGACCACACTGGAAACATATTTTTGGGCCCTGTAGATGTTGCTGGGGCCCCTTAAAGGGGAATTGCATGGCCCCTAGGGCTTCTACAACTCCTTGCCCAAAGGCCTGGGCTTGTACAGCTGCTCTGTGTTCTGTTGTTCTGAGGCAATTACAGGCCTCAGTCATCTGCAGGAGTGTGGGTTCCAGCTCTAATGGAAGGGCACACAGCACTTTCTTACATTCCGGGTTGGCATTAACTACTCCCAATGATTTTAGTAATTCATTTTGAGTCTTTTTATCCTTGACTTGTTTCTCTAGTGCCGGTTTAAGGTGATCAATAAATTTCATGTAGGGCTCTCCATGTTCATGTCTTATGTTTACATAGTCCAAATTGAGGGTGCTACCATCCAGTACCAAGATTAAAGCTTTCAAAGCCATCTCCTTTATATCATCCAATACTTCTCTGGGGATACCTGTGCTTGATCATCTGGTAGTCTGTGTTGTCCTTCTCCAGCTAGATGGTTGATTGTCAATTCTGCCCTTGCCTCAAAATTAGCATAGTCTGCTATTAATTGATTTAGTAAACACTTCCATCCCCCTTCCCACAGGGTGTATTCTGTAGGTGACAACAACATGGTCATAATATATTTTAAATCACAGGGGGTTAAGACGTGTGCTGTAAACCTGGCCCTCATTAGGCATTAAAACAAGGTAAGTCCTTCCTATGGTTTTTAGCTACCCTACACAGATCCTTGATTTCCCTGTAAACCAATGGCTGACACCTGGGATTCTGCCCCCTTCTTTCATAACATAACAGGGCAATGAGGAATTTTGAGACAATTTGCCATTCTCCTTCCTTTCCCAGGGATCTTCTGGGGTTAAGGGGCAAGGTGGCTCTGGGGAATCCAAAGTGTCTTCTGGGGAGGAAGAATAACTTGGAGCAGAAACATTTGGATTAGAAATAGTGTGACAGTTGGGCTTAGTATCTTTGATCATGGGGTTATATTGTTGCCGGAGGGTGAGGCAAAGGGCGCTGCCATTTTGTCAGGTGTTGGGAAGGAAGTTCCTTGATTTAGGATGGCGGACTTCCAGGGTGGAGCTCTGGAGGCATGGCCCAGGGTGGAGGTGGAATGATTGACAGTGGGGGCATGACCCGCAGCTGTTGGGGTGGAGTCTGGAGGTTCATTCAGAGCGGAAGGGAAGGCTGTGGTAGCAGGAAGTGGAGGAGCCAAGATGGAGGGAGGATGGTCGGGCTCCCGAGCAACATTCAGGCTCCTTCCATCTTGAGTCTCCAGGGCATGATGCTCCAAGACAGCATTGCCATTGCCATCTTGCACCATCGTGGAAGGTCTGAGAAAGGCAGGTTTGAGGGGAGGTCCTGAGTTAGGAGTGACCTATGGATTGAGTTTTCAACACTCTGCTTGCTGCTGAAGGGTCTCAAGGATGGCGTGGAAGATGAGGAGCATGCAGGGTGCAATGGGGTCCCTTTTGATCGAAAGGTTGTACAGTTTAACTCCCACTGACTCCCAAAATTCAGTGGCATGGATTTCATCAGCAGAGGCATCTGGAAAATTTTTAATGATCCACCTCATGATTGATCTTAATTCATTCTTTGAAAATATTTTCTCATGATCAATGAGAATGAACTTAAAGCATCCATATAGACTCCTTTCTACTTTGGACATTTGGCTGCCCATTTTCTCTTTCTCTGCCTTAGGGGGAACAGACACCAAAACACACCAAATCAATTATGGGACTTGGGTGCATATTGTAAAAACACTGTGGCAAAATGGGCAATAAATGTCTTGCATTTCCCCAAACCCACCTGCAATCCTATGCAGGTGAAACCATTGTTGTCCCTGCTGATCCTGTGCAAGGTCCCTTGAAGCAATGATGAATCTGCCAGCCCGGCACAATCCAAAATCCCGGGGAGCGCTGGCCTATCCATCAGCTAACCCCAGCTGATGTGACTGACACAGGGAGCCCTGAGTGTCATGGTCCCTGTTTGGGCGCCAAAGGTCACAATGAGGGTGGCTGTGACCAAACCTCTCTGGTTCCCTGACTTCAGGGCAAGGGTGGCAAAAATGAAAAGGAGCAGGATCAATGGAGTTGCCCAAAAAGAATTTTAAAAACAGGGTGAAAAACAATAAACATGGAGAAGTTGAGCACAGTACAAGGGGCAGGATCTTAAGACCTGAGACAAAGGGGTAGCAACAACAAAGACACTTGGTGGTAGAATACTCTAGAACAATAACCATACAGAAGAAATAAATAACCTAAACCAATAGGAGGGTAGAACGTGGACAAGTCAGCATAACAACACTCAAGGTTTATAGGGGAACTCTCAACCTTACCCTTAGTTAAACGAATGATTCCCAGGACTTGAAACTCACACCCAGTTCTTCGGGGTAAAATCTGTCTGACTCTGAGTTACAGCTGGGCTAACTCCCACACCGCTGCTTTGCTCTGGTCCCTTGGGACCATGCGGCCCAACAGAGCCACAGGGATGTCCTTGGTTCCACGGGGCCCCACAGTGTCGCAATGGTCCCTTGGATCCATGGTGCTCTGCAGTGCCACAATGGCCCCTTCATTTCACAAGGCTCCCAATGTCACATTGGTCTCCAAATGAAGGAAACCACAGAGCCCCCATGTTTCAGGAGCTGATGAACAGCAACCACCAGAGGCCAAGGCAAGCCTGATCTGTCTGTCCTGGCTGGTTTGCTTGGAGCAACCCTTGGATATTTGAAATTATGAATGCAGAGTCCTAATTTAAAACATTTGTGCCTGGAGAAGAGGGATGTTTGTCTGCCATACAAAGAAAAGCACAGAGCCCTTGCCAGTGTTTGGAAAAGAGGTGAGTGCTGGCACTCAGGAATCAAAGACCAGCCAGACTTGTCTTTCCTGGCAGCTTTTGTCTGGCAGTAACCCTTGGATACACAGAAATTTGGAGGTGGAATCCTAATTTTGGCTATGGACGCCTGGTAAAAATGGACAGTTCTTTTCCATAAAAAGAAGAGCCCCAGTGTTTCAGGGGCAGATGGGAGTGGCCTTCCACATTCCAAGGTCAGCCAGACCTGTCAGGTGACTCCTGGGAGACCAAGGCAACCACACCTGTTTCATGTTCCTGTGGTTCCACAGGGCCCTGCAGTGTCACAATGGCTCCTTGCTTCCATGAGGCCCTGCAGTGTCACAATGGTTCTCTGGCTTCCATGATGCCCTCAGGTGTCATAATGTCCCCTTGATTACACAAGTCCTTAAGGATCTTCATGGTCTCCATGGTTCCACAAGGCCCCACAGTGTCACAAGGGTCTCCATGGTTCCATGGGGCCTTGCAATGCCACAATGCTCTCCATGGATCCACAGTGCCCTGCAGGATCACAACGGCCCTTTGGCTCTACGAGGCCCTGAAATGCAGCAATGGCCTCTGGGTTCCACAAAGTCCTGCTGCTTCACACTGGCCCCTTGGCACCATGCGGCCCAACAGAGCCACAAAGATGTCCTTGGTTCCATGAGGTCCCACAGTGTCACAGTGGCCCCTTGGATCCAGATCCACGGTACTCTGCAGTGTCACTATGATGCCCTGCATTTCACAAGGCCCCAGAGTGTCACAATGGTCTCCATGGATCCATGGTACCCACAGTGTCACAATGATCCCCTTGGTTCCACAAGTTCCTACAGTGTAACAGGTTCCACAAGGGCCTGCACTGTCACCATGGCCCATTGGTTCCACAACACCTTGCAGTGTCACAATGGTCTCCATAGGAAGGAAACAAGTGAGCCCCAGTGGTGCAGGGGCAGATGAGAGGCAGTCACCAGAGGCCAAGGCTGGCCAGACTTGACTGTATGGGCAGATTTTGTCTGGGAGTAACCCTTGGATATAGGGAATTTTAGATGCAGAATCCCAATTTTGGCCATGGGTGCCTAGACAAGACAGTTCTTTCCCATAGGAATAAAAGCACAGAGCCCCAGTGCTTCAAGGTCAGATGGGAAGTGGCCCTTGACATGCCAAATTCAGTGGGACCTGTCAGACAGCCCCCAGGAGGCCAAACCAGGCAGACCTGTTCCATGTTCCATTGGCTTCATGGGTGCCCACACTGTCACAATGGTCTCCTTGATTCCATGAGGTCTGGCAATGTCACAATGGCTTCTTGGTTTCAGGAGCCCCAACAGAGTCACAAGGGGCCATTGGCCCCACGCAGCCCCGCTGTGAAACAATGGCTCCTTGTTTCTATTTTAAATCAATCCCAATCAAACCACAGTTTGATCATTGATCCTTGCTTCCATAGGGCCCATGATTTGCACAATGGTCTCCTTGATTCCATGATTCCTGGATTCCACAGTCTCACCATCGTTTCCTTGGATCTCCATTGTCACAACTGAGCCATGGCTCCATGAGGTTCCGTAGTGTCACCGTGGTCGCTGTCAGAGGCTGGATGAGATCCATGTCCCAAGACACCTTGGGATGCTCGGAATGCCCGTGTGGGGCCAGGGTCGGGTCAGGCCTTGGTTTGTGGTGGGACAGAGCCCCGCCCCCAGCCCTGGCCTGGCAGAGCTGCCAATCACACAGCAGGGGGTGATGTTAACCCAGCTCTGATTGGCCCAGCTGTCAATCAATCAATCAATCAATCACACACCAGCAGCTGGTGGTACCCTGGTTCTGATTGGATAAGCAACTGGCAGTCCCACCCCAGGGGTGGGGCCATGAAGGCCCAGGGGCTTAAAAGCCGGAGCACGAGGCCAGCCCAGGGTCTGGATCCTGCCTTCTGCTGGGGTTTCTCTGTTGGTGATGCTGGAACCCCAGCAGTTGGTACCCATGTGTGTGTCTTTCTATGGATCTTCTGTCTTTTTGTTGTTTTCTATTTCTTTTCTTTCTTTTTCTACTTACCTGGATCATTTTTGGGTAACTTAAAATCTTTAAAGATAAAATTTTTTAGGTTAAATGTGTGGGAATCCAGGGCACAGGGAATATTTCTCGGTCTGCTCTGAAAGATCCTGACCCCCAGAGAAACACTGCCTTTAACCTTCACCCATGGAGAGGACTTTCAGGACTTTGAGACAGATTAGAATTTACCAAAGTGTAAAATAGATAGGAGGCTAGTATAGCATGTCACTTGGGTGAGAAATTTAGGTTTTAGGATTTTTAGTATGGTATAGATAAGAAGCAAGATGGAAGAATTTGGGTGCAGTCCCTGTCTTCTTCTTCATCAACTCCATTTTCTGCAGTGTTGGTGGCGCAGGGTGATTGGTCAAGGAAAGCACAGTCCAGAGGTTATGTGGACAGTCAAGGGATGAGTTAGTGGTAGATAAGTAGAAATAATGTGGGTTCTAAAAGTTAATTGGATGACATAACTTTAAAAGACCTTTAAACTGTACATTTCAGAGACATTTTGTGGTCTTTTTCCAGCATGCTGAGCCTGCTGTGCACAGCATGCAAAACTTTTGATAAGATAACAATAAACAAGAAGCTGGAGACTGAAAAAGTCCCGTGCATCTCCTTTTACCTGGCACAGAACTGCTATAGGAGGGTTTACCCATCCAGGGAGCCTCCAGAAAGGCCCTAAATAAAACAAACATCAATAACTGGTGCCCCAAAAATGTTTGAAATAAGTTGGCTTTTTTCCATAAAGTTGTTTACTGAAGGGTGTTGTCTTAATCAGCCAATCATGTGAAATGTGTTGATTAAATGACCAATAAGGTCCACCTGTAGCAAACCAAGATATAAAAGAAGAGGATTGAAAAAACAGGTAGCTTTTAGCTCTTAGCATTCTGATCTGAGTCTGTGTCATCTCTGACTCAAAGGTGACATTTGGGGATCTATGGGGGCTATTGGGGATCCTTTCTGCACCTTGAGACGCAACAGGAGCTTCTCTAAGAAACTTTGCCTGAAGCTCCCACTGTGCCCATGACAGGAACCCCTGTGATTGTCTGGGCCATCCCGGCTCTTTGGCAGCCTGGGGACTCCTGGGATGTCACCGTGGAGCCCCCGTGAGTGCCTGTGACAGATGGGTGCCTTTGCAGCCCAAGGTGCCCTGGGATGTCACTGTGGAATGGCTGTGACTGCCTCTGACCACAGGGCTCTTTACCATCCCCAGAAAGCCCTGGGAAGTCTCCATGGAGCCCCTGTCTCTGCCTGTGACATTGCAGCTCTGGAACAGCCTGGAGACTCTTGGAAATATCCCATGGAACTCCTCTGAGGGCCTGTGACAAATCTGATGCTTAGCAGGCAACCTTCACCAGCCCCCTGTTGCTATGCTCAGTCCCTTGGCAGCTCCATGGAGACCCCATGCCAGGAGTGGTTGCCATGGACACCAGCTCAGGCCTACAGCCAGAGCCCGTTGCCATGGCAACCATTGGCAGCCCCCATCCCCAGGCTGATGGGATCCCAGAAGCACAGAATGGGCTGAGCTGGGAGGGACCCATCAGGATCCTCCAGTCCAGCTGCTGGCCCTGCACAGGACACCCCAACAATGCCAGCCTGGGCCTGGCAGCGCTGGCCAAACGCTGCTGCAGCTCAGAGAGCCCTGGAGCTGGGACCCTTCCCTGGGGAGCCTGGCCAGGGCCCCAGCAGCCTCTGGCCAAAAACCTTTTCCTGACATCCAACCTGAGCCTGCCCCGACTCAGCTGCAGCCGTTCCCTCCACTCCTGTCCCTGGGCACCAGAGGGAAGAGGTTCCCACAGCCCCAGCCAGGGACCCACTCCCAAGGCTGCTGCCATGGCCACCAGGGCTGGCACCAGCTGGGATGCTCGGTTTCCACGGGCCGGGCTTCAGCAATGGGATTCCCCAATGTCCTGCTCCCGCTAAAACCGCGCTGCCCTCGCTGCCCTCCCGCCTCCCATGGAAAGCACAAAAGGCAAAGATCCCGGGCTGGGATAAGAACAATTTATTGGGAACAGCAACCAGATACGGAACAAACAGGAATAAAAACAATATTGTCAACAGAAAGGATAAGAAAAACTATTTACAGGGAAAAATACAACATCAAAAACTGTCTCTGCCTGGCCACGTATTTCATCCTGTCTGGAAAGGACACCCTTCTCCTCTGGGAGAGAGAGAGAGAGAGAGTCCCTTTCCTGCCCCTGGCAATGACCTGAGGTGGGAGTGAATGTAATGACAGGACCTTGGCCAGACCATCATGTTCTTCCATCCCACATCTTGTCAATAGCAGGGGCAGGAAAAGGGACAGGTGTCTTCCCAGCATGGATCACAGGGAACATGGATCACCAGGGCTCTGACCAACGTGGGTTCTCCCATGGGGGATGAAGCTGGAGCGGTGCATGAAGCTGTTCCTGCAATCGAGGCATTTGCAGGGCTTCCCTTACTGGTGGCTCCGTTGGTGTTTTATCAAATGAGAGCTCTGGGTGAAGCTCTTCCCACACTGGGGACACTCGTAGGGCATCTCCCCAGTGTGGATGCGCCGGTGGGTGATGAGGTGGGATTTCTGCTTGAAGCCCTTCCTGCACTCAGGGCAGTGGAAGGGCCTCTGATCCGTGTGAATCCGCTGGTGTTGGAGGAGCTGGAAGCTGGTGGGAAACCTCTTCTGACAATTCGGACACTCATAGGGCCTCTCCCCAGTGTGGATGCGTTGGTGGATGATGAGGGTGGAGCTGCAGCTGAAGCCCTTCCCACACTCCCCACACTCGTCGGGCCATTCCCCAGTGTGGATCATCTGGTGGCGGATCAGGTGGTTACTCTTGCTGAAGCTCTTCCCACACTCCAAGCACTTGTGGGGCTTCTCCCCATCATGAAGCTGCTCCTGGGCCACCAGCTCTGAGCTCTGGCTGAAGCTCTGTCCACCTTCCTGGCTCAGGGTGGGTCTTTCCTCCTCAGAGCACACTGGGCTGGGTTTTGAGCCCCTCCTCCTGTGGGATCTCTGGGGCTTTTCCTCCACGTTGGAATTCTGCACCGTGGAGCCATTTAAAATGGCCTCTTCCACGAGGTTCTGCTGTGGGGATTTGTCCTCCCTGGTCTCCATCCTCAGCTTCTTCCCTGGGGGAGGAAGGACAAGGAGAGGATGGGATTTGCCTCCGTGCCACAGGGAAGGGGAAGGAGATCCCCCCAGTGCATCCCCATCAGGACGGGGTTGGCAGCAGGGTTGTCCTGCAGCCAGGGGCTGTGCTGGGCTGGGAGATGGAGCAGGAGAGAGGGGGAAAGGGGCACTGACTTCCTCCTCACCTGCCTGCGTGTCCTAGGGCATTGTGTATGTTTGAAAACTGTCACAATGCCCTAGGTGTCTGCTAAGGAAGGCAGGAGACTCCATTGAAATGGAAAATGTTAATCCTTTCCCTTGGAATTATAATTTTCAAAACAAGGGGCTGTCAAGCAAAGTCTATGGGAATAGGAATAAGAGTTCTTCAGAAGGAAAATTAAAAATACAAATGCAGTAGTACTAAAAACTACTTACAGAGTCAGAATACGACCTGACACCCTGTGGGTCAGTTTGTTGGTAGCACTCCTGTTAAATGGTGGCTGCAGTGCTCCTGCAGTGACAGGTGTGGTTCTGTTGGAGCAGTGATCCTGTAGGAGGGTGGAGTTTTCCTCTGAAGGTCCAGTTGTGGCGTCGATTGGCCTGGTCTTCCTCTGGGATCCAGTGGAGCTGAAAGCTGCTCTTCTGGGAATCTTGTGGGAGAAGGCTGACTCTGTTGTTCACATTCTCAGATTATATCCATGTAGGAATGCTTGGCTCCTCCCTCTGGGCAGAGCTTCTCACAATGGGATGATGGAATTTTTATCAGTGACACTCAATGGCCCATTAACAGAAGATATCTCCCTGGAGGGAGGATTCATCTGGAAGAGATAAAGTAAACTGTTCAATTAACAGATGATAATTGCCCCAACTTTAATAGAGGGTAATTGAATACACACCCAGCTAAACCTGAGACACTGTTCCAGCCTTGGAAAGCAGGATTTGGTACCAGGATTCTTTAGGGAATGCAACCCTGATTGAAGGCAGAGATAGAATCTCCAGAGCCTGCAGCCAGAAATGGACAGTTGTGTGATACTCATTTCAACATCTTCTCTTTCAGAATTGTTTACTAATGATTATTTGCTTTGCCTACCTAATATCTTTGTAATTTTTTGCAAATTTGCATTATCTAAATTACAGTGTTCCTTAAGTTAAGTTGGTGTCTGTGTCTTTGGTGCGGGCCCTGCCCACTGGCGAAACAGGGCCCAATCCTGCCTAAGTGTTACCTGGGGAGACAAAACCCTCACTGCAAATGTGCCCCCTTCCTCCGTGTTCCCCACACTTCATGCACTGATCATGATGTCCTATGGTCGGGGGTATCCCTGGGGTCAGCTGGGATCTCCTGTCCTGGCTGTGTCCCCTCCCAAGCTCCCCCACACCCTCAGCCCCTTCCCAGCGTGGCCGAATGAGGGGCAGGACAGGCCTTGGCTCAGTGCGAGCTCAGCAAGAACAAAACCATCTCTGCGTGCTCAGCCCTGTGCTCAGCCCCCGGGCCTGGCATTTCCTCCACTGCCACCCCGGACCCCCCTTTCCCACCCCTCTGCCCCACGGCCGCCGCAGCACCGGCTGACAATAGAAGCAATTCTGGGGCAATTCCAAGTTTCCTTGGTTCCTGCACAGCTCCAGCTCAGCTGCTGGCAGGTTACAATTAAAGAAAAGTGTAAATTTGGCCCATTACGGATATTATTAAAAGGAAGTGGAAGCTCTGTGTAGCTGTCACAAAGGTGACAGGGATGAAGAGAATAATGATTCTCACATTTGGCAAAAAACCCAAGCCTAGGAATCCAGTAGTTATTTGGGAATTTAGCTACTTGAGCTGGGCTTCTTGTGGGACTTTTAGCAGCCTTGCGTTCCTCACCATGTGGTGAATGATCCTTGTCAGTCTTGATGCTATCATTTGCTCCATTTCCTCCAGTGATTTTAACAAACTTTTCAAGGAGGGACAACAAAATATTTTCTTTACACTCCAGTCCCACAACAGCCATTTTCCTCATCAGTTCTCCCATAGGTCGCTCAGACGAAGCTGCATCCAAGTTTCCAAGAGTTCCTCCAGAGAGACCCACAACCTCCTCAGAGGAAGGAACCATGCTGTTGTCAAAGGCAACTGGGGTCAAAGAACAGTGCCCTGAACTCACTGTGCCGAAATAATTTTGCAATCTGGTTAAGAAAATATTAGAGAGATGCCATTTGCCCTGGGGCAGGGCAAGTGTGACATTGTCCCCTGTGTGTGTGTGGCCTTCCCGGGGTGGGGGTTTTACACCTGAGCCAGTTTGGGTAAGGGGGGTGGTGTTCACCCCCTGAGCAGGGATTCCCCCACTGTTTCAGGCTGCAGTGTAAGATGGAACCAAATGCATGTTTTCAATCCCCATCTTCATCAACTGCTATAAACAGGTGGGGCAGTGTTCTTGATCTCTTCCATGACTCAGCCCTGATAACGCCCTCCAGGGGAGATATCTTCTGTGAATGGGCCATTGAGTGTCACTGCAGGACTGATAAAATTCCATCATCCCATTGTGGGATGCTCCACCCAGGGGGAGGATCCAAGCATTCCTATCTGCATATAAGCTCAGGCTGGCAACACAAGGAGCAGCTTGCCTACTGGATTCCCAGAGGACAAGAGCTCCAGAACCACCACTGGACCTTCAGAGGAAGACCAGACCCTTCTACAGGATCACTGCCTCGACAGAATCACATTTACCACTCCAACAGGACTGGAGCCACCACCCTGACCAGCAACAGGGTGTCAGGTTATATCCTGACTCTGACAGTTTAAGGCAGTGTTTCTGTATCATTGCCTTGATCTTCATTTTCTTATTAAATTGTAATTCTGACTTAGACTCTCCCCCAGGTTTCCCTTTAATCCTGTAAAAAGACAATGTGTGCACCCTTTGTTTGGTCCCCTAAACAGGATTTCCCATTCCCAAACCTTGACTCAATAGAGGAGGAGGCTGTGAGGAAGAGGAAGGAGACCTGGGACAGCCAGGCAGGTGAGGAGGAAGTCAGTGCCCCTTTCCCCCTCTCTCCTGCTCCATCTCCCAGCCCAGCACAGCCCCCGGCTGCAGGACAACCCTGCTGCCAACCCCGTCCTGCCGGGGATGCACTGGGGGGATCTCCTTCCCCTTCCCTGTGGCACGGAGGCAAATCCCATCCTCTCCTTGTCCTTCCTCCCCCAGGGAAGAAGCTGAGGATGGAGACCAGGGAGGACAAATCCCCACAGCAGAACCTCGTGGAAGAGGCCATTTTGAGTGGCTCCACGGTGCAGAATTCCAACGTGGAGGAAAAGCCCCAGAGATCCCACAGGAGGAGGAGCTCCAAACCCAGCCCAGGGTGCTCTGAGGAGGAAAGACCCACCCTGAGCCAGGAAGGTGGACAGAGCTTCAGCCAGAGCTCGGAGCTGGTGGCCCAGGAGCAGCTTCATGATGGGGAGAAGCCCCACAAGTGCTTGGAGTGTGGGAAGAGCTTCAGGCAGAGCAGCACCCTGATCCGCCACCAGATGATCCACACTGGGGAATGGCCCTACGAGTGTGGGGAGTGTGGGAAGGGCTTCAGCTGCAGCTCCGCCCTCGTCAACCACCAGCGGATACACACCAAGGTAAAGCCCTTCTGCTGCCCCAACTGTGGAAAAGGCTTCAACCGCAACTCCAAGCTCATCATCCACCTGCGCATCCACACTGGCCCTACGAGTGCACCCAGTGTCAGAAGAGGTTTCACACGAGCTCCAATCTCCTCCTGCATGAGCGGATTCACACGGATGAGAGGCCCTTCCGCTGCCCTGACTGTGGGAAGGGCTTTAACCGCAACTCCACCCTCATCACCCACCGGCGCATCCACACCGGGGAGAGGCCCTATGAGTGTCCCCAGTGTGGGAAGAGCTTCTCAGATCGCTCCTTCTTTACCCGTCACCAACGGAGTCACCGGTAAGGGAAGCCCTGCGCGAGCCCCGGCTGCAGGAAGAGCTTCATGCACTGCTCCATCTCCATCCCCATCAGAGGATCCACATTTGTCAGAGCCCTGGTGACCCACATTCCTTGTGATACACAGTGGGAAGTTATTTGTGTTCCTTTTTTTTGCCTATCATTATCTTTTGATTTATCTTCCTCCCTTTAAAACACAGAAAACGGGTAAAAAATTGACCCAATTCATCAAAGGCATCTAAAGCCTCGCATTTCACTTGTGTTTTGAGGGAAACTTGGATTCTGGGAGATATCTGGGAGGATATGGGGGGGGGTGTGGGTATTTGGTTCCCTTTATTTCTTGGTACTCCAAAAGATGAGAGGGATTGATCTGTCAGCTCAAAACCGCTCAATGCCACTGAAAACTATTCAATCCCACCCCAAAATTCCTTGATTCCACAGCCCCTTGATGTGAAATGGGGTTGGAAGGAGATTGGGTGAAGTGGGGTGCAAATCAGGAGGGGTGAGATGAGCATTGGGTGGGGCAAGATGGGTGGGATGGGGTTTAGGAGGTGTGAAATGGGGGAAGTACAGCTTGGGAAAGGGGTCTTGATGTCCAGGAGGGGTGGGATGGGTTGGGGTTGGGAATGGGGAGGGGGGTTGGGAATGGGGAGGTGGGTTGGAGTCTGGAATGAGACGGCCAAAGTTTGGGGATGATGAAGGGAGGGGAAGCCCATTACTGAATGAGTTTTTGGATATTCCATGCTCATGAAGAGATTTTGAGGTATCTCACATTTCTGAGGCAGTTTTGGGGCACTCTCCAGCTCTTGGAGGTTTCTTGAGAGCAGCTCCATGGAGCCCCATTGCCAGGGGTGGTTGCCATGGGCAGGAGCTCAGGGATGTAGCCAGAGTCCATTGCCTCGGTGCTGAGGAGCAGAGAAATGATGAACGGCCCCAGACATCTCCAGTGTGTGTTTGTGTAGGCCTGTGAGCTGACTGGGGAGAGGCCAACAGCAATGCCCTGGAGAGATGCACCTTAGACTCCGGGCGTTCCTCACAGCTCAGGGTGGGCAAAGAAGCTTCCCCCATGGTGCCTCACAGCACTATGTGAATTTGTCCCAATTCTCTCCTCCCTATTGGCCTGTTGGCTTTTCCTACCTCTTTTACCCTTGTATGTTCATGCTCTAGAGTGTTCTCCCTTCTCTGTAATCCCATTGGTTTATGTCTCTGGCTATCCACTCTAGAATTCCCAGCATTCCCTATTGGTCCTTTCCCTGTGTACCACCCCTGAGCCCTCAAACTATTGGGTCCTTGATGCTCTTCTCCGCCCCCTCTTTTCCTGATTTATACCCTAGACCCTGCTTTGGCTTTGGCTTTGGTCCCTGGACCTCTTCAGTGTCACCTGAAATAAAGCACGTTGGAACTCCTTGCCTGGACCCTCCTGTGTCTTCACTGCCGAGCTGCTCCGTGTGTGTGTGTGCGCGTGCGTGTGTGTGTGTGTGTGTGTGTGTCTGTGTGTCTGTGTGTGTCTGTGTGTGTGTGTGTGTATGTCTGTGTGTGTGTGTGTCTGTGTGTGTGTGTGTCTCTGTGTTTGTGTGTGTCTGTGTGTCTGTGTGTCTGTGTGTCTGTGTGTGTGTGTGTGCGCGTGTGTGTCTGTGTGTGTCTGTGTTTGTGTGTGTCTGTGTGTCTGTGGCTGTGTGTGTGTCTGTGTGTGTGTGTGTGTGTGTGTCTGTGTCTGTGTGTCTGTGGCTGTGTCTGTGTGTGTCTGTGTTTGTCTCTGTGTGTGTGTGTGTGTCTGCGTGTGTGTCTGTGTGTGTCTGTCTGTCTGTCTGTCTGTGTATGTCTGTGTGTGCTGGTGCTCTTGTGGCTCCCGCCTGTTGGTGCAAGATGCTCTCAGGGAAGGTTGCATCCACCACTGCAGACCACAACAGGTGGTGCCCGAACAGGGACCTTCATCTGGTACCCCTGAGGAGCATCTCCACATCGCTGGAATCTAAGTCACCTTTGGGTCAGCCACTACCCTAAGACAACCTCTGAGTTTTATCTGGGCACGCTGAGGGGAGAGACCTGCAACCCTCCCAGAGTCACGGACTGGAGGATCGCTCTCCTCGACAGACCCCCACAAGATCCTTTGTTGACCCACCGCTGGGAGAGTATGTTGGAATCAGTATCCCCCTTTTCTTTTGTTTTCTCATTTTAAATCTTGTGGGTGAAAAGATGGCAGAATGGGCACAAAACTCATCATTCTGTAACAGGAGATTTATTTCCAAGTTACATTACCCCTTCTTGCTTGGGGAATAATTTTTCAAAGGAGAACTTGAAAACTTTTTATCATTTTCTTTTCAAATATTTTATGTTACAAGGAAATCAGTTTCACCACTTGAGATTTGGGGTATGGTTGGGATCAAGTTATTTGTTTTATAAATGGAGGGAAATTTTAAAGTGGGGAAGTTCTATCCTCTTTTGTTTTGTTCCATTTATGTCAAAAAGCTTTATCTTCTTTTTTTGCTATTTATGATTCAGTTAAAAAAATCAGGGGAAAATTCAGGAAGAGTTTTGGGTCCCCAGTTCAAAACCCCTTCCCCTTCATCCTCTCCCCATGCCCCCAAACCCTCTTCCCCACCTGAGGAGCAATCAGCAGGTGGATGTCACTATCCAGCACATGGTTGCTGCTGCTGTCTCCCTGACTCCTCCCAATCTCCTCTCTCCCCTTACCAGGACAGCACTGGCCGTGACCCTCTGGACCTTCCCCTCAACCTTCCTTCTGTGCCTGCATACCCTCCTTCATCTCCACCAGTGGCCATTACCCCACAAAATGGTGCCAGCAACATGGCCAGCTCCGCCATTTTGTCCCCTCCTGATCCAAGTTTTCCCACCCTCACACCCCAAAATGGCCACTTTCCCACCTCTCCTCTGCCCTTTCCTGCTCCTCCATCATCAGGCTCCTCCCTTGCAATGCGTTCCTCTCCGCCCATCGTGTCAATGGTCGCTCCTGCATCAGGATCCCCCTTTCCATCAGTACCACCCTTCCCGACGCAGGCCCTGCCTTTCCCCTTGTGGTCTCCACCTTCTCCACCCCGGGCTCCACCCCTGGGGCCATGACACTTGTGGCCGGAGCCGGAAGTGGCCATGATGGTGACCGGAAGGCAGCCATTTTGGCTGCCAGCAGCCCACGGCACGGGGCCGCACTGGTTACCCAGGAGCACGGCTCCTCTACCAGCAGGCCCTCCTCCTCAGCAGAAGACAGTGATTCCCAGACTCTAACACCGAGCCTGAGGAGCACTGGGCAGGGGTGTGGGAACAAGCTGCTAGGGAAGGTGACTGGGAGATGGCAGGGAGATTGCAGACCCTGGAGGCCCCTTGTCCAATGCAAAAGAGGGATGAACCCAAAGCAGGAATCCGTGCCTGATAAGAAGTGCTGCAAGGCATGCAGGGACTGTGAGAGGGGGTCCCCGTTCTACAAGAATAACGATCCTTGCCAAAAGCTGTGATGACAAGCACAAGCAGCGTGGAAAAGAAGAACAAAAGATGTGGCGTATAGATGCAACCAATAACCTGAAAAAGGAAACAGCTCTGTACTGCCTGAACAATACAACTTCCTATCGATCTTGCATTCCACAAAAAAGATGTTGTTTAATTAGTTCCTACCCATTCAATTATTTCAGTTGTATCCTAATCGTATGTACTATTTCCTCTTTGAGTTATTACTTTCGTACTATTATGACTTATAGCTATTGTTATGTAAGTAATGTTCCTTTATTTTGTTAGGTGCTTGCAGAAATCCATAGGGGAAGACATTTAACTAAACAAAAAGGGGGAGTTGTGAAGGCCTGTGAGCCTAATAGGGAGAGGGCAAGAGCAATGCCCAGGAGAGATGCACCTTAGGCTCTGGGCATTCCTCACAGCTCAGGGTGAGGAAAGAAACTTCCCCCATGGTGCTCTGAAGCACTATGGTAATTTGTCCCAGTTCTGTCCTCTCTATTGGCCCATTGGCCTTTCCTACCCCTATTACCTTCATATGTTCATGTTCTAGAGAGTTCTCCCTTCCCTGTCTTCCCATCAGTCTATTACTCCACCTTTCCACTCTGGTATTCCCTACTGGTCCCTTTCCCTGTATACCACCCCTAAACCCTTAGATCCCTGATGCTCTCCTCCACCCCCTCTTTTCCTGTATTTCTACCCTAAACCCTCCCTTGCTGTTCTCTTTAACCCCTAGACCCCTGCAGTGTTAGACCCTAATAAACTGTCTTGGTTTGGAAAGACAGGAGTTTGCTAAGGAAGGTAGAAGCCTCCACTGAAATGGAGAATGTAAACCCTCCCCATGCCTCGAAATTGCTATAAATTTTAAATTAAGGGGCTCTCAGGCAAAAAAATGCACGAGCAAGAAATAACAGTTCTTTAATAGGGAAGAAAAATAAAATGATAAAATAAACAATGCAGTACACTAGAACAACACTGAGAGAGTCAGAACCCAACCTGACACCCTGTGGGTCAGGGTGTTGGTAGCAGTCCAATTGGAAATGTGGCTGCAGTCCTGCTCCCTGTTGGAGCAGGGGGTCCTGTAGAGAAGGACATGTAGAGAAGGAGATGTATTCTTCCTCTGAGGATCCAGTGGAAGAAGACACAGCTGCTGTTCCTCTGGGGAATCCAGTGGAGAAAGCCATGCTAGTGTCTCAAAACCTCTGGATTCTATCTGGGTAGCAATGCTTGGCTCCTCCCTCTGGGCGGAACATCTCACAATGGGACGTTATAGTTCTTATCAGTCGTGCAGTGACATTCAATAGTCTGTTATCAGCAGATGTCCCCTCCCCAGGGAGGAGTGAATGTGGTCACTCAAAGAGAGAGATAAGGCAAAATGCCCACTTGACAAAGATAATCTGCCATAAAGATGGTAATGGAATACATCTTGCATTGCAGTCTAGGACATTATCCACCTCTTATTCTATTTCCATCTGCATCACATAATGAAACCTTACACACAGTTCTCACTTATGACTGGGTTTCCTGTGGTACATGTCGGGTCCGGCTGTCTGTCTCTGCCCGGACACGGGTAGGGTGGTTCTTGGGTGGCACGCGTTTCAAAGGACGAGTCTGGACTCTTCAGCTTTTCGGTCTTCAGATTGGTAATTGTTTCTTATCTACAAAATTTTCTGTCTGCCCAACAGAGGTCTGATCTACAAAGTAGCCAAGGGCACTCTGACTCTCAGGGGGCGGTCATGTCTTTTTATACTAAAATCTACGTACATGATATTTACCTTTATTTTCCAATACTTTTCACCCATGTTGGCAAGTGCACCTTCACCATAAACCAATCCCCAAGTGCCAACATCATCACAGGAGATGGAAGACAAGAAGAAGAAAGAAGAAGGACGAGACACGCCCTGATCCCTCCATCTTGTCTCCATAACCCCCCTGTACCAAAAACCTTAAAGTTTATATTTCACCGTATAAATGTGTCCCTTTTACACCCTTCACTCTAAAGTGATTCTCAAGTCCTCAAACTGCTGTCACTTCTGTGGATGGATGAAAATCAAGCCACCAAGCACTCTTGGCAACATTCCAGGATTTCCGAGACCCCCAAGGGTTCTCCTGGCAACTCTGGACATCGGGAGCGATGTGCTGAGTTCCCACAGTACACAATGGCTTTCCCCATCATTCTGCATTACCCACCAAGTGTAACCAGGTCCTTGAGCAAAAACAATCCCACAGATGGGTTTGTCTTTGCCTGAGGTGGGAGTAACCTAAAAAGTCTTTCCTAAAATACCTTTCATGTGTAGAGGGACTTTATCTCCATCCACTGTGTGCAGGGGTTGAGACTGGGCAGGACTAGCTCGATTTATGGACCCTCGGGTGCTGACCATCCAGGTGGCTTTTGCTAAGGTCATTTCCCAATTTCTGAAAGTCCCCCCCAAGTGCCTTCAGGGTAGTCTTGAGTAGTCCATGGCACCATTCAACTTTCCCAGCAGCTGGTGCATGGTAGGGGATATGATAGATCCATTCAATACCATGTTCCTTGGCCCAGGTATTGATAAGGCTGTTCTTAAAATGGGTCCCGTTGCCCGACTCAATCCTCTCAGGGGTGCCATGTCTCCACAGGATTTGCTTTTCCAGGGCCAGGATGGTATTCTGGGTCGTAGCATGAGGCACAGGGTAGGTTTCCAACCATCCAGTGGTGGCTTCCACCATGGTCAGCACATAGCGCTTGCCCTGGCGTGTCTTAGGCAGTGTGATGGAGTCAATCTGCCAGGCCTCCCCATACTTGTACTTGGACCACCGCCCACCGTACCACAGGGGCTTCACTCGCTTGGCCTGCTTGATGGCAGCACACGTCTCACAGTCATGGATAACCTGAGAAATACTGTCCATGGTTAAATCCACCCCTCAGTCTCGTGCCCACTTATAGGTGGCATCTCTGCCCTGATGGCCTGAGGCATCATGGGCCCATCGAGCTCGGAACTTATGTTGCCAGTCTAAGTCTATCTTTGACACCTCTATCTTTGCAGTCTGGTCTACCTGCTCACTGTTTTGGGGGTCCTCATTGGCTCTGCTCTTGGGGACATGGGCATCTACATGGCGGACTTTCACAGGTAGCCTCCCTACCCTGGTAGCTGTTGCCTTCTTGTGAAGGCCGCGATGACCTGGTTTCAGAGTCCAGCACTGCGATCTCCTCCATGGGATCCCTTGTGGCCAATAACGGACGCTAACACCAATGTGGTGGACGGTTAAAGGCGTTTATTGAAGGGTCTCAAGGGTATTTATGGACTAAGGGGTCTCTCTACGTCAGACAGGGGTTTGGCTATACTTTCTAGGGTTAGTATGGAGTGGAAAGTTACTGGCATGCATAGGTTAGGGGGGCTACACGTCTGGCTACATTCCAAGGGTGATCCTTATCTATGGGGAGGGGGGTAGAAGGATTCCTGTAATTTTCCGTTACAGCCCGAAATCTTCCGAACGCCTGTCCCTGGCCTACCACACTTCCCCCCCCTCTTTCACAAATGAACGAGGTAGTCTTATACATAGGCACCAAAATGAGGTAGGAAGTTGAGATCTGACTAGGGAAAAGGGTCTTGGGAAACCTGAGTAAGTTTCTGCCAGGCAAGTCTCTCGTGACTGGCAGCGTTCCCTGTTGAATTCACAGGAATTGTGTCTGTCCCACGAACAGGATGTTAGCCCGTTCTAGGTGGGCCTGAACGAATGAGACTAGCTTGTTCAGCAGGCATGGCCCGAAGATAATAGTTGAAAGCAGCATTGCCAATGGACCTATTAGGGTAGAAATTAGGGTAGTTAGCCATGGTGATTGATTGAACCAGGATTCGAACCAGTTCTGTTGGGCTTCCCTGTCTTTCTGTCTCTGAGCCAGTCTGTTTCGGAGTTCTGCCATGGAGTCTCTAACGACTCCTGTGTGGTCAGCGTAGAAACAACATTCCTCTTTCAAGGCAGCACACAGGCCCCCTTGCTGCATGAACAGGAGATCTAGTCCTCGCCTGTTCTGCAGGACCACTTCTGAGAGCGAAGAGACTGACTTTTCTAGAAAGGAAATGGATTTCTCGATCCTCTGCAGGTCCTCATCGATGGTCATCTGCAGCTGGGACAGTCCTTGGTGTTGAGTTGCTAGGGCTGAGACACCTGTTGCCCTTCCAGCCGCCCCTAGGCCGAGCAGCATTGCGATAGTTATACCTGTTAATATTTCTCTCTTGTGGAGCCGGTTGTTATTTTCGAGAAGGTGGTACACCTCTTCGTTTGAGTGGTACAGGATCCTAGGGACGATCAGAACTTGAACACAAAAGTTGTTAGAGTTATCGAATTTGGCAAGAGACACGCAGGGACTTACTCCAGATCTCTGGCAAACCCACATCCCAGTGGATGGGACTACCCACTTATTATTCTTCTACACATCCCAGTCCCATGTGGATGGGACTACCCACTTATTATTCTTCCTGTCGGGCTCAACTACTTCGGTGCAGATGTCGCCTTTCCGCTTAGCTAGGGTTGCATTGCCGAAGCATCTGCCCTGACCTGTGACTTGACTCAGGGTAATTCCTTTGCGGGGTGTGTCCCATCTGCACTGGTGAGGGGCATCGGCTGTGGAATAGCTGAAGGGGGTATCTAAAGCGACTCCTTCGTAAAAGGGGGGTTTAACATCGTAACAAAGCCAGCAGGAGTCGGTTAGGTTAGGGTTAGATTCATTCAGGGATAAAAAGGTAGCTTCTAACATGCGAAGGATTGGGTTCGAGCCTGACCTGGCTGATTGGCCTATCTGGAAGGCTTCCTCATCGCCAGTCGGGACGTCGGTGACCCTTGTGGGTAAGGGTTTGGGGTAGGTCATGTTTCTCCCTTTCTGTGTGCTTTTGATCACTTTGTTGGGCCCAACTGCTCTGGGTGCTGACGGTTGGAGTCTGGTAATTCGCACATTCACCCACTTTCCTGACCCTTGAAGGACTACTGTCCATGCTTTGCCCACGGCCCAGCTAGGGTGATTCGGCTGCAAAACTGTCATGTTATAGTGAGTGCATTTCCGGAATTTGGGGACTTTATGTTGGTTTCGATAGAAACTTCCCTGGAGGAAGACGGGTGTTTTGCAACCTGTGGGTGCCCAGGTGAACTGTAGGAATCTGTCGGGCTCTTGTGGGTCCCACCCAGGTCCTGACGGCCTGGCGTCTGTAACTATTGTTTCGCAGCCCCAGTGTCCACAGTATCCCCACCCTGGGCGATTGCAATAACCTTTTCCTGGGTTTGAGGCTGGGCACCAGTAAGATAGGTACATGTGCGTGGCGTGTGAAGAATAGGGGTCTACCTTTTGTTGTTCTGGAAACAGGTCGGTGATGGGAAGCACGAAGGATGGGGCGTTCGGCGTGGTGATGACTCTGAGCACCTTGTCACCAGCAACATGTTGCATGACCCACCTGAAGGGCTGATGAGGGTAGTAGTCTGGGCTGGCTTGCCCTCCGGCGACAAGCCCCAATAGCATAATCACGCAGAAACATCGTGGTTGCTTGGGTCTCGCCCATGTGGGTCTCTCAGGTGCTGTCCGGCGGCTCGGTGGGCTGTCACTTTCCTCTGGGAGGGGAACGTACGCATCCCGGGGACGGCCCACAAGCATGTACTGTAAAGAGAAACTCACAGTTCTCATCAGTCTTGTCCCGCCCACTGTGAAGGTCGGGCTTGATTGACCTAAGTGGACACCACCTAATTTCGCCGTCCTTTTTGACAGCTGCGTACCCTCGTCCCGTGAGCATCAACCTCCAGCCCTGTTCCCATTCACCTAGCTCATTTCTAATTGCAACCTGTGGGCCTTCCTCTAGCGCTCTGGTGGCCCAGTGTTTTTGGACGGGGCTGTTTGTTTCATCCCCCCTGGGAAATTGATTCAGTGCTAGCAAAGCGGTTGCTAGTATGCGTGCCTGATCTCCCGGGGGAATAGAATTGGCAAAACCCTCTGCTTTTGCCAACACCTCCAGCCTGGTTTTCAGGGTCTGATTCGCCCGCTCTACTATGGCCTGTCCGGTACTGTTATACGGGATACCCTGTACTAATGTGATGCCCCATTTCGAGGCGAATTCTTGCACTGGTTTGGAGGTGAAATTGGAACCGTTGTCAGTTTTTATCTGCTTGGGGATGCCAAGCCACGCCATGGCTGTCAGCCAGTGCTGAATTGTGGCTTTAGAGTTAGTTTTGGGGTGCTGTGTGGCCACGATCACTCCGCTGAAAGTGTCCACCGTCACGGCAAGCCACGCTCGGGGCTTCAGCAGTTGACACAAGGTGAAGTCTGACTGCCAGATTTGTGAAGGCTTGAGACCTCTCGGGTTGATCCCACTGGTCCATAGGGGTGACTTCTGGCAGTGAGGACAGGTGGCCACCACATGCCTTGCGTCCGCTGTTGAAATCCCGCATCTCTTCGCCAGGGCCTTGGCCCCCATATGGAGTGATTCATACAGCTGACGAGCTTCCTGCAACGTCCATACGCCTTTTGCTGCGGCGTCCGCCTTGTCGTTGCCTGTCTGGAAGTAACCTTTGATTGGGTCGTGGCTGTTGGCGTGAATGATGGATACGGTGCCCTGTCGTGAAGAGAGCGCTTCTTCCAGCATTAGGGCTGCTGTAGATGTTGACACACCCGGTCCTGCCATGGCTAGGCAAAGCCTCGCTACGAATATAGAGTTTGTTACTATATTGAGGTGTTCATCTTTGAAAAGTCCGCACGCTAAGACCACTGCTGCTGCTTCCAGCTGCTGCACTGACAGTGTGGGGTCACATGCTTTGATGCAATGCCATTGCTCTCCTGCCTGCCACACTGCCGTTGCCGTAGAAGTCGTGGAGGAAGCGTCCGTGAAGACTGTTGGTCCTGGCTGCGGTCGGTCCTTGACCTTTGGCGGTATGTCTATGTCGATGATGGTCAGCAGCCGAGTCCAGGGCGGTTTTGCTGAGTAGGAGATTTCTCCTCCAAAGCCGGTGAGAGCAAGGGCTAGGTGCTCTGAAATTGCGGGTGACTCTGCAGACGGTTGCTTGCGAAAGGGAAGGTGTATTCTCGTTGGCTCAGTTCCTAGGTGTCTCAGGGCGAGTTTCCTGCCTTTCCTGATGAGGTTAGCGACGCATTCGACTCCTGGGGAGAATGCACGAGCAGGTCTCCCGAGGACCACCCATTGGATCGGCCGGGCCTTTTCAGAAGGCCCTTGTGCCAGTGCCCCCACTCTGCCCTTTGGCGTGAAGTGGACGTATAAGTCCAGGGGCATGGCCGGGTTCCACCTGGCCAGCGTGCCAGTGGACATTTGCTGATCGATGAAATCGAGGGAGCTCGCCGCTTGTGGTGTCAGCTCCTTGGGTTCCCAGGGGTGTTGTCCCTTCAGGAGGTCATATAAGGGGTCCATGACCTCGGGGGGGATCAGGACGACATTGCGGACCCACTGCAGCGATCCCACCAGGCATTGCACATCGTGAAGTGTCCTGATATCCCGGTTGATCCTTACCTTGGGAGGAGTCACGTAGGAGCTTGTGATCCCCACTCCCAGGAAGGTCACGCAGGGTCCTCTCTTGACCTTTGTGCTTGCGATCTCGAAGCCTTTGGCCCGGAGGGTTTCTGTGATCGCAGACACCAGGTGGTCCACCTGGCTTGTCGATGGTGCAGCGACTAGGATGTCGTCCATGTATTGGATGATGGTTGCGGCAGGGTAGGAATGTTGGACTGGCATCAGTGCTCTGTCCACGGTGATCTGGCAGATAACAGGACTGTCCACTAGGCCCTGTGGAAGCACCCTCCATTGGAAACGGAGGTTAGGCCGATTACCGTTTGGAAACGCGACGGAAAAGGCAAAGCATTCTCTGTCGTCTGGATGCAGGGGTATCGAGAAGAAACAGTCTTTGATGTCCAGTACTGCGTACGGCTGTCCTTCAGGGATAGCTGAATTCATGGGTAGCAGTGTCTGGACCGGACCCATGGGTCGAATCGTCTTGTTCACTTCTCTCAGGTCGTGGACGAGACGATAACCCTCTCCGGACCTTTTGGGGATTACAAACACAGGGGTGTTCCATGGACTGGTGGAGGGTTCTATGTGACCCTTTTGCAGTTCACGGTTGACCAGTTCCAGCAAAGCTGCCACTTGAGGCTCTGACAAAGGCCACTGCTCCCTCCAAATAGGATCTGATGATTTCCAAGTCAATTTGATCGGCAGCTGAGGGTGTACAGCAGTGGCCCTCATGATAAATTTGTAATCTTGACTCCTAACATAGCAAGGACGTCCCTTCCTATTAGTGGTGGAGAGTTTTGCAAAATGTAGGGGTAAATTGCTACTGTCTGTTCTGGTCCCTTGTTTGTGTGAAGTGTTATGGCCACCAGCTGGGTGCTTTTCCACGCCCGGGTTTGTCCCCCCACCCCGTTCACTGGGGGGACTTCCTTAAACCGCCAATGTCTGGGCCAATGCAACTGGGGGAGAATTGTGCAGTCTGATCCCGTGTCTACCCAAAACTGAAGTCCTATGATGTGGGGGTCCTGACTGCCATAGAGGCGGCATGTCCCCCTCACCCTCAGGGGTTCCTTCCCTATTTTCATGGCCAGGGCCACCCAGGGGTCCCGGTTTGGGGCGTCCCCTGCTGGTCCTGTAGTGCTTGCGTGGCTTGTGATGATGGGGGGTGTGAGGGTACGGTTGGTGGTACTGCATAGCCCTGCCATTGTATTGCTGGCGGGGGTGCGATACTGACTGCCTCCTGTGGGAGCATAGGGTATGAAGGTCCCTTGCCCCACTGTGGGTTGGCATAGATGGGCCGTCTCGCATCCATAGCGGGAGGGGGCTGAATATGGCCCGCACGCCCCCCCCCCCTCCCGTTTCCCCGGGGCCGGGATCTACAGTCCCTAGTGAGGTGACCTTTCTTCCCACAGTTCCAGCAGATCCCTCTGGGGCGCTGTTGGGGCGGGGGTGTTGCCTGGGGAAGCTGTGCCGGCTGGGGGCAGTTAGCCGCGACATGACCTGACTGACCACATTTGAAGCAGGCCATCACACTGGTTAGGGTGTGTACGGTTGCCTGAAGTGGGGTCAGCTGCTCTTCCCTCACAACATGCTTAATCATGTCAGCCAGGCTGGCCCCGGCTGGTAGGGAACGCAATATATCTTTGGTTACGGTGTTACATTGCTGCCGAAGGCAGTCAGTTACCACTGGGCCTTTTGCGACAGCGGGTAAATTAGAAGAGTCCACCGCAGCCTGAAGGCGGTCGACAAATTGTGTAAAGCCTTCACTCTCCCCCTGTTTGATGGTCGACCATGGTGTCGGTCTGGCCACCACCCTGGATGCGGCGCGTATAGCTTCTCTGGCCGCCCGGGAAGTCTCCCTGACTTCCTCAATCCGAAACTGCGCAGCTTGTTGCTGGGGTGTGGCTACTTCGTCATGTTTCCCCAACAACCTAGATAAACTCGACCCGTGGAGTGGCTGCCCTTCCCCCGCCGTCTGAGCGAGCATGGTTGCACATTGGTCCGTCCATTCCTGTTTAAATATTATCAAACCCGCCCCATCAAAAAGCATACGGCTTATTTGCACTATATCGAAAGGGAGTAAATCATCATTGCTAAAAAGACCATCCACGAGAGTGGAAACCACCCCTGAGTTAATTCCTTTTTCTGAAATGGCTTTTACTATTGTTTGAACGTCTTTGGAATTAACGGGAGTATACGTTCTTTGCTGGTTCCCCTGGGGTCCCGTAATTCTCACCGGGAAGGCATGCACCGATGCTGCGGGTGCCCATTCCGCGCATTCAATTTTGATTTTACCCCAGTCGGTGAGTTCGTATTGGGGCTGGTTCCCGGTTGTGTTAAAAGTTTTAATTGGTTTCGTCCGAAACCGCATTGATTCTGTTTTCTCTGCTTCCGAGTCACTGCTGGACTCGGTGGGCTCCGCAGAGCGATCTGGGGAGCTGTGGCTCCCTTCAGAGTCGGAAGTCAACTGCCAATGAACTTCCGGTCTCTGCTGCCGTTTTGTTCGGCTATGGCCCCGCTCCTCCCCTCGGGGGCGGTGCTGATGCCGCTGCTGGTGCCGCCCCCTGGGCTCGCCCTGCCTCCCGCAGGGAGGGATCTCTCCCATATATGGTGGCATCAGTGGGCACGGCTCCCGAGTGAGTGCCCGCCCTCTGTCGCACCCCCACGCATGCGCGTCTGCTGGGACCCACGGCTCTCGGCCGGGCATGGGCTCAGCGCTGGTTTCCCGCGCATGCGTGTTCGCGGTTGGCCGCGGTTCTGGGTTCTTCCCGCCGCGAGCCGGCGGGCTCCACCCCTCTTCCCGGCCACCCGCGCCATATTCAAACGGGTAGGGCGGCGGATCCCCTCCGCCGCTCGCCCGCGCGCCAGCCCTCTCGATATTTCGGGCTTCTGTCGCCAACCCCTCCCAAAAGGACCGTGCGAGTCCCTCCGCTTCTTGCGCTAAGTCGGCTATCGGCGGGGAAGGGATAGGCGAGGGGCCCGCGGGCACCCCGGGGGGCTCCGGAGGTGGTGTGGGCCCCGGCGGGTCCTCCGAAGGGGTCAGGGGGTCCCCCGGGGGCTCCGAGGGCTCCGGGGGCTTTGGGCTGGAGGAGGGATGGGATGTGCCCGGCCCCCGCGTTTCCCCGTTTTCAATCGGGTCGCCACTGGGGGGGGTTCGCGTTATCGCCCCCTCCCCCAGCTGTGGCGTCATTAACAGACAGGAGTGCGCAGTGTGCCACGTCTCCCGTTCTTCTAATGCTTTGCGTAGGGCGGCTTCTGCCTTCCCCCACGCTTTCAGGCATTTGCTGCTGCCTGTGGCTTTTGTGTCCTCTGCTAGCGCGACAGTACATTTCTGCCACACTTCAGAGTGCAATATATCTATGGGTCGACTAATAACCCCAAGCTCTAAGAGTCTCGTCAATGCGAGATTAAAATTCCTGAGCTCCCATTTGATTCCCCATTGCATATGTATCAAACTTACGACCTTCGCTATCGCTTCCATACGAATCGCGGGTCCTGGGGCGTCCCCCTTCTTCGCTATAGCCGTTCCGGCATTGAGTGCTGTCCCCTGGCCAGGAGTACCCCCGTCGCCCAGACTCGTCGCTCCCGGGTTTTGGCACCACTATGTTGCCTTCTTGTGAAGGCCGCGACGACCTGGTTTCAGAGTCCAGCACTGCGATCTCCTCCGTGGGATCCCTTGTGGCCAATAACGGACGCTAACACCAATGTGGTGGACGGTTAAAGGCGTTTATTGAGGGGTCTTAAGGGTATTTATGGACTAAGGGGTCTCTCTACGTCAGACAGGGGTTTGGCTATACTTTCTAGGGTTAGTATGGAGTGGAAAGTTACTGGCATGCATAGGTTAGGGGGGCTACACGTCTGGCTACATTCCAAGGGTGATCTTTATCTATGGGGAGGGGGGTAGAAGGATTCCTGTAATTTTCCGTTATAGCCCGAAATCTTCCAAACGCCTGTCCCTAGTCTACCACAGACAAGGAGCCTGTGTTTGTCAGGGACCAAAGTTGTGTCTAAGGCCCTGCCATATTTGGTCCCCTGTTGTGCACATCAACGAGATAATGAATAAAACCAGGTTCAAAAACGCTCTGGAAAGGCAAGATCCTGATTTTAGCTTTTCCCACCTCCACGTTTCAGGAATTCATGCGTCTGCTGGATAGGGAATGTTCATCCCAAATTTTCTGCCCACTTCTCTAGGAACACTCTAATGACAGTGGTGATGTGGTGATTCAGTCTTCTGAGGTTTTTTGGGATATTTTTTGGGGATTTCAGGGGGCTGGGATCCAAGGAGAGAGCAGGACACAATCCAGATCCAGAAAATCCCATATAGCACTGGAAATGAGGAGAACTCGGTGGAAACAAGCACAAAGGAACTGGGGAAAAAAAGAGTTTTTTAGAAGGAAAAATGGGGAAAAAGAAGGATAAAATTCCAAATTAATCCACTTGTGAAGAATAACCTGGAGGCGCAATAGGAGAAATTCCAACACAACAGGTTACCAGGGCCTGGGAGGGCCCAAGTTTTTTTATTTTATTCAGGAACATTTTAGAGGTTTTTTTAAATGTTACTGGATTTTTTTCAAAGAGAATCCTACTTTTCCTTTTTGACTGGACTGGAAGTTGCCTCCTGTTCATGCTGTGCTGGTTTTGCCCATCTTCATTCCTGAATTAAAAATTAAAAAATAAAAAAAACAGGAAAAGGATTTCAAAAAAGGAGAAATTTTAATATTAATAAGAATAATATTAATAACAATAAAGTAGTAATAACAATTGTAATAAATAAGTTTCGAGATTCTGAATATTTCTTCTTTGTAGATTTTTTGGGAAATGAAAGTTTAGTGTTTTAATTTACAATTCAAAAAACTTTATTTTGCTATGTGTTATCCTGGAGATAAAAACTGCTTTGGTTTCATGGGTTGTTTGGTTTCTTCCCTTGAGTTGCTGGGAATTTTTAGGGTTGAAAATTAAAAGATGTTGAAAATTTTAAAAAAGGGTGGAGAGAAAGAAAAAAAAGGGGAAAGCAGGGAGAAAAGTAAAAAACAAGGGAAATTCTCTTAAAATATAAAAAGCAAGCAAAGTATGAACAGTTACACTTTGTTTCCAATGTGCGCCTGAGTGCCTTGATTTTTCCATGTTTTTTGGTGCAGTCCTGAGTTGTAGAGTTCTCGGGACAAGATGCTGAGCTTGGTGGAGATTGTGGAGCTGCCGGAGCCATTCCCAGTTTTCCTTCCCACCTGTAGTATCCAATGCCATCACACATGTGTCCGTTTTGGAGCACCAAAGGTGCCATTTTTATAAATTCCCAATGCCCAGAATGACATGATTCCATGGGAATTTGTTAGGGGAACAGGAGGATTCCAAATTCCCCATGCCCGGAATGCTGTTATTCCATGGATTGCCAGTGTTGATGGGAAGTTGTGAGGGGAAGCAAATGACTCTAAACTCCCAACCCCTAGAATGCTGTTATTCCATGGTATTCCAGTGTTGCCACCAAATGCAACCCTGGACCATCAAATCCAAATTTTGACCAATAAGTCCAACTGTTCACCACCAAATCCAACCTCGGACCTTCAAGTCCAAACTCTTTCAAATACAAACTTTGACAACCAGGGATGGGATGGGATGGGATGGGATGGGATGGGATGGGATGGGATAGGACCAAGCTGGCTGCAGCCATCAGCACTTTGGCCCAGCTCTGCCATTCACTCTCCTGCAGTGGCTCAATGGCACCACCTCTTCAGTCTCCACTGCTGGGTCAGGTTCAGGCTCTTCTTCCTGCTCCTCCGCCCAGGCTGCCTTGGCACTCTCGGGGGACTCTGCTCCCTAACTTTTTCATCCCTGTTCCATCCTGTCCATGGGAGTGTCCCTAGGGGATGGGATGGGTGTCAATAGGTGTTAATGGTGCTAATCTGGCTGCAGGCACCAGACTGTGGCCAAGCTCTGCCACTCACCCTCCTGCAGCACCTGGATTGGCACAACCTCCTCGGTCACCAGTGCTGCGTCAGGTTCAGGCTCTTCTTCCTGCTCCTCCACCGAGGCCAGCTTGGGCACTGTCAGGAGTCACTGCTCCATGTCACTGATTGGAATAATGGCTAATTGCAAGACAAATGCCTCTGGAAGGTGACGGGCCACCAAGGCCTGCAGCCCTGCCAAGAGGTCAGCTTCAGGAACAACGCCTCGGAAAAGCTCCGTGTGGGACACAAACAAGCGTGCTGTGCGGGGGCTCCTCACGGCACCGCTCTGTCCCGTCCTGTCCCGTCGCGTGCTCCGAGCACTGTGGCCCGCTCTTGTCACCGCCAGCTCCTATGTCACCACACGACACACAAAAGGCCCTTGGACACTGTGTCCCATTCCATGGCACGATGACCATGCTGCAGTGTGCCAGCCAGGGCCCTTGCACACGCTGCCGCCTGCCCTGGGGCCGCCCCCAGCCCAGCCAAAGTGGCCCAGGCTGGAAGGAATGCCTGGCCCCAGGTGTCTAAGGCAGCCCCACAGGATCTTTAGGAAGGGCTCAGAGCATCAGCAAATGCTGCCCTGCTCTGCGGGCTCAGGGTAGCAGAAGGAGCCCCCAGGGCTGCCGACGCAGCTGCACTGGGAAGGGCCCGGGGCCTTCCAGGGAAGCTGGCACGGCCTCCTTGGGACACATCCTGGCCCATGGCCACTCCTAAACCTGCGGGTGTGACACGCACAAGGAACGTGTGGCCCCAGGCACAAATGCTGCTCTGAGCCCTGGGGCCCGGGCAGCGCTGACAGCAGCAGCTGTGGCAGAGTCCCTGCCCAAGCAGAGCTGCCACCCCCCGAGCCCTGGCAGCGCTGGTGCCCGTCTCCTGCCCCAGAGACCTGTGCCCCCGGGGGGCTTCTGTGCCACAGGGAGCCAAAGCCCACCTGCATTGGGGGCTGATGGCAGGAGCACCTGGAGCAACTGCTGGCAACACTTGGTCTCTGTCCAAAGCTCTTACTCCGTGCTGGAATTGTTTTCTCATTCTTCACTGCCTTCTCCCTTCCTCTGCCCCTCTGCCAAATGCAATGGGCCTCAAGGACTGAAAGGAGCACAGAGAGCCAAAGGTGACACTCGCAACTTACTCACTGGGAGCTCCCTGGGAAGCACTTTCCTTGAGAAGCAAGCCCCTTTCCTCCAAAGGTGTTTCCCCAAATGTGCAGCTTTCCTGGGGAGCATCAACACACCCTTAAGAAACGCTGGCAAGGCTGAATGACTTTAGGTCCTTTCAGGACAGCCACACCAGCTCTAGCTCCTGTTGCCCCAAGTGAGTTTCCAGGTGCAGGTTCAGAGTGTGTGCAGCCCCAGGCCCTCCACAAACACAAGCTGCCCACTGCCTCTTCACCTGCCTCAACTCCTGCCTGTGCTCACGGCACCAAAACCAGGCTGTTCCTGGCCAGGGACCAGTGCCCTGTTCCTGCAGGATGCTCTTGCCAGCACCTTCCAGGACTCTCTGCTGTGCACGCAGTACTTTTCATGCCCGCTCCCAACAGGCTTTGGAACACAGAGCCCAACCTGGCTGGTTCTGCCACCAGCACAGCCCAAACGCAGGCGGAGGAAGAAGCAGTGGGCGCTGTTTTGCGGCCATGCCCAAGAGAGACTGGAAGGGTGCCCTCCCTCTGCTCTCCCTTGGCTGGCTTTCTGGCTGGCTCTGAGCCTGGGGCTGCCGTTCCTCACTTGTGGGGAGCAGAAGCACAGCCGGGATCCCGGCACTGCCTGGCAGCACTGTGGGCACTGGCACGGCCGCGTGTCCGAGTCTCGGGCACCGTGCTGCTGCTTCATTTGCCCTCAGGCACAGCCAGAGCTCCCTGCTAAGCCCGGATGCTCTCTGCTGCTGCCCTCTTCCTCATCCTGTGCAGGGATGGAGCGCTGCTGTGCTTTCAGGAAGCTATTCTTGAAAGCTTCCAGCATTCCAAGCTCCTTTGCCCTCCGTGGATGCTTGCCATGGAATCCCTCTCAGCTGGCTTCAGAGCATACTCAGGTTGGCTCTTTTAAATACAAGGGTGGTACAGGTTCTGTAGGATTCCCATGTGGATGTCTGAAATGCTCTTGTGATTGGAAATTAAGTTTTGTTATATCAGTTGCTGTTGCAAAGAATATTCACAACCCCTGGAATGGTGAAAAGCCACTGAGCAGCAGCAGGAGATGGAGCATGGTGCTTCAGTGGAAGGGGCAGGCCCCCCACATTCAGGGCATCCCCTCCATCAAGAGGGTGTGCATTTTGTCCTTCTCGTCCCTCTACCCCAGTATCAGGCCTGATATCTCCTTCTCTGGAGTGGAGTTTTTCCAGTTCTGACTTCATCTCATGCTTGGCCAGTGCGTGAGATGAGGCCGCTGCGACCTGTGATACCACCTCCATGCCAACCACAGCTCCATTTTTTATCTTTCACAGGTTTACTTCCCATTGATTGACCCGTCCATTGTTTCCCTTAAGGGTCAAATTTCCACCAGGTAAACCATAAGGTTGCCTTCGTTCTCTGCTCTTCATTATCTTGTTGATGTGCACAACAGGGGACCAAATATGGCAGGGCCTTAGACACAACTTTGGTCCCTGACACACACAGGCTCCTTGTCCCACTGCTGGCCTTCAGTGTGCTCAGCAAGATCTGGAACTGCATGGTGCTGTGGAACTGCACCTTCAGCACAGGGACCTTTCCAGCCTGACCTGCCCCCGTTCCTCTGGGTCCGTGCACAAAACACGGCGTGGCAGAGAACGGCAGCAGGGGCCTGTGTGTCCCAGGGTCCCGGATTTGCTTCAGCTCCACAGGGATGCAGGCAAAGTGAAGATGCCAAACTGTTTATTAATATAAGGCGAAGCAAAGGGATGAGCTGGAACGGAACAAAAGGGGATGGACACGGTGAGAGAGCTGGAGGGAGGGATCTATCTACAGGCAGGGAGAGGGCTGAAGCCACAGGAGTGTCCCAAAAGCTCAGCTGTGCCAATCATCATCTGTGCCTGGAACTCCAGTGGCAATGGGAGATGGCGTCCTCTTCAGTGTCTCCTGATGCTGTTCTTGGGTCACCGATTCACTGGATCCTGAAGATAAACTTAATTCTTCAGCTCTGCTTGTAAACTGGGCTTGAATATTCCTGCTACAGTGGGATAAACTGACTTTCTTCTGGGTGTGAATGGCTTAAACAGAGAGGAAGATGGCCACAGTTAGGGCCCACGTCTGCAGGAATCCTAGGAGAACCTCACGCCAAGTGATTGTCCAAGTCAGCTCTTGGATAGGCCACAAGAGAGGAGGGGCCAGCAGGATCAGCCACAAAGGGCTGCTCACGAAGCCCCTGGCCCGTGTCCCTGAAATCTCACGATGCTCTGCCCACGCCACCCCTCGTCCGCAGAGGGAGCGAAGCCTGCCGCAGCTGGGCAGGGCTTGCAGCTCCCCTCGCCAGCCCCCGCTGTCAGCCCGCTCCGGCACTCACCCTCATTGAGGACCTCGAGCTCTTCCTTCTGGCCCCTCATGAGTACCTTGGCAGACCCTGAGAACACAGAGCCTGTCAGGGCGCCAGCGGCACAGCTCCCTGCCGGCGGCGCTGCCGGCGCTGCGGCCACACGGGCTGCTGGCCTGGCAGGGCTTAGCCCGGCTCTTGGCGCACGCTGCCGCCCCAGGGCACGGCTGCCAGAGGGCGGCAGCAGCAATGCCCAGGCCGGGCGGGGCTCCACGGCGCCGGGCCCGGCTGGCGCTGCCGGGGCAGCAGGTGGGGCTGGGGCCGAGCTGCGGCGGGCCGGGCCGGGGAGGGAGCCCGGGCTCGTGGCTCACCTATGAATCTGACGGCTGCCTCTCGCAAGGGCTCCTGTGGGCTCTGCAGGTAGCGCAGGGCCTGGCGCAGGTGCTCGGCCGCTCTGCTCCTGTCCTCTGCCAGCTGCAAAGAGCGGCAGGAGGGAAGGGTTGGCGTGGGCTCCGCCCTTGGGCCGGGCGCTGCCTGCGCCCAGCCCCGGCCTCCCCTGGCCGCACAGGCCTGAGGCGCGGCCAGCAGCCGCTGGCCAAGGGCTCCCGAGGGCAGGGGGCAGAGGGCCGGCTGCTGCCCGGGGAGCCGCGGTGCCGGCCCCCTGCCCCGCCGGGCTGGGGCTCCATGGGCACCCGGCTGGGGTCCACGGGAGCCTGGAGAAGAGCCCGCGTGGCCTCTGGCTGCAGCAGCGGGCAGGGACACAGCTGCCCAGCCCCGCACACTGAGCACCGCCCTCAGGGGCCTTCTCCAGGCTGAGCCTGGGGCTTCCAGGCCCTCCTTACCAGGCAGTTGGCAAACTTCAACATCTTCTCCCTCTCAAGTAGTTGCTTGAGCTTTCTCTTCTTCAGGAACTCTACCACACAAAGCAGCAGTTCGCGAGAGGCCTGGAGAGGAGCACAGATGTGGAGCTGCTACCGTAGCCCAAGAAAAGGACTTGCATCCCTGTGCCAAGGCCAGGAGCAGAAAGCTGAGCCTGGGAGAAGCCAACAAGGAGACATCCGAGACCCCTTTCCAGATATGCACCAACATAACTCAAAACCTCACCTTTGCCACGCGCTTGTTCTCATCATGGCAATGAAAGAAGAGTGGCAGCAGGCTCTGGCTCACAATCTTCTTCAGAGTTTTTTTTCTTTTGTTCACTACCAAGTCCATCACCTTGAAGAAGAGATTTAGGGAGAGCAGCTGCATATCGATGTCATCCTGGAAAAAAGGAAAATACCTCAGCACCAACTTCTCCGAGCCCATCTGGGCAAAGGCCTGAAAATCCACAAAATTTCTGGGCAGCAACCATTGCCCATGGCAGGGGACACAGTCAAAGCCTTACACAGTCAAAGAGCGGCAGGAGTGCCTCAGCCAGCTTCGGGGCAGTGGTGCTGGATATCAGAATGTGTTCGTTCTCAAGTATATTTGTGAGCACAGAGAGAGTCATGCTGACAACATATCCTTCTGCATCACCCAAGAGCTCCACAAGGTTTTTAGACAGACTGCACATTCTTCTGGCCTGTGTGGAACACAAGGCAGTGCTGGAAAGCCACGGAGAGCTGCATCGCCACCACCGCCCTGGCACTGCAAGGCCATCCTGCAGCTGCAGGGCCCACAGGCCAAAGGCCTGAGCCAAAGCCCTGGGGCAGGTGAGGCAGGAGAGCTGGGAGCAGCTGCCTCAGCTCCTGAAGCCCAGCCAAGACAAATGAACTGCATTCCCCAACCCCACACTGCTCATACAACTTCAGCTGCTGCCCCCTTCTCACCCTCAAGGGATCCTTGCTGAGCACCACAAGGCCTCTGAGCGCCAGGCGCCGCCGCTCCCTGCACTCACTCTGCAGGTGCCTTGACATGATCTCCAGTGTGCTGTCACCACATTTCCTCAAGTCTAGGCACTGAAAGACCTGAAAGGCACAGGGCAGTGACAGGGGAGCTGGCCAGCAGGAGCCCAGAAGCGCACAGGGCTGGGCCCAGGCAGCAGCAGCAGCACAGGGCGTGGGCACCGTCCCAGGCAGCTGTGGCTGTGAGAGGGCAGAGAGCTGGGAGGCAGCTCAGCCAGGCAGCGCCGGCCACCAGGCTCACCTCCACAAAGAATGCCAGGAAGGGCAGATCCCAGCGTGGCTCTTCTCTGTGCAGTCGCTTGAGTAGATGGATCGCAATGAGGGAACACAAGGGGATAAAGATACGGAACATCTCCCTGGAAGAGGAGAAAAAGACACCAAGACCCTGAGGTGAGTGTGCTAAACATCTCCCAGGACTGACTCACAGAGGTCTGGTCTTTCCCCAGCATCCCTGGAAGAGATGTAGGCGCTTTATGAGGCAGCTCATTTGGGCACCCTCCTCTCCCAGCCTTTTCCAGTCTCCTTGGCTGTCCCTCAGTGACGAAGCTCTCTGGCCCATGACCACAGGGACTGAGTGGGGCACAGGGCACAAATGCCAGGGGCAGTGAGGAGCAGGGGGTCTCACCTGGCCAGCAGACCCACAGCATAGTGCTGGGTGTCAGCACACAGCAGCATCTTCCAACCACGCTTGCGCTCCATAGCCATCACCTCATTGTCACAGCGCAGTCGGCAGAGCAGAGCCTTCATGGCCTGCACTGCAAACCTGTGTGCAGAGCAAAGCCCAGGTCACACTGGGAGCACTGGCACTGGCCACAAGGGCATGGGAAGGCCAGGAGGACTGGGACCTGTTGGACTTGCTAGGAAGGTGGTGTTCCTCCTGGCATGCTCTCCAGAAGGTATCAACTTCCTCTGGTGGCATCTGCTGTGTGGTGATGACAACATGGAAGAGCAGAGCCACAAACAGGTGCCCAGAATATGGGATCATCGCCTTGTGGCACTCAGGCACAATCACCCAGATCACCAGAGTTGCCTGCAAAAGAAGCAGCCCAAGACAGCGCTCAGTGCCGAGGTGTCCATGGGGCAGGGCCCAAGGGCAGATGCAGGAGGAGCAGCGGGCCTGGTGCCCCCTGAGCCTGCCCCTTGCCCAGGGTTCAGCCCAGCACTTGAGGCATGGAGAGGATGGAGAGCTGCTGGGGAGGAGACCGAGGGGCAAGAGGAGGCCAAATCCAGAAACTCACAGCCAGGGCAGAAACATTTGTGTCATCCCCATCAGAGGTGCATGCGCTGTGCAGTGGCCAATCCTCCATCACGCAGAGCAGTGTTGGCAGCACTTTCTCCATTGCTGGTCCAGATGAGCCAATGGTTCTCCACATCATTGCAGCAGCTCTGTGGGATCAGAGCTCTGTGTCAGGGGCATCTCAGTCCCAGTACCATGCCCTGTGCAGCTGTGGGGGCCCAGGTGACAGAGCCCCGGTGCCCTGAGGGGCAGGGAGGGAGCATTGGCAGCAGGCTCGGGAAACAGAGGGGCCCCAGGGTGCTGGACCTCTCTGCCTGTCTGGCAGAGCCCATAGCACAGGCTGTGCAGGGCCATGGGCCCCAAAGCTGTGCAGGCACGTGGGCCCCGTACCTGTCACACGTTGGGGCACAGCGCAGGAGGGTCAGCACCACGTCCGCAGGGTGTTTTTCAGCCAGCCTCACAATGTCACTTTTCAGCCTGGCATCCACAGTGACATGGGACACCAGCCTCTGGTGGATGCTCCTCACAATGGCTGGCACCTGGAGGAGACATGGGGGAGATTTTGAGTGCTGTCCAAGGCAGCAACTTGCCCAGCTTCCCCCAAGAAGTGTTTCCCTTCCTGCCACACTGTGCTGGACTCAAAGGCTGAGGGGCCTCAGTGACCATGGCTTGAGGGGACACACGGTCCTGGCAGGCCTCCAGGCCTGGCCTTGGGCTGCTTACCTGCTGCTGAGAAGGAACAGCAGTGTCCTCAAAAAAATCCATAGTGGGAGCATGAATCACAATGGGAGTGGGCATGGTGCCAGTATTTGAGATGTCCTCAGTGTCTTCAATGTCACTGTTTGTGATGGCCACATCCTCCGTCATTGCTGTGAGAAGAGCCTTTGCCCAGCTTTCAGTCACTGAGGTGTCAAAGTCTTGTGAGCGCTGAGCCGAATCTGGGCTGACATCAGGCTCTGCCTGGAGCTCGGTCAGCCCTGAGTCAGGGTGGGCTGTACCCTCAGCTGCTGAGGTGCCGGTCTTCCTACGCCGAATGTGCAGGAACTTCCGTAACCTCTGCAGCAGAACAAAGGACAGGGAAGGCAGGGACGTTGCATGGCATGCTCCAAGCATGGTGCTGGGCTGAGCAGGGACAGCAGGCCCAGCTCAGGTGGGGGTGGCTGCAGGTACCTTCAGGGTTTGGCGGAAGCGGCCAGGGCCGGGTTCCTGCTCTTGTATCTTGTCCAGGGCTGCACCTGGCAAAGAGCGAGCGCAGCCAGAGCTGAGGGGCTGCGGGAGAGGCCGGAGAACACAGCCCAGCCTTGCGCTCCCCAGGCTGGGAGAGCCCCGGGATGGCCCAGGGGATGGAGCATGGCCACTGCGGGGTGTCTGCCCAGCCCCTGTTCCATCCTGTCCATGGGCATGTCCCCAGGGGATGGGATGGGATGGGATGGGATGGGATGGGATGGGATGGGATGGGATGGGATGGGATGGGATGGGATGGGGCCAAGCTGGCTGTAGCCATCAGCCCTGTGGCCCAGCTCTGCTACTCACCATCCTTCAGTGTCTGGATCTGTTCCAGATCTTCAGGCTGTTGTGCTTGGGCGGCTCCAGGGTCATTCTTTTTTTTCCCCCTGAACACTTTGAAAGGGCTGAGAAATCTGTCCGCCATTCCACCACCCAGCCTTGATGGCACCTTCTAGAAAGATGCCTCAGGATATCGCCAAGGCAACAATTGCAGTTGTGCCTTCAAGGCACCTGCGACAGGGAAGCCTCAGGAAGGCTGCAGGACAGGAAGTCCTGCACTTTGGTCTTTAGGGCTCCTGCCACAATGACAGGAGACTCCTCATTAACAATTTAGGCGACCAGATTCCACGGTCTGGACTTGATGGCACTGACACTGAATGGGAGATGCCTTGGAAAAGTTCTGAGTCACCAAGTCCCGCAGTCTGGCCTCGCAGTCAGCTGCAGTAACAACGCCTTGGAAAAGCTCCGGGTGGGACACGAACGAGTGCGCTGTGCGGGGGCTCCTCACAGCACTGCTCTGTCCTGTCCCGTCACATGCTCTGAGCACCCGGGCAAGCTTCTATTTCCCAGGTGTCACAAAGGGCCCTTGGACACCGGGTTCCATTCCATGGCACGGTGACCGTGCTGCAGCGTGTCACAAAGCGCCCTTGCACACACTGCCACCTGCCCTGGGGCCGCCCCCAGCCCAGCCAAAGTGGCCCAGGCTGGAAGGAATGCCTGGCCCCAGGTGTCTAAGGCAGCCCCACAGGATCTTTAGGAAGGGCTCAGAGCATCAGCAAACGCTGCCCTGCTCTGCGGGCTCAGGGCAGCAGAAGGAGCCCCCAGGGCTGCCGACTCAGCTGCACTGGGAAGGGCCCGGGGCCTTCCAGGGAAGCTGGCACGGCCTCCTTGGGACACGTCCCGGCCCGTGGCCATCCTAAACCTGCGGGTGTGACACGCACAAGGAACGTGTGGCCCCGGGCACGAATGCTGCTCTGAGCCCTGGGGCCCGGACAGCGCTGACAGCAGCAGCTGTGGCAGAGTCCCCGCCCAAGCAGAGCTGCCACCCCCCGAGCCCTGGCAGCGCTGGTGCCCGTCTCCTGCCCCAGAGACCTGTGCCCCCGGGGGGCTTCTGTGCCACAGGGAGCCAAAGCCCACCTGCATTGGGGGCTGATGGCAGGAGCACCTGGAGCAACTGCTGGCAACACTTGGTCTCTGTCCAAAGCTCTTACTCCGTGCTGGAATTATTTTCTCATTGAAGTCATTTGCTGCAGGACAAAAACATCTTTACCCTGAAAACACAGAAGAATCTGGCATTAAAGAATCCTCGCTTCAGGAAAGCTTTACCTCTTATTGCTCAACTCGCTCGAGTAGTTCAAAAACACTGCATACTTCCCAAATTAATTGAGATGCCCTAAGAACATTGGGAGAAACAAGGCTCACTTTTAAAATTTCAAAGGTTTATTAAACCTTAACAAAAATACAACAAAGAGCGATTAAGGAAAAATTACAAGACTGCGAGTCTCCATCAAAAGCCACGTGCTCATCTACAAAATGGATGCTCTGCCTTTTATACCCTTAGCCCCTCTCAAAGTTTTGTCAGTCAACTCTTTCCCTGCCATCCAATGGTGGAAGTCACTTTCTTACACCTTGACTGGAGGTCAGGTGTTGCCATGCTCTGCCTCCTGGTACCAAGCTCTCCCTCCTCTAAATGCCCCACTAGTGACAGCAATAAGGGGGGAAGGGAAAGAGTACTATGGAGAGAACATGCAAAAATAACATAACTGTACAGCTATAAAAATTCTCTTACCGTACACATAATATTCATCTCTTAATTGTGAGAGCCAACCATCTCCTCATTCATTTATAACAACGTGAAAGGTTTTCAAGGTTGCTTCCAACTCAAAGCAGTAACTCATTTGCCTTAATGTCAACCACTGAGAGTCACTTTAGAAAACCTAACACAGAAGCAAAAAAAATGGCCATCCATTGGTTTGCAAATGTTTTTCTGTGAAGGGATGATAATACCATAATTCTAAAGGAATAAAAGCCCTCATGGAATGAAAGTCCAGTCAGTGTTACAAAAGGAAACTGAACAAATGAGTAGATTCCAAAAAGGTCAGTCCTCCCCCGGTAGAGATAACTTAGTGGCCAATAAAGTACAGCTCTGCCTTCTTGTTCCCTGCGGGAGAATCACGACCTGGGGGCCACGTTTGGACACTTTGGCAGGACAGGGACTGGCTGTGGTATAAGGTGTGTAATAAAGAGAGTGAGAACAAGGAGGAAAGAAAATCCAGGAAATGCAGATTGTTGGTGGAAGATTAGGATTTTCTTTGAAGGATTTTGTTTGGTTCACTGGAAAGACGAATGGCTTTGAGCTGCAGAAAATGAGTACCCACCGGCACTATCAGGGAGGACTAGAGGAAGGGCAGAATATGTCCCTGGATGAACTGCTTAGAAAGATACAGCAAGTGTATGTAAAAAGGGATGCTGAAAAGGAGAAAGCAAGGACAAAGGTGATGGCAGAATTTTTACAGCCCCGAGGGCCCCAGGACCCAAGTGGTTCCCCATAATAGAAGGGACAGGGTCGGCTACAAGGAAGTGGCAGAAGCATTCCCTCCTCAGCAGGGGAGAGCCAAGCCAAACGGCAGCTGGGAAAGAATCAGTGTGCTATCTGCTGGGCAGAGGGACACTGGGAGTGGGAATGTTCACAAAAACAGCTGGACCCTCAGGAGGAGGAAGTCCAGGGGATAATGGAGATGGATTATTAGATGTGTCAGGGGCTCCCATTGTAGCAGGGACACACCACACCAGAGCCCTTGTTAACTTTTAAAGTGGGTTCAGATGGAGAGGAGGTGTGTCTCCTAGTAAAGACAGGGGCCTCTCCATCCACCTGAAATTTTCTCCCTAAGGTGGGAGAATTGTCAAAAATATCTTCAATTATTCAAGGGGTTGTGGGAATTGTAGTTTATTCAGTAGGCTTGGAAGTTTGAAAGCATCTTTCTCTGAAGGAATTGTCGATATTGTGGTCAATGGGTTTAGGGATTTAATTCCTTTGTCTATGTGGGGTTTTTGTGCAGAGCTGACAAGCTCCTGTTTGGAGCGGACCCATGCCCCTGTGCTTTTTGTGTTTTGTTGTTAAAAGCCAGAATTGGCAGGTTTCAGTCCTGAAACCAATTCTGCAACTCCACCAGTCTGTGGTCTGTTGTGGAGAACTAGAATTGGCAGTTTTAGTACTGAGGCCAATTCTGTAGCGGCTGCCTTGTGGAGATGGTGTTGTCCCTATGCAAGCCTAGGTATTTATCATGCAGCTTCCTCTGTGGGGGCTATAGGAAAACTTCGGGGGAAAATATTTTGTTATTCTTCCTTGGTTAATTTAGTAGTCGCCTCCCTACACCTGGGGTGGACTTGATGAAAATAAAAAAAAGGATAAGGGGAAATTGGCTACTGAAAAGATGATTGGTTATTAAAAAAGTGATTGGTTGTTAAGGAAGGCTCTAGGCAGTGTCATTGCTTGCTGCAGAACTTGATCATGTCCAAAAGGCAAGTCAGTGGAATAAAAGGAGCAAGCTGCTAAGGTGAACTGCTCCAGGATGAGAAGCAAAAGCCTGCTAAAACCCTGAAATAAAAGCAACTCAAATGCTTAATTCACAGACTGCAGCTCTTGCAAAACATTTTAAAAGTAGTCTCACTCCCTCTGCTGAACAATCTATTGGAGGAAATCCCACTGAACACCTGTGGGAAACAACAAAAGGTGGAGGAGGGTGGGGAAGAACAACGCTCATCCCTCTCCCCACTCCAGGCACATTAACGTTACAAAAGCTAACCCTATAATAAATAACCCTGCATTTACTGCCAACTCTGAACCTGGAGATGTCTTGTTCACTGATACTTCAGCCAAAAACATTGATGGTAAAAGTATAGAGCTGTTGTTACACCCCAGGTTGCAGCTTAGCTTATTGAGTTTCTTATCAGTTGACCAGAGTGTTTTGTTACTTTTGACATGTAGGGGTCATGTCAGGTCTGGATGGTTTTGTTTCAGCCTCAGCTGGCACTGGGAACACTGTGTGGGCACTGGGCACTGAGAATACTGTTCCACATCTTTCAGGGCAATTGCCAGCCTCAGGTTTGTGCTGCAAAAAACAATTTCCATTGTGCCCTATTTCACAATGTAACCATTGATCAAATTGTGTGCTGTGGATCAATTTTTATCTTGCTGACTTTTGTCAGCTGCTCCACTTGATCATTCTATGATATTTGTAAAATCTGATGGTCCGCATGGGTTTTAACCAATCCTAGATGGATTTGTTAGGATTGAGTTTGTAAAAACAACCATTCAAATCCTCCCTTTGCCAAACCTCTTTTCCATTCACTTGCCAATGAACATTTCCACTGACAAAATCACCGTGTGGCACCGACTGGGCCAGGGCTCCATGGGCACCCGGCTCGGGCCCACAGGAGCCTGGAGCAGAGCCTGCGTGGCCCAGGGAATAGAACGGCTTGGGTAGGGGCACAGCTTTTTATTGAGTGTAAGAAATGTTTCAGTCTGCTAAAACTTCAGGAATTGCAAGTTCAGTTTCTAAGGCTGCCTTCTCAGAATAGTTTACATTAGAAAGCTTACATTACTCTTTAGTATCATATATCCTTAAAGGAGACCAAAAAAAATAATCTGTGCAGAATGACTGAGGAATGACTGTTATTTTCTTAAGCTAATGTACAGTACCCAGTGCAAAGGGCTGCAAGTGTTAAAAGTCAGGATATTGCCAATACCTAGACATTAATAACTCATGTTAATATTAAGACTACAAGACAGCCATGTCTACCCCCAGCTACTACTTACAAGAGAGTGACATGTTTTTCTAGGGGCAGGTGGGAGAACACGATTGGGATTTCCTCGCTAACAAATTTTCAATCCAAAGTACTAAGATAAATTCAAGAGCCAGAAGCACATAGTCACATAAAAAACAGAGAGATACAATTAGGAGCAGCCACAGTCTTAATCTGCCATTAGGTATCTACTGCAGGCCCTAAATTTCAGTCAGGAAACTTATGTGAGTTGTGTTTTATATGATGGTTTCACTTCCTCATCTCGTACAGCAATAGAATTGTGTGCATTGTAACTTCCCAAGAGCACAGAGAGTGCTCATAATGGTCCTTCTCAGCAGGAAATGTGGGCACATATTTAAGAAAAAACTGATGTGAATGTGTAACAGACTATATCTATAGAGATGAACTACCTACAGTTTGCAATTCCAAAAGAAAAAAAATTAAACACATCAGGGAAAATAAAAAGCAAGGCCAAAAGCAGAGTGCCTTTGAACTAAAAGCAACTATTAACTTACTTTTTCTATACAAGGCTTGACACCAGTCATGATAGATTCACCAAAAACTTTTCCATCTTTGCTTAAGGCTTTCCGGGCTGAAGCTTAGACTGATATCGAATATGCATCCAGTTTCCTGTGTTGGACATCTGAATGAGATCAAGTGGAAATGGTGAAATGTAGTTTTTTAAATGCTTAATTCACAATGTTTTCTGACATAAGTGTCAAACTAAGACATACCACATGCTTGAATATGTTTCCATACTGAGCAAACTGTAGTAGAATATAGGAAGCTGATGCTTGAGGAAATCTGAAAGACAGAAAAAAGTACTCATCAAATTGAGTGGTTTAAGAATTCAGGTGTTAAGATACAACCCTATGAAGCATTTACAGAAATGCAGAAGAGAGCACTGTAATATCAGAAGCAGTGACTTGAGAAATACCACCTGCTAGGCACTTTAGCACACATCCCAACAGCAGAATGGTGCCTTTCTAACTAGAAAAAATCATGTGTAGCTCAATTTAAGGTGGCTAACTGAAATGTATATGTTTGCTTGCTTTAACCATAGCTGTACTTGCAGCACATACCAATGCCAGACAACATCAATGCCCCCAAGGATTTTTCTCGTATGCTCTAAAGACTTCACCCAGGTTTTTCCAATACTTTGGAAATCAACTTACCCAAATACACTTACCCATGTGTCATCGAGTTGATCTTCTGAAGGAAGGGAATCACCTTGAGTATCAAAAGGATCCAGCTGAGCAGGAGATAGAGTAGTCTTCTTAGGCTGCCCAATACTTGCAGGGCTGAACATGCTTGAAGAAGCTGTTCAATTGAAATGATATTGCTGAACAGATTTCTTTTGCAAGACAGAGGTTTATTAGAAAAGAATACATTCAGTGTCAAGCATTTCACTTGGTTGTGGAAGAGTTTGATGGGGATTTACTCACAGACAGAACAAGTAAGTCAATCATAACTTCACATCTGCAAACACACTAGGAAGTTTTTATGACTAGCAACCTAGTGTTCTCTTCAACTTCAAAACACCAATAGCTTAATACAGTTGCCAAATAGGAACAGGCCAACACAATAAAGCTTAGCAAGAAGCCACCAGTTGATACACAAGATATCAAACCTTGTGAAGATGGAAGGCAATCCATCAATCTCAGCTTCTTCACTCAATTACAACCACCTCTGTGCTCAGTTCAACACCACATTTGGAACAGGGAACAAGAAAAGCTGCTTGAAACTCAGTCTCAGAAGAAATAATTATTTCCTACTCATACCCACACACCTTTTGAAAAGCTAACAAATACAACACCTCTTCATAAACTAGCAAGGAACTGATGTAGCTTGAACAGTGATGATTTTTCTGTATTAAAGAAAGCAGTAAGAAAAGAGAACAGAAATTTTGACAGGACATCTACCTGCTCCTGGAGTTGATGGCAGAATTCCAGTGGATGGGCTTTGGGATAAAGTAAAGCTGGCCTGTATTAATATACAGAAAGTAACAAATGATTCTTATAGGTATACTGCTCAGATCAAGTGATTTAAACATTCAGGTAATAATATTAATTATTTGCCTTAAGTTATTCTTAACTTTTTAGAGAACAGATATTTGCATGTATATTTAACCAAAGATTACCAAGAGCTATTAATGACAAGTTATTTGACAGCATATTTGACATATGCTTTGTGAAACAAAGTAGCTTGAAGTGTCAATAATCAGAAACCTTCTTAGAATAGTTCAATGCACTACTGCTGCACTGTAATAATTCACACAATCATATGCATCCTGATGGGAAGGATATTAGTATCCTAATTTTATCAGCCCCTTCACTGCCTAAAGGATTCAGAAATCATGGGAACATAACCTTCCCTTCTATGGAAACTATTACTAGACTTACTTTCCTGCTCAACTATTTAGTGCATAGAAGGAAAGAATACTTTGAGTTTTAGATGGTAGCACTTGTTTGTTTTTTTTTTTTTTTTAACATACGATTTCAACACTCCAAACAATTTTAGTCTACTTTTAGCCTGAATTATGGCATTTCTTAGATTCAAGATCAAACAGCCTGGAGATACCTGTAGACCTAGCAACATAGGTTCTCTGTCGCAGACATCTTTCATGAAAAATCCTTTCTTAGGATTTTTCCTTGTGAGAAGCTGCAGTTTCAGCAACCAAAAGTAAACAGTGGTTATCTGCTGCTGTGGAATGCAACAGGTAGACCTGGGATTGGTCTCCTGTGGATGCTTGGATTTACTGACCACTCATGGCAGAGCTGGCTCTTGCTCTTTGTCTGAGACACAGATCTTTGTTATTCATTCTTGTCTATTCTTAGCTTAGCAAGCTTCTGAAGAAACCTTTTCCTTTCTATTTTCTTTTTAGTATAGTCTTAATGTAACATATATCATAAAATAATAAATCAAGCCTTCTGATCATGGAGTCAACATTCTCGTCTCTTCTTCATCCTGAAAACCCTTGTGACCACAGTCACAATTGGTGACCCCTTGACTGAGGAGGACAATCATAACTTCATGAGACCACCAGAGGAGCATTGCTGCACTGGGTAAACCCTGAATGTGTGGCATTGATGGTTGCTTCACAAGTGACCACAGAAGTGGATTCTAGCCAGGAGCTGAAGAACTGAAGATCCGAATTTGGACAGAGTTCACAGCAAGGCTGACCACAAAGAGAACCTTCTGAAAACCCTCCAGGAAGATGTTCAGAAAGCTCAGAAGCACCATGCAGATAGCCAGACAGTCCTGGACACTGTCACAAGGTACTGTTGGTTTTTCCCCTCCTGAAGATGAGGCCATTCGCAGTTGGTGGCTGCTCATCTGGAGGACTTCTCCCCTAGAGGATGAGGTTCCATTCTCCTCTTCAGAGGAGAAACTTATTGCCCTCTGGCAAAAATGGGGTGAAGAGGATGGAATTCTCCTGTTGGAGACAGATCTCTATGAGTTTTTTCGATGGGCAAAGCTCTTTGGGTTTTTTACGAATGTGCTATATGCCCTCGATATGATCGTCTGGGAGTGTATGGACTCCATTTTCCAATTCTTTTTGGACCGTAGGTTCGGATGCCCCTCGATTTATCCAACCTTTTTGTTGCTCTTTCTAGTCTTGAAACGAAGAGCAGCTGTTTTTCCCTGGATTGCTAACTTCAAGGGGAAAGCCCCGTTCCCCCTGATTCCGGGGGAAGACCCTTTGGAGGGGGACGCTCTGCTGCTTTCCAGCCCCCCTGAACCACAGCGCGGGGGCGAAGTTTTGCCCGCAGCCAAAGTTTATTTTACTGCGTCTCCGGAGCATGCTCAGACGGAGCCGGTTTTTCCCCCCTCCCGTTGCTCTCAGGGGGATGGGAGTGGGCGGCACCGCCCTGCCCAGCGCCGCGAGCGCCGCCCCAACCCGCCCCACGTGGCCCCTTCCGCAGCCGTCCCTCCGGCAGAGCCTGTGGGTGCTCCGGCCACGGTTCCGCCGGCTTCCCCGCCTGCATCTGAGGCTTTAGAAACGCCGCTTCCCGCGGCTGCGCCGATGTTGCTGGGCAACAGCCATCCACCGCTCTCCCCGGCCGTCCCGCTGCCTCCCGTGTGGACTCCACCACCTTCTGCGACTGCGCTTCCACGGCCGATGTCAGAGTCCGGAGCAGAAGATGCTGCCAACCCTGTGCCGCCCCCACCACCCCCGCCGCCTCCCCAGGCGGCCCCTCTGCCCGCCCCGGCAGTTCTGTCGCCTGCAGGGACTCCGTCCTCCGTGTCTGCATCAGAGGCTGCCCTGGAGCGGGCGGCAGCTGCAGCGGCACCTCCTGCATCCAGCGTGACTTCCTCCCCAAGCTTTTCGGGTTGTCCCAGGGCTGCCCCTAGGGGGGAGCTGGGAAAGGGGAAGAGGGCATCAGCCTGTCCTTCCGTGGAGGAGGCATGGCCCGACAGCTGGCTGTGGGCGCAGCCCGGCTGCCTGGTTTCAAGATCAGCATTTTAGGCAGGTTGGGGGGTGTTTGGTCCAGGGTTTCCCCCTGGGGGATGCGAATCTCTCTGCCGCCCCTCGTGCGCCCCAGCAGCGAGGGGGAGGTGGGTCCCGAAAGTTCTGCCCCTGGTCCCCAGCCCAGAGGGGGTGGAGGTGGTGCCGTGAGGCAGATGGGAGGAACACCTGGTGCATTTGCATTGCAGAGGCAGAGGGCACAGCAGGAAGCGAGCATCGCTTGTCTGCTGTGGGGAAAGGACATCCCCAGACCCGAGACGAAGATTCTCGGGACAGCTTCTGTCTTCCCACTGCCGGCATGCCTCGGTGATTTTGGGGAAAGGAAGCATTTGGTCACCCCTTCTGCCATTGTACTGGCGGCAGGGTGCGAGTCTGTGCCAATGCAGAGCCTGCCTCGGGGGCTGGGCCTGGGCTGTCTGGCTTGGTTGCTTGGGCCAGGGCCACCTCCCGGCCTCCTGTTGGGTTTGGGGGCTTTGCTTCCCCCTTCTGGTCCTAGGCCACCTTTCAGTGGGCCAGGTCTGGGGTTCCTGATCCTTCCACATGGGCCAGGGCCCCCAAGGGCCTCTCTCTGGCTCCTCTGCTGATGCTGCTCTTTCCGACAAGACAAAAAAAAAAAAAAAAAAAAAAAAAAAATTGGTGAAAGAGCTGGCAGCAGCTCAGCGGCATTGAGGAGCCAGGGATTGGCTTCGGCCCAAGTTGTTCAATAAAGGGCTGTGGCAAGACATTTCAGAAATTTTCTCAAAATTCTTTGAAGACTGTCAATGGACTTTTGATAACTATTGATGGACTTTTTCTGTAGCAAGCCTGTTTCAGGACCGAAAGAAACTTTCAGATATGGCAAAGAGGAACATCTTCAAGCCATGGACTTTTCCTGAAACTCAGCTGCTTGGACTTGAATTTTCTTTGCATTGTTTTTTCATTTTCTTATATTATAAAATTGTTTTAGTGATATGATAGAATTTATGTTCTACGGGTGAAGAAATTCCAAGTGCATTCCACAGGAGCACTTGAGTGGACTTTGATTGGCAACAGATAACCTGTCAAGTGTTTGTCTTTTTCTTCGGCATGAGTACAGCAGAGAAAATTACACACACTTTTCCTTTTAATTTAACTAAAAAAAAAAAAGGTGACATGTCGCAGACATCTTTCATGAAAAATCCTTTCTAAGGATTTTTCCTTGTGAGAAGCTGCAGTTTCAGCAACCAAAGTAAACAATGGTTATCTGCTGCTGTGGAATGCAACAGGTAGACCCATGATTGGTCTCCTGTGCGTGTTTGGATTTCTTGACCACTCATGGCAGAGCTGGCTCTTGATCTTTGTTATTCATTCTTTTCTATTCTGAGCTTAGCTAGCTTCTCAAGAAACCTTTCCTTTCTATTGCTTTTAGTATAGTCTTAATGTAACATATATCATAAAATAATAAATCAAGCCTTCTGATCATGGAGTCAACATTCTCGTCTCTTCTTCATCCTGAAAACCCTTGTGACCACAGTCACAGGGAGTGCTCCCTGTGTCCAGCTGTCCCTGCAGGATGGCCCCAGGGCAGAGCCCAGCCGGGCTCGCACTGCAGCCCCTGGAGCTTGGGGCAGACAGCGCTCCCAGAGCTGAGGTTCCTGGGGAGCACCCGGAGCTGTGCCTTGCACTCTGTTGCCGTGTGTCACAGTGCAGGCTGGCTTGTGCTGTGTGAATGTACCAGCCCTGGTTTGACTGCCAGGGGCCTCGCCCAGTCACATCTCACCCAGGGCTGCAGCATTTCACTGGCCAGAATCTGACAAGGCATAGAGATCAGAGCAATGAAATTATCCAGGCGGGGTTTGTCAAAGGCCCTTTAGAAGGAAGGGCTTGAGAATAAACGCTCTCTGTTTGCCACATGAACATCGGGGTGAGTGCTCTCTCTGTCTCCAACCCAATTCCCCACCAGCCAACGGTACAGCCACCCACTCCTTCACACATCCCCCTTGTGGCTTCCCACTGCCGTGTCCTGTCAGGGCTTCCCAGCCCCGCATCCCTTCATGGCCCCAGCCCCTCAGGCCCTGCCCCAGCCCGGCCAAGCTGCCCGGCAGCAGCGCCGCAGCCCCACAGCAGCTCCAGAGGAGCCCCATCCAGAGGCAGCCGGGAGCCCTCAGCAATGCAGCCAGCAGCACACGGGCGGGAGGACACGGATGGCGCTTCCTGCCTGGCACAGGGCTTGTGGCCATCTCCAGGCACCGCTCTGGCAGGGATCCCCGCAGCTCCAGGCCCTGCCCAGCCGCTCTGTGGGCAACACAAAGGCTTCAGCAGAACCACCAAAGGCCAAGGGGCTTCTGGCCATTTTCCCTGCAACACTGCATGCCTGGGCAGCTGGCCCAGCCCAGGCACCCTTGTCCCCCTCTTCCCCTAAGCCCTGCAGAGCCTGGGTAGCAAAAGAAAGCTCCTGGGAGTCTGTGTATTGTAACAAACTCTATATTGATATACTAAAGAAAAACCAAAAAGAAGAAAAGAACAATCTGAAAGAAATAGAAAATTCCCCCTGGCTCAGGTGGTCCCAGCAGACAGAGCCTCTGGCATCAGCTCTCTGCAGAGCTGCAGCAGCGCAGCCAGCCGAGCCTGGACAGACGAGGCCGAGTCCTCCATGCCCTGCGGAGCTGATCTTGCAGCCTCTGGAAGATGGAATATGGCTCACTCTGCAGTGCCTGGAGGACATCCAATGTTGCAAGTGCCACGTCTGACACGGCACTGCTGGTGTCCTCTGTCAGGTGCTGAAGGGCTGAAAGAGAGAGGGACAGAGCCATGGTCAGATGCCGCATCTGCGGGGAGCCGAGGAGAGCGCCCTGGCAGGGCCATGGCAGCCGGCTCTAGCCATGGGCAGGAGGGAGCAGGGAGCAAGGGGACCAGCCCGAAGCTGCTGGCCACGAATCCCCCGGGTGGCCCTGAAATCTCTGTGTGCTCTGCCCACGCCACCCCTGGTGCGCACAGGGAGCAGAGCCCTCGGCAGCTGGGGCAGGGCTTGCAGCTGTCCCCGGCAGCCCCCACTGGCCTCACTCACCGCTGCAGAGGAGCCGGAGCTCTTCCTTCTTCCCCCTCAGGTGCCGCGCAGCCATGCCTGTGAACACAGAGCCTGTCACGGCGCCAGTGGCACAGCTCCCTGCCAGCAGCACTGCCGGCGCTGTGGCCACACGGGCTGCTGGCCCAGCAGGGCTCAGCCCGGCCCTTGCCGCACGCTGCCGCCCCAGGGCACAGCTGCCAGAGGGCTGCAGCAGCAATGCCCAGGCCAGGCGGGGCTCCACGGCGCCGGGCACGGCTGGCGCTGCCGGGGCAGCAGGCGGGGCTGGGGCCGAGCTGCGGCGGGCCGGGCCGGGGAGGGAGCCCGGGCTCGTGGCTCACCCATGAACCTGATGGCCGCCTCTCGCAGGGGCTCCTGTGGGCTCCGCCGGTAGCGCAGGGCCTGGCGCAGGTGCTCGGCCGCTCTGCTGCTGTCCTCTGCCAGCTGGAGAGAGCGGCAGGAGGGAAGGCTTGGCGCGGGCTCAGCCCCTGGGCAGGGCGCTGCCTGCACCGCGCTCAGGGGGCTTCTCTGGGCTGAGGCTGGGGCTTGCAGGCCCTCCTTACCAGGCACTCACTGAACTTCCACAGATTCTGGCTCTTCACCAGTCTTTCAAGATCCCTCCTCTTCAGGAACTTGGCCACACAAAGCAGCGTTTTCCCAGAAGCCTGGAGAGCAGCAGAGACGCGGAGATGGCCCCACAGCCCAGGGTGCAGGAGCTGCGTCCCTGTGCCATGGCCTGCAGGAGGCTGCAGCCCGGCAGGCGCCAGGCCAGGAGGCAGCCGAGCCCCCTGCCAGGGAGATAGCAGCAGCCCACGAGTCCTCACCTGTGCCACAAGCCGATTGCCATCATGGCAGTGGAAGAAGAGGGGCAGCAGGCTCTGGCGCAGGGGTGTCTTCAGGGCCTTTTTTTCCCTTTCCAGTGGAAGAGTCACCAACGTTTGGAAGAGCAGGATGGAGATCAGCTGAACCTGCCAATTGTTCTGGATGGAAGCAAGAAAAAAAGACCTCAGCATTGCGGCTGCACGGGGCTCAGCTTGGCGCAGGCCTGCAAATGCACAGGACAAAGTGTGCAGGCAGCAGCCAGTGGGCGTGGCTGGGGGCAGTGAGCCTTACATGGTCAAAGAGTGGCAGGAGCGCCTCAAGCAGCTGCAGTGTGATGGGGCCGGGCATCAGCGTATCATTGTCCAAGATGATAAAGCTGAGTAGCATGACTGTCATGAAAACTATCTCTCCATCTGCATCCCACAGGAAGTGCACAAGACTTTCAGTCAGGCTCCACATTTTTTTGGTCTGTGCGGAAGACAAGTTTGTGAAATGCCATCCTGCTGCCACAGGGCCCAGAGGCCAAAGGCCTGTCGCCAAGCACTGGAGCAGCTGAACTGGGAGGCAGGAGAGCTGGGAGCAGCTGCCCCAGCGGCCAAAGCCCTGCCAAGCCCAAGCGACTGCATTGCCCAGCTCAGCCTCAGCCCCTGCCCCCTTCTCACCATGAAGGGCTCCTCAATGAGCTCAAGAAGGGCCCTGAGCGCCAGGCGACGCCTCTCTCTGCACTGGCTCTGCAGCTGCCTTGACAAGATTTGCAGGACTCTTTTAGCACCACGTTCACTCAAGTCCAGGAACTGGAGGACCTGAAAGGCACAGGGCAGTGACAGGGGAGCCGGCCGGCAGGAGCCCGGAGCCGCACAGGGCTGGGCCCAGGCAGCAGTACAGGGCGCGGGCACCGTCCCAGGCAGCTGCGGCTGCGAGAGGGCAGAGAGCTGGCAGGCAGCTCAGCCAGGCAGCGCTGGCCATCAGGCTCACCTCCACAAGGAAGGCCAGGGCGGGCAGCTGCCAGCGTGGCTCCTGTGTGCTGAGCAGCCGCAGCAGGTAGCGAGCGATCCGGGAGCACGAGGGGACGGAGACACAGCACATCTCCCTGGCAGGAGAAAAAGGAGCCAAGGCTGTGGGCCAGGGGCACAAACCTCTGCCAGGACTGACTCCCAGAGCTCTGCTCTTTCCCCAGCATCCTGCAAGAGGCCCTGGGCTATTTGGGAGGCAGCTCTTCTGGGCACCCTCCTCTGCCAGCCTTTTCCAGTCTGCTTGGCCATCCCTCGGTGACAAGGCCCTCTGGCCCACGACTCGGGGACTCTGTGGAGCTCCCTGGGCACACATTTCAGAGGCTGTGGGGAGAAGGGGCTCTCACCTGGCCAGCAGAGCCACGGCATAGTGGTGGGTGTCAGCACATAGCAGCGTGTCCCAGCCACAATGGCTTTCCATTGCCACCACCACATCCTCGTGCTGCATTCGGCAGAGCAGGGACTTCAGGGTCTGCACTGCAAACCTGCGTGCACAGCAAAGGCCAGGTCATGCTGGGAGAACTGGCTCCTGGCCAGGGACATGGCAGGGACAGGAGGAGTGGGATGGAGCACCTGTTGGGGCTGGTGGCAAGGCCGTATTCCTCCTGGCATGTCCCCTTCCAGAAGGCATCGACCTCCTCTGGCATATCCAGAGTGCTGAAGAACACTTGGGAGAGCAGATGCACAAAGAGGCGGGGGAAATGCACCGTCACCATATGTGGGACACGGCACCTGGAGGATCTTCCACATCACCACGGTTGCCTGCAAAGGACAAAGCCCCCAGAGACAGTGCTCAGTTCCCAGGCGTCCGTGTGGCAGGGCCCGAGCTTGGCAGGGAGAGGCCCGGAGAGACGCAGCGGGAGCACGGGGCCTGCTGGGCCTGGAGCTGCCCCTGGGCCAGGTTTCAGGCCTCTGCCTGAGGCAGGGAGATCCAGTGAGGGAAGGGGGATGGAGAGGCGGCCTTGGGGCCAGCAAAGGCCAGTTATAGAAACTCACAGCCAGGACAAAGACACCCGTTTTGTCCCCATCGGCGGTGCACGTGCTGTGCTTGGGCCAGCTCCCCAGCACGTGCAGGAGTATCAGCAGCGCCGGCTCTGCAGTCCTGGGCGAGCACATGATGGTCTTCCACATGGTGAAAGCAGCTCTGTGGGGTTAAAGCTCTGTCTCAGGGGGGTCTCAGACACAGCAGCGGGGCCTGGGCAGCAGTGGGGAGCTGAGCTGGCTGCCAGCTCTGCCTCTGCCCAATGCCACTGGCCAGCAGCAGCCAGGCAGCCCAGCCCTGTGGGGACAGGCCCCTGAGGGGCAGCGAGGGAGCATGGCAGCAGGCTCGGGGGCTGACGTGCCAGGGCTGGCAAAGGGAGCAGCCAGAGGGCCCTGGAACTCTCTGTTGGTCAGGCCAGGCTACAACATGTACAACCTGGGCCAGGCTGTACAGGTTGATGGGCTGGGGAGCCCTGAGCCCCTCTGGGCACGTGGGCCCCATACCTGTCACAGGAAGGGGCCACACGCAGGAGCGTCACGACTACGTCAGCGGGCTGTGCTTCCGTCAGATCCAGCAGGCTCCTGTTCAGCCTGTGCTCAGCAAACTGATTGGCCAGGAGCCACTGGTGGATGTATCTGACCATGGCAGGCACCTGGAGAAGGCATGGGGAGACTTGGAAAGCTGCCAGAAGGAGGAATGTCCCCAGCTTCTCCAGACAAGTGCTTCCCTTGCCACCACGCTGCCATGGCCTCCAAGAGTTCCAGTGAGCAGCAGGCATGGCTTGGGAGAGCAAGCAATTCCTGGGAGGATCAAGCCTGGCCACAGGCTGCTTACTTGCTTTGGGTTGGAAAAGCCTTCCTCTACGAGCATATCCAGCAGAGCAGCACTGGTCTTGGTTTTAAAGATGTGCGAATAGGCTCTGAGCCCAGTGCCCATGGTGCTGGTCTCTTCTGCCCGAATTTTCTTGATGAATTTGCAAACCAGCTGTAGGAGAAGGGCAAGAAGCCAGGCATGTTGCAGGCAATGCTCCAAGCGCGGTTCCAGCAGGCCCAGCCCAGGTGGGGATGGCTGCAGGTACCTGCGCTGTTCTGCGGAAGAGGCCACGGGCGGGCTCCTGCTCTTGTGTGCGCTCCAGGGCTGCACCTGGCAAAGAGCGAGTGCAGCCAGAGCTGAGGGGCTGCGGGAGAGGCCGGAGAACACGGCCCAGCCCTGCACTGCCCAGGCAGGGAGAGCCCCGGGATGCCCCGGGGGATGGAGTACAGCCCCTGTGGGGCCCCGGCCCCTTTTCTGTCCTGTCCATGGGCATGGCCCAGGGGATGGGATGGGATGGGATGGGATGGGATGGGATGGGATGGGATGGGATGGGATGCAAAGGCGCCAAGCTGGCTGCAGGCACCAAGCCTGTGGCCCAGTTCTACCACTCACCCTCTTGCGGCAGCTCAATTGGCAGCACCTCTTTGGTCTCCTGTGCTGGGGCAGCTGCAGGGCCTTCTTCCTCCTCTTCCCCCCAGGCCACCTTGGGCTCTCTCAGGGGTCTCTGCTCCATGTTAGTGGCTGGATTTGTGGCTACTTGCAGGAGAGATGCCTCAGAAAAGCTCCGAGTCAGCAAGTCCTGCAGTTGTGCCTGGAAGGCACCCTCAAGACAGAAGCCTCGGCAAGGCTACAGGACAGCAAGTCCTGCACTCTGGTCTCCAGGGCTCCTGCCACAAGGACAGGAGACTCCTGACAACGATTGTGGTCGGGCCTCGAGGGCGCTGGTGGCAGGGATGGGAGATGGCTCTGGGGCACCAAGTCCCACGCCCTGCCCTCGAGAGCACCTGCAGAAGAGAAGCCTCGGCAAGGCCACGCGTCACCAAGTCCTGTGGCCTGGCCTCGAGCTCAGCTGCAGGAATAAGGCTTCGCAAAGGCTGCGGGTCAGACAGGAACGAGCGTGCTGTGCGAGGGCTCCTCATGGCACTGCTCTGTCCTGTTCTGCCCCGTTGTGTGCTCCCAGCAGCCGGGCAAGCTTCTATTTCCTACGTGTCACAAAGGGGCCTTGGTCACCGGGTTCCGTTCCATGGCACGGTGACCGTGCTGCAGCGTGCCAGCCAGGGCCCTTGCACACACTGCCACCTGCCCTGGGGCTGCCCCCAGCCCAGCCCAAGTGGCCCAGGCTGGAAGGAATCCCTGGCAGCAGGTGTCTAAGGCAACCCCACAGGATCTTTAGGAAGGGCTCAGAGCATCAGCAAACTGCCCGGCTCTGCGGGCTCATTCCTATCCCCATATCTTTCACTGAGAGCATTTGAATTTCTAAATTAGAATCATTTGAAGGGAGAGGATTTCCATTTTCCATTTCAGAGAAGCCTTCTGCCTTCATTAGCAGACGCCTCTCTCTTCAAAGCAAGACAATTGTTTATCATCTTGCAGATCCGCACTTGCTGGGGAGCCCTGTTTTACACCAGGCACCTGGAGAACCATTCCCAGTAACTGGGAAATCCTAGCTGGTCCATCCACCCATAGATGAGGTCTCCAAATAATAAAGCCTCTTATTTGGCCTTATCATAAAGCAGAGCAATAGGGCTCAGGAGCTCAGTCCCTGGGTAGGGACCGGGTGCCTGAAGCTCGCTCGCTCATGCCAATGCCGCGGGGCTGCCATCTAGCAAGCATGGTGATTATCAGCTCTACAGTGATTGCAAGCTCTCAGGATTTCAGCTCTGCTTGCTAGGTAGTGGTGCCCTGGGCTGGAGGCTGCAGCAGACGGAGAGAGAGGAGAAGGAGAAGGCGCAGGCTGTTCCACGAAGATGGCTTTATTTGGGGAGGTCCGTGAAGGGTCTCTGCTCTTCTTCTTTCTCCCCTAATGGGGTACAGTATGCTTCTTTTATAGGGTTGGAAAGGATCCAAGCTTGACCAATGGGTAAGGGGTTAACATGACATTGCCTTATAGGGTTACAGAGGTAGGTTAAGGGGTGGAGGACAGAAAAACAGGAATTTTCTTTTGCTGTTTCAGCATTCCTATTGTTCATATCCTCCATGGTGCTTTTCCTAAATCTATGGGGTTTACTACAACTCCACTTTCTGTTTTTACAAAAAAGGCGTTTGTTATAGTTCTTTTGAAACAGTGAACAAGGCACGAGAACATAGCTAACACAATAACAACTACAAGGAGAATCAACAACATTCCCTTAACAAGGATGCAGCCCATCCTGTTAATCCTCATTGCCCGAAAAGTTCATTGACCCAATCTGGGATTCTTTCTACTTTCAAGTCCTTCACGAAATCTTTCAGTTTCTGGATGTTCGCATGGATGGATTCCGAGCGTGAAGAAAGGTTGAAGCAGCACATCCCTTCGAAGTCTTCACAGCCGTGTCCATGGGCAAGCAGCAGGAAGTCAATTGCTGCTCGATTTTGGAGCGAAGCCTGTCTTGTGGTTTCTTCTTCCTTTAAGAGATCACTCAAGGCTGCAGATGTAGCGTTAGCTTGTTTATTGAGCCAGCACCCAAGGTGATTGATTTCACCGAGGGCTTTAGCTGCAGCTACCCAGGGTAAGAACAGGGAGACAGCAATCTTTTTTGGTTTGTTCCAATCGTATAATTTAGGATCACAATTTTCATCAAATTCAGTGTAGGACCTTTTTTGTCATTTTGATTCGCTTTCTTTTTTCCAATTATGTAACAGGGTGATGTTTGGTGTAAGGGTAGAAAGTTTTCCAAGGGTACAGGGACCTCCCTGGAGTCGGGAGGGGATCCCAGCCCATACTCTGTCACCACAGATGAGAAACATTCCCTTGGGTAATACTTTGGGATGGAGAGAGGACACAGAAATCACGCGAGCCGTGTAATTGCACCAATCGTGAGAGTTACAGGCTTTGTTAATTGGTGATACCTGTTTTCGATATGTGTTTTTGTTCTGGTCAATTTCTGGCCAATTGTTTTTTGGACGTCTAAAGTAAACTTCGACGCAGTATGTGGCCTTGGAGGACCCCAACAGATCTAATTCTTGGGGTTCCTCTCGAGCATCTGGCAGAATTTTTGTCCACTCATCCCAAGTATCAACCACATTGGGTCTCTTACCTGTGGTGCGGAGAAGCTCTGAGTTACAGACAGGCCAGTCATCTGCTACAAAGGGAATTCCTACTAGACATGTGGAAAGTGGATTATCAATGCTTCCCATGGACAAGCACATGTTGTCCTGTTTTAATGTTTTTGCTAAGGTTACCCAAACATTATGGCTGGGCTGTGGGCTAATCCAGCCGAAGGCACGCGGTATGGTGAAGAACATCCAGGCAGCAATGAGGACAGCAGCAACGGAGATATTTTTCATCTTTGGGCAGGAATAGGGCTTCTGATAGGGAATATAAGCAGAATTTGTTATCTTTATGATGAGAGGGTTTTCTGCCTTGTTCTTTTCTTGTTCCCCTCCTCCCCCCCTTTTTCTTTTAATTTCTAAGCTACACTATGGGAGGAGGAGTGGGTAGAGGGTTAAGGGGTTTTAAAAGGTTAGGGAGAGGGAATAACAGCTTTTTTTTTTTTCTTTTTTCTTTCTTTAAATACAAAAAAAAACCCCAGTGTAACAACATATAGTTCAGAGAACACTTTTGTGTTAAGGCTATCTATGGTCTGATGCAGCAGACTGTTGTTTAGCTTTTCAGTTTTGTCTGCTGTCTTGTAATGGGGCGGTCTGTTCTTGTGTTTGTGGGTATTCGGCGACGTCTTCGTCTCCAGGCAGAGCTGGTTTGGTTTTGAGGTGGTCTTGTGTTTGCCTCAGGAGAGTTCTTGTCCCCGTTTGCAGGAGTAGTGTTCACAGTGCCTAAGTATGGCTTTATGTTTTTTCCTGGGTACCTCTTCGGACCGGATGGTAGTAGCACGCACGCATATCCTCTACCCCAGGTAATCAGCTGGTGAGGCCCAGAAATTTGGTGTGTTTCAGGGTCCTTTACGAGCACAGGTGGTTTCTCAGTGAGCTTTGCTTGGGTGGTATTTGCAAAGTGGCGAAGTATTGGTGGGTCAGGCTCTGATGCTGTACAGTTCAGGAAGTTGATGACGTAGAGAGCCTTGCAAAGTCTTTCCACTGGAGATGTGATTCTCGTGTCTCTGTTCTGTTGATCGAGGACTCTTTTGAGGGTTTGATGTGTCCTTTCCACGATGGATTGTCCTGTGGGGTTTACAGGTATGCCGGTCTTGTGTGCTATCCCCCATTCATTGAAAAACTCCTTTAACTTGCGGGAAGTGTAGGCTGGTCCATTATCTGTGTTAATCTCTTTTGGTACACCCAGGGCAGCAAAAGTGAGGAGAAAGTGTTTTATTGTGTGCATGGTATTTTCTCCTGCATGTGATGATGCAAATACTGCTCCTGAAAATGTATCGACCGATACATGCACGTATTTTGATCTTCCAAAAGGTGCAAAGTGAGTTACATCTGTCTGCCACAGCTGGCAGCTATTCAGACCTCGGGGATTGACTCCCGTCCCCATGGATGGTATCTGATAGTTCTGACAGTTCGGACATGTAGCAACAATAGCCTTTGCCTGATCCTTTGAGAGCTTAAACATTCTCATAAGGGCAGGTATATTTTGATGAAAAAATGCGTGTGACAACTTTGCCTGGGCAAAGATGTTGGGAACATTAGCAGTTTCTGCTGCCATTGCTAATGCATCTGCTTTTCTGTTGCCTTCTGCAACAAAACCTGGGAGGTCTGTATGTGACCTCACATGCATTATATGGTAAGGTTGCTTTCTGTGGGAGATTAGGTATATTAATTTAGAGAGCAGTTGGTACAACTTTGGATTAGAGACCTCTTTGAGAAGAGCATGTTCTGCTCTCATCGCTATCCCAGCGACAAACGCTGAATCTGTAACCAGATTGAAAGGCTCGTTTTTAAACTTTTCAAAGGCTCTGACAACAGCTGCTAATTCTGCGATCTGTGGAGATCCCTCCACTATTTGTATGTCAGAGTGCCAATCTTGTGTTTGGGGGTCTCTCCATGTAACCACCGACTTGTGGGAAGACCCTGAGCCATCTGTAAAGAGGGTTAGAGCCTTGAGAGGTTTTCTACTTTGGATTTGTTTTGGAATCAAATGGAAGGTTACATCAGGGTTAAAAAGTTTGTGTTTTGGGATCTTAACTGAAATTTGGCCCGTGTAGCTATCCAGGGCAAACTGGAGGCTTTCATTGGTCTGGATCAAATCCTCAAAGTCTGTAAGAGTTATTGGTAAGTATATGCATTCGAACTCACAACCTGAAAGAGAGCGAAGGCGAGTCCTTGCCTTTTTTATTAAATGTGCTATGACCTCCTGGTAGGTGGTGAGTGTCTTTGTGGGCTGGCTATTTGTAAAGACCCATTCCAGTATCAACAAAGGGTCTCGAAGCTGGGACTCCCATTGGAAAATCAGTCCATGGAATCGAGGTGCTTTTCCCAGGATGATGAACTGGAAAGGTAGGCTGGGCTCGAAGCGATGGGTTTTGCGTGAAGACAGGGCTTCCTGGACTTTGGTGATGGCACCTCTGGCTTCTTCTGTGAGAGTGCAGGGAGAGTCCAGGTCCTTAGGTCCACAAAGAAGGTTGAACAAGGGAGCAAGGTCCTCTGTTGTAATTCCTAGCAGTGGACGTACCCAGTTGATGGATCCGCAAAGGCTGTGTAAGTCCCTGAGGGTTTTTGGGTCGTCATTTATGGTGAGCTGCTGAGGTACGATGGTCCTTTCCCGGATCTGGACTCCAAGGTAAGTCCATGGCTTGGTGTACTGGATTTTGTCCTCACGAATCTCCATTCCTGCCTTTTCTATGGTTTCAATAGTCTTTTTAACTGTATTGTCCAAGTAAGCTTTGTCTGAAGCACACACCAGGATGTCATCCATATAGTGATGGATGATAGCATCGGGGAATGATTTCCGAATGGGAGACAGGATGTGAGCCACGTACCACTGGCAAATAGTGGGCGAGATTTTCAGGCCTTGAGGAAGATAACGCCAATGATATCTTTTGAGCGGGGCCTCCTTGTTAAGAGAGGGAATGGAAAAGGCAAACCGTGGAGCATCCTCAGGGTGCAGAGGAATGCTGAAGAAACAGTCCTTAATGTCTATGATAGCAAGTGTCCAGTCTCTAGGCAGCATCGATGGGGAGGGCAGGCCAGGCTGGAGGGGGCCCATGTCCTTGATGACCTCGTTGATTCTGCGAAGGTCGTGGAGAAGCCTCCACCTGTTTGTCCCAGGCTTTGGTAGAACAAAGACTGGAGAGTTCATAGGGCTGTTGGACTCCACTATGTGGCCTTTTGCGAGCTGTTCTTCCACGAGGGTGTTTAGGGCGCGCAGTTTGGCTTTATTGAGGGGCCACTGTTCAATCCAGAGTGGCTTGTGACTTTTCCAGGTGAGACGAGGGGTTTCTGGCAGCGCACTTAGCTCAGTGGCCCCGATTAGAAATCCTGAGTGGGAATACGTAGGGAAGCTCCCCACTGGGATTGAACATCTCTGCCCCAAAGGGTGATGGGGGCCCTTACCACGAATGGACAAATGGTTGCCAGCTTGCCTTCAGGCCCTTCCACGAGGATGTTGTTCTTGCTTCTTATGGACACTGTAGCTCCGCCAATCCCTGAAACCATGCCTGCAACAGGTTGTAGATCCCAGTGTGCTGGCCATTCTGAGCCGGCGATGATGGTCACATCAGCACCCGTGTCCAGCATCCCTGGCAGGTGGGTCTTCTCGCCTTTGCAGGTGAGACCGCACTCGATGGTAGGCTTGGATGGTCCGACGACTTGTGCCCACATAGCTGTAGGGTTGAGAGGAATCTGTTCCCTGTGATCCTTTGGGAGTAAAAAGACTTGTGCTATTGGAGTTCCCTTTGAAAGAAAAAATGGTGAGTCTATGCAGTATACCTGGACGAGAATTTCTTGTCCTGGCTGCACTGTCAGCACTTCTGGAACAACGAAGATCTCCTTTGGGCTATTAAGAGAGTCACCTATAATTAAAATGTCCAAAGGACCACCTTTTGGCCCATATTTGCCTGTGGGAACACGGTGAACATTCTCATTATTAAAGTCAATGGACAAAGCAGTTACCAGTTGACGGCGGGTTCCCATCTGGGTTGCCCTGTGGGTTGGATCCTCTTCTTGTGGTCCGGAATGTCCTGGGTTGGTGCGGGGTTGGGTCTGGGTGGCCTTTGATTTGTTGTCAGCGCCCGGGGCTCGACCGGGCTGCGCAAGAAGTTTCCCGAATGCTGCTGGTAGCGCTGCTGATTCTGGGGTCTTTGGTAATTGTTACGGTGGTATCGGGGGTGTGATCTCTCTGGGCAGTCCTTTATATAATGTCCAAGATCCCCTCAGTGATAGCATTTAGCTTGGTCTTTAGAAGCTATTACTGCATATGCACCAGAAACTCCTTCAGCAATACCCTTAGCAACTGCTTGGGCCACTGTATTTTCAGTGGACATGTGACGTGTACAGCATTCCAGCATTTGCTCTATGGTGGGGTCTGTGTCCATGGGTAGAGACCTCAAAATGACTTTGCATTTTTCATTTGAGTTACACAAGGCAAGTTTACATAAGAGTTCCTTCTTTGCCTCTGTGCTCTCTATCTGTTTCTCCAGAGCATCTCTAAGTCTGTCCACAAATTTGATAAAACTTTCATCTGTCCCTTGTTTAATAGTAGAAAAATGCATTGTTGGCATTGACTCATCATGCACGAGAAGTAAAGAGGTTTTTGCTGCGAGAGCGATGTCCTGCAGTGCCTCTTTATTCAAGGTTTCCAATTGGTCTGCTGGTTTCTCTAAGTCACTTTCACCAGCTAGTTGAGCTACCGTAAAATTCGTCTTATTAGCATCCGCAGAATATGAATCTGATAATGTTTTTAAATGTCTTTTCCAATGCCTGTCCCATAACAAATATTCTGCTGGGGACAGGAGGCAGTGTGAAATATTTTTTACATTGTGGGGAAGTAAGACATGTGCTGAGAACATGGCTTCTAAGAAATTTCTAAAAATATGTGAGCTTCGCCCATGTTCTTTGGCTATATTTCTTAATTGCACTAGTTCCTTGTTTGAGTTAACTTTCCACGTCTTTATAGCAGACTCGCCACCATTCCATCCTTGCTTATATTCTACTGGGAAAGCATTAATTTTCTGTGCCAGCTCCCAGTCTCCAGCCTTTGTCGCTTCTACTTTAATAAGAGCCCATGGATCCGTTGGATCGTATCAGAATCAGATTCACTGCAAGAGCTCTGGTCCTCTGAGGAGGACTGAGGGGGGGTTGCTATCCGTGACTTATGCTTTTTTCGTTTAGAAGCGTTTTTCAAAGGTTTCAATGGCTGGGGGGGAGACATGTCATGACCTGGGTAGGGGGAGGCACCAATGGAGCTGGGATCGCAGCACAGCACACACAGGACAGGGTGGGGGGGGGTAGCACTTTGTGGGGTGTCTGGAATTCCGTTCGGGTGGCATTGAGGGTGGGCGGGGGGTTGGGGGGATGCGTGGTGGGGGCAGGGGGGCTGGGCGGGGTGGGGGTCTGGGCATGGGGGCAGTGGGGGTGGGCAGGCGGTGGGACCGGTCCGGGGTGCTGCAGTTACGGAGTGGTGTGCTGGGACTACGCTTGTGTGAGGTCCCCCTGCTGTGGCAGGCAGGGAGCAGGGGGAGGGGGCGGGGATGGACACGGGCTCAGGAGCGGCGGGGGTGAGGCTCGGGGAGCCCTCGGGAGGGGCCGGGCCGGTCAGAGCCGGGGCAGGGGGAGCGGGGGTGGCGGGTGCGGCGGCGGGAGGGATGGTGGGAGACACCAGCGCGAGGGTGGGGGGGCCGCAGCGGAGGGGGGCAGAGCCGACGCAGGGGTGGAGGGGGAGGCAGAGGCAGGAAAAGGGACCCCCGGGACTGGAGGCAAGGAGGAAGCCGAGCTGGGGGTAGGGGGGATGTGTGGAATTACAGATAAGAGAGGATCCGCGGAGTTGGGCAGCGCAGGTCCCGCAGGGGTGGAGAATGTGGGAGGGGGAACTGTGGTGGGCAGCGTAACCTCTGCTTTAGGAGTAACGGAGGCGAGAGGGACTTTAGGACCGAAGGGGTGATGTGAGATATGCAAGTGACATTCCTCTGAGTCCTTATCAATCTTGTAAGTATTTGAAGAGGAAGTGTCTGTTACCGACTACAAAATCTTTTCTCTGTTAAATCTTTCAACGGTTTTAGTTATTATATGGAATAAAGGCAAATAGTTAGTTACAGAGAAATCCTGGTTTGTTTGGGAGATATATATTGTGTTCCTGATCATATCCCAAAACGAATTTTCAATGACTGCTTTCTTATCAGTATCAGGGTATTGCAAAATAATCCAAGTTACAAATTTTTTAAGGTTAGTTTTTGAGAGCTTGCCTTTAGAAAAGGAGAAGTTGTTAGCAGATAAGATTTCTAAAATAGTCAAATATATCTCTCTCTCGGTTTTACTTAGTTTTAATGTACTAAAAATTGTACCCATGTTAATGGTTAGCCCTTCCAGCAGAAAAAACATGAAAAAAAAAGGAAAAAAAAAACGAAAAAAAAGTTTTGGAGCCCCGAAGTTATGCACGCAATATTAGCTAATACGTACAGTCCCTGGGGTCCAAGATCTGTGGAAGGGGTCTGCTGTCGTCAGTTCTTCTCGGAACTTTCTGTCATTCAGATGTAAGTTTTGAGTGTCAAACTGACCCTCCTGGGGAAAGGATTTTCTAAAACGAAAAGTCCCTTCACAGAAGGAGCGGCTTCCCGAACAGGCAATCACAGAAAACCCCAGGGGGGCTTCGTTGCTCAACCGACGGATATCGTCTCTGGGGGGGTCCGAAGTCCGAAGTAGTTGGGCCGCCACTTTAATAAAGCCTCTTATTTGGCCTTATTATAAAGCAGAGCAATAGGGCTCAGGAGCTCAGTCCCTGGGTAGGGACCGGGTGCCCGAAGCTGGCTCGCTCATGCCAACGCCGCGGGGCTGCCATCTAGCAAGCATGGTGATTATCAGCTCTATAGTGATTGCAAGCTCTCAGGATTTCAGCTCTGCTTGCTAGGTAGTGGTGCCCTGGGCTGGAGGCTGCAGCAGACGGAGAGAGAGGAGAAGGAGAAGGCGCAGGCTGTTCCACGGAGATGGCTTTATTTGGGGAGGTCCGTGAAGGGTCTCTGCTCTTCTTCTTTCTCCCCTAATGGGGTACAGTATGCTTCTTTTATAGGGTTGGAAAGGATCCAAGCTTGACCAATGGGTAAGGGGTTAACATGACATTGCCTTATAGGGTTACAGAGATAGGTTAAGGGGTGGAGGACAGAAAAACAGGAATTTTCTTTTGCTGTTTCAGCATTCCTATTGTTCATATCCTCCATGGTGCTTTTCCTAAATCTATGGAGTTTACTACAGGATTTAATCCTGGTTTTTCTTCATCTTCTCCTGAGCTGTCTCCAGACACGGTGTGTGGGCACTGTCTGACAGCAGCAGCATTAACGCGCCACCTCCCTGACACTGAGGTTCATGTCACAACTTTTCATCCAAAGCAGCAAATCAATGATTCCCACTGTGTCCCACACAGCTCCATGGGGAGTTTGTGTGGCTGCAGTTCCAGCACCAGCCCTAGTGCACAGGAATTTCAGAAGATACAGAAGGAATCAGCCATTCACAGAGAAAAACATCAGTTTGCACGGCCCAGATCCCCACAACACTGCAGACTCTGCTAACCCAGAACCTGCATTTACACTTTGGTCTCTGTGCCTTAATTTTCCTCTCACTAAACTTCTCCCATTTTCCCCTCTTGCTCAGGTTCCCAAGATAATTAAAAGCAGCATTAGGAGCAGGGATAGGTAATGGGAACTGTCCCAAGGCTTGACAAAATTTCTCTTTTCAGGCCTGACAATACCAGCCAAGGAGAGAGGAAAAGCCCGCATGGAAGAGGTGTGAAATCAAAGCAGTAATCAAATTTAGGTATAATGAGAGAAGCTGAAGAGGTTTTCAATGTTCAGAACAAGATTAGCAGCTCCAGGCACAGGAGGGATGCGACATTTTCCCCGCTGTAACAACTCTGTGATGCAAATTGCATCTCAAATCCTTCTCCCCAGCTCTGGGACCCGTTCAGCCACAAACGTGGTGCTGAATTTTTTAAAGCAAAGTGGAAGCTGGTCAGAGAGGTGGTTTGCAAATCAAAACCAGAGAGGACAGCTTGGAAGCAGCAGCTGGAGCAGAGAGAGGCAGAGCCTGGCCCTGAGGTGCAGCACAGCCTGAAACTCTAACAAAACAAAGAACTTGCCACTTGTTTTTTTCCCCTCAGGAGCTACAGAAGGTGCTTGATGGAATCCCTGCCTCCTTCACACTGCATCAGCATGAAGAGGAGCACAAGAATGAAGATTACAGCACCTTCTGCTGCTGCTTCCATCTCCTGACTCAAATCTCACCAAAATCTGTCACTACTGGGCCTTCCCAAAGCCCCAGATTCACTCAGTCCTTGCAGAATTTCAGTTCTGAGGAGCAGGAAGGGAGATGAAGGCACTTGCAGACACCAGAGATGCAATTGCTGCCTGAGGTGCATTTCACTGCCCAGCTTAGTGCCTCTAAAACCATCAAAATCTGCCCCTTTGAGAGCACCAAGCCAACAGCAGGACATCAGGGCCTGCACATGGTTGGAAATGGCATTTTTTATTATTCCTCTCCCAGTCTCTCATTCCATGGTGCCATTGCAGGGCTTAATCCCATCATTCAGCAGCAAGTCTTGGCAATGAGCTTCAGATGGATTTTTAGTGCTGAGCAAATAAGAGGCAATTTTACTTTGTCTCCAATGAATGAAATTTCACCTAAATCGGACAAACTCTGTGTTCTGAGGCTGGCCAGGCACCAACCACTGCCAGGTCCCCAACCTGGATGTCAAACTGCTCTAATATTGAAAAGTTAAATTTATTTGGCTTTGTGTACAAGATTATTCTCTCTCAAAAGAATTGGAATCCATATCATTGCATTTCCAAGCACTAACCTCAGACCAGCCACAAAGAGCACAAGAGACAAGAAAAGAAATAGAGATTTCTAAGGAGATGGAAATTGAATGCTGAGGTTTTTCCCATGATAGAAAGTTTCATCAATTATCACCTGCCAGCTCCTTGCCTTCACTTGTGTGGCCACCACTGAATACACTCGCAGATAAGAAAATGTTTGTCCTACTTAAAACTGGCACTAGAAGCAGAAAAAGGCTCAGATATCTGGATTCAAAGACAACATAATGAAAAGAGCTGCCTTATAATAGCAAGGTATGATGGACAGCAGGAATGGCTGAAGCCAGCAGAGAGAAGTCCATGAACTATTCATGCTACAAAGATTTCTGACAAAACCCCCAAGAACCCAAATGCAACATTTTGTCTGGCAGAGCTGACAGGAACCCTGTACATTTAATTCAGTCATTGGCAGCAAATAGAGATCAGCTTGAAGCTCCTTTGGTCCACTGCTACTTACTTTTTTTCACCCAAAACATGTAATTACATCTACTTTTTGGGAAGAAATTACTGCTTTGAGTGGTTCAATGCAAAGAGTTTCTTCCCATACCCACTCCTAATCAGTCACCAAGAGAAATATTTTCTAAAAAGATCTCTTCCAAATTTTGGAGTGACTTTCAACATAAATCACTTGGTTATTTTGCTCAAAATGCTAAGGGAATTGAATTGGGCTCCCTCATCTTAAAAAGAAGTGTTTCTTCCTAGCTCTTCACAAAGAGGAACAAAACACTTGATTGCAGCAGACTGAAGGGAGGAAGAGGTTTCTTTCCCCCTGAGCTGCACAATAGGAGACAATTTTGTTGCCAAGAGGCAACAAAACCCAGCCAATTTCCAGTTCTTTTAGTGCAAGGGAAAAGTTCTGAGGATCCCAGCTGTGGGAGACACAGAGTGGCAGGAGCAGGGGATCTGCTGGGGGGTTTGGGGTGGGGGGCAGATGAAAGAAATGTTCAAGCAAAACCTGTGAGAGCTCAAGACTCCATCCCTCAGAGGAGAAACTGGATTTGACCCCAATGCCATTCAAACCCAAAAAACACTGAGGCATTTCCCCAAGCTCTGCTGGGCCATCAGGTACAACCCAAATCCCTCTGTGGGACCAGGGCAGCAGATCCCTGGCACTGGACAGGGATGCTCCCCTGGGAAGCCACCTGCATTGCCCATGGCACTCACAAGACCTGCTTCTAAAGACCCCAACGTCCAAACAACTCCACATTTAAAGCCTTTAATTTGGGGTTTCACTTCTCCACCTGTCTGTTGTCACTAGGCAGCTGCTCCACTTCAACCCCTTTCTGATGGGTACAAATTTTCTCCTGATTTCCAGCCTAAACAGGAAGTTATTTCCATTCATTCTTCTGCAAGCACTGGGAGCTTGTACCTGCTTTGCTCTTCCTCTCCTGGTGTGCATTTGTGCACATAAAATGCCAAAGCCAAGAGCATTTCCTTGTTTCAATCATGCCATTTGTCCTTATTATTTTCTTCCCATAGAATTGCATGGATTTGGTGCTGGCTCAACACTCAGAATGTTGACAGCACAAAGTCCAGTTCTCACACTGACTTCTCCAAGTTTTGCAACAAGCCTGCAAAGAAGGAAACCCAGCAAAGAAATTCCAAACAGGGGCCCTAATCAAGGTAATAAAATACTACGTGCCTGTGTTTGCTGCAGGGAAGATTAGTGCTCCTTATTAAGTCATTACAAACAATTAAAGCAGCAGAGGGGAGGAAGACAGAGCTTTTGGGGCAAATTTGGAGACCTCATCTATGGGTGGATGGAGCACCTCGGATTTTCCCAATTGCTGGGAATGGTTCCCCAGGTCCTTGGTGTAAAATGTGGCTCCCCACCAAGTGCAGATCTGCAAGACAATAAACAATTTAGGCAATTGGTGATGCATCTTTCTAAATCACTCTCCTTTCTTTCTTACAGTACTGATTTAGGGGCACTACCTTGCTTGTTTTTGCTTGTCAGTAAAACCAAGCGCACATTTTTTATTTTTATTATCATCTTACATTGTGGTTCCTTCATATTCCCAGTAAAAGAAGACCATTATTTCCAGTGATGTGTCCTTTAAATCACCTCAGTCAATTGGCAGAACACCAGGAGGCCCCTGAGGAGCCGGGGCACTGGGAAGCCCTGAGGAATTGGGTGTCAGAGGGCATAAGCAGCCCCCAGGCAGCCGCCTTGTCCCTGGCACCCGGCTGCTCTGGCGCTTCCCCAGAGCGTCTCCCAGGCCTGCGGCAGAGCCCTCCAGGCCGGGCCTCAGCAGGAGGGTGGGGGCACCCCTGAGGTGCCCAGGCTGGGCTGGCTGGGCACAGGGAGGGCAAAGCTCCCCAGCTGGGGCATGGGATGAGGCAGTGGGAAGCCAGAGAACCTGAGATTTTACCCCCAAATGTTCTGTCTTTGCCCTAACATTTACCTCAGGTTTTGTCACAAAATGATCTCTATGTGCCCTCTAGAAATTACTCAGACTTTTCCTCAAAAGTAATTTTTTCCTAGAGATCACCTCAAATTTTCCTGCTCAAATATCTACTACATGTACTCAACAGTTCACCTCTGATTTCATTATTCTCGCAGTCCAGTGATTACCTCAACTGGAAAGCCCAAATGTTCATTTCATGCCGTACAGGAGGCACCAGGCACCAGCATTCCTGTGCTATGAAGTTCTCTCCCTGGAAGCTACTGCAGCTTTACCCCTGGCCAAGTGAAACACTCCCTGGTGCTGAGGCAAGCCTGGCCCATGCTCCTCGGTGTGTATGAGCGCAGGGCAGCCCCAGGACAGCTCCCCCAGGGCTTCTGCAAGGCCGCCCGGCGCCCGGCCCCGCGGGGCGGCCCCAGCGGGTTCGAGTTCCCGCCCGCGGCTGAGGGGAGCGGCGGGGCGGGGCCGCCCGCGCCTGGGCGGGAAACGCTCCCTGCGGCGGGGAGCGGGCGGCGGCGGCGCAGCGGGGACCGGCCTGGCCCTGCCGTGTCCCTCAGGACGAGCCCACGGCCCCTCAGCGGCCCTGGCGTCCCTTCAGCCAGCGGCAGGTGCGCTCAGCCACACGCGGCGTGCCCGTGTCCCCCTCACTTTCCCTCAGTGACACCGCCTCACCCTGAGGGACAAGACAGACACCCGCCTCCCTTCAGGGACTCTCGCTGGCCTCAGTGGCATGCAGGGCATTTGCATCCCATTCAGAGACTGTCATGACACCTCAGCGACCCACGGGGCATCTGCCTTCCCTTCAGTGACAGAAAGGCACCTGCAACCTGCTGGGGAAGCCTCAAGTCTGCTCAGTGACCCCATGTGCCCTCAGCATTGGGACACCCACTTTTCTCTCAGTGACCCTCACGTCCCGTCAGCAAATCAAGAGGCACCAGCCATCCTGTGGGTGACTCAGAGCAAGTGCAGTGGGTCATGGTGGCCAGGGGCAAGCAGCAAGCAGAAAGCCAGGGCTGGGGAAAAGGCTCTGCTCTGCTTACAGCATGGGCTGAGGGCCGGGAGAGCTCCATTTCCCCCTTGAGATGTTGGAGACAGGGCCTTTCACCCTCCTTACAGGGCTGCCCATCGCTGCAGGCAGCCAAAGGAGTGTCGGGTCCGGCTGTCTGTCTCTGCCCCGACACGGGTAGAGTGGTTCTTGGGTGGCACGCGATTCAAAGGACGAGTCTGGACTCTTCAGCTTTTCGATCTTCAGGTTGTTTATTATTTCTTATCTACAAAATTTTTCTGTCTGCCCAACAGAGGTCTGATCTGCAAGCAGTCACAGGCACTCTCTGACCACCCACGGGGCGGTCATGTCTTTTTATACTAAAATCTACGTACACAATATTTACCTTTATTTCCCAATGCTTTTCACCCATGTTGGCAAGTGCACCTTCACCAGAAACCAATCCCCAAGTGCCAACATCATCACAGGAGATGGAGGACAAGAAGAAGAAAGAAGAAGGACGAGACATGCCCTGATCCCTCCATCTTGTCTCCATAACCCCCCTGTACCAAAAACCTTAAGTTTATATTTCACCCTCTAAATGTGTCCCTTTTACACCTTTTACTCTAAAGTGATTCTCTTGTCCTCAAACTCTTGTTGCTTCTGTGGATGGATCAAAATCAAGCCACCAAACACTCTTGGCAACATTCCAGGATTTTCGAGACCCCCAAGGGTTCTCCTGGCATCTCTGGACATCGGGAACGATGTGCTGAGATCCCACATCTCCCCCTTCTGTTTGCACCAAGAAGACTTCTTTGGCAACTTGACTCATGACACGTCTCACACACAAAAAGTTGCATGGGACGATGAGCATGAGAACTAAGAGTATTATTAAAATATAAAATCCCATTTTTAAAAACCCTCTCCATAAGGGACAAAGATCAAAAAATCCCGCCACATCATCAATCCATGACCCAGTGATTTCCCCTAGTTTCTTTATACTGTCTTTTATATTTTGAATGCTTTCATGAATTGATCTCGAATGATCCGAGAGATTCATGCAGCACATTCCTTCAAACTCTTCACATCCATGTCCATGAGCAAGCAATAGATAATCGATTGCTGCTCTATTTTGAAGAGTTGCCTCTCTCACACCACTTATATCTTTCAACATGTCACTCAAAGCGAGAGAGACTGATTGAGCATGCTTGCTCAACCAACAACCCATGTGGTCCAGTTGAGTCAAGGCCACCCCCGACGCTGTCTGAGGTGAGAAAATTGCTGCCGCAATTCTCCTTGCCTTGTCCCAAGTGTACACTTCATCATCACAGTCTGCACTGTAATGTTGCAAGGACCTTTTTTCTTTGTGTTTTTGCTCTCTTAACACTTTCAAATCTGGTGACAACATTGAAATCCTCCCAATGCTGCATGGACCTCCCTTGGCATTTGCAGGAATGCCGTGCCAAATTCTGTCCCCACAAATTAAAAACAACCCACGTGGCAATTGCACTGGGACCTGGATTGATCCTTTGGCTGTCGTCACAGTGTGATTGCACCAAGCTGATGCGTTTCTATAATATTCGTGATTTGGTGTGACATCAATGCTTTTGTTTGTCCTTGACGCATTCGAATTTTCAAATTTCATTCATAGCTCCATTGTTGTGGACCCAAAAATTTCCAGTTCCTGCGGTTCAGTAGAAGCCACAGGTAAAAGATGTGTCCAAGCACACCATTCATTCACAGGATCTTTGATGACCTGCGAAATCTCCATTGGAGGATGCCCTGGAATTGGCCATTCGCCCACTGGCAACCCAACCATGCATGCCGTGAATGGTTTCCCTGGTTTCGAATGTGTCAGGCAGATACTTTCTAAATTTGCTGCCTGGGCTAACGTTTCCCAAACATTTTGTTTTGGCTGACTGACAGGTAGATTTGCTCCATTGCTTAAAGCAACAGATGAAAGCATGAGCATCATGAAACTCATGACTTCACCCTTATAAAAAACCATTTTCATGCTCCCACTCAAAGCCACAAAGGAAAAAACCCCCCAAAGTTTTTATTCTTTTTGTTCTCCTTCTGAGTCGTTGTTCACAACTTGAGTTTCTTCCTCCGTCTGTGTGCTCGTTTCTCTGCTTCCGGGATCTGCGTTCTCCTGCTCTCTTGTTCGAAATGGCTTCACGTGCCACGCTGACACCCACTTCAGCCCTCGCCCTGTGGAAACACAAGAGAAACCCTTGCCCCAAGTGATTAGTTTGAAAGGACCCTCTATTTGTCCTGTCTCTGGGTTTCTGATCAAAACCAAAGGATTCTCCCTTAGTTTTGCCTGAGAGCTGTTTGAAAAATGCCTCACGATTGGTGGATTGGGTTCAGAAGACGAGCTGTTAAGAAAATTCAACACAAACAATGCTTTGTTTAACTTCATGTGTGGTGTCGCCTCTGGCTCCCCCCTTTTCTGCCTGTCCAAAAGGGATTTCAGGGTGTGATGTGTTCTTTCAATGATTTCCTGACCTGTGGGTGAATGTGGAATGCCAAATGTGTGTCTGACACCCCATCTTTTCAGGAATCTGTCAAGCACCCTGCCTGTATATGTTGGACCATTATCTGTTTTTATTTCTTGAGGTACACCTAATGATGCAAATGCTTGTAAAAAATGTCGACAAGCATGTTCTGCTGTTTCCCCTGCATGTGCTGAAGCAAAGACTGCCCCTGAGAATGTATCTACGGATACATGAACATTTTTGAGTCTCCCAAATGATGGATATTTTGTGACATCTGTTTGCCACAGCTGAAGACTTTGCAGTCCTCGTGGATTGACTGCTCCTGTCGAAGCAGGTGGTTGCACGAGCTGACAATCTGGACAAGCACTAATGATTTCCCTCGCCTGAGTTTTTGTGAGACGGAAGGATTCCATCAGCGCCTGCGCATTCTGATGAAAAAATGCATGACTCAGTCGTGCTTGCTCAAAAATGTCCGGAAGTGTTTGTGAAATGGGCATTGTCAATCTGTCTGCCTGAGCATTCCCTTCCGCTAGAAATCCTGGAAGTGTTGTGTGCGCTCTGATATGAGTGATGAAATATTCTTCTTTCCTGCTTTCTAGCACTGCTTTCATGCTCACTAGATAGGAATATAAAACTTCATTGCTGACTTCTTTCAAGAGCGAACCTTCCAATCGTTTGACCACACCTGCAACATACGCAGAGTCCGTGACCAAATTGAGCGGTTGTTGGAACAACTGAAATGCTCGGACAACAGCTGCCAACTCCACAATTTGTGGAGAGCCTTGAACCGTCTTCACGTTTGACTCCCATTCCCCTGTCGTTGAGTTCATCCATGTGATCACTGACTTGTGTGTCTTTCTTGACCCATCAGGGAACACTGTGATCCCGTCCAGAGGTTCTTCACTTATTTTTGGCTTTGCTCTGTAGCATATTTGTGACTGCAACATTCTATGTTGTGGAAAGTTGATTGTGCAAGCTCCTGGAAAAGCTAACAATGCAATTAACAAATCTTTTGATTTCTGCATCGCCCAATCGAAATAATCTTTCTTCAAAGGCAGATATAACTTTGAAAATTCTCGTCCCGCCATTGTCAGCAATCTTGTTCTCCCCTTTATGATGATCTGTGATGCCATCTCCAAATCTGTCAGAATTGTCTTTGAAGGCCTATACGGTAAGAAAATCCACTCTATGATTATTAAAGGATCTCTCTGAGATGCGTCCCATTGGAAGATTAAACCATGGAATTGTGCTTTCTTTCCCAACACTGCTAACTGGAAAGGCAACGATTCAACGAATCGATGTGCCTGTCTCTTCTGAATGGCATCTGTAACTTTTTCCAACTCCTTCTTTGCTTCTTTTGTGAGCGTCCTGGGAGATCGAATGTCTGCATCTCCTCTCAAGAGATCAAGCAACGCTGGAATGTCGCTGTTTGTGATTCCCAAAATCGACCTCATCCAGTTGATTTCCCCTAGAAGTTGTTGTAAATCATGTAGATTGTTGACTCTTGTGCCGATTTCCATCTTTTGAGGCCTTATTGTTTTCTCTGAGATTTTCCACCCTAGATATTTCCAAGGCGCGACCTCCTGAATCTTTGAAACACTGATTTCCAGACCTGCCTTTTGCACTTCTGCAATCACACAGTCACGAGCCTTTTGCAGCTCTTGTTGTGTTGATGCCGCAATGAGCAAATCATCCATATAATGAATGATTCTCACCTTCGGGAATTTCTTCCGCGCTGGTGACAAAGCTTGTGCCACGTACCATTGGCAGATTGTCGGCGAGTTTTTCAGGCCCTGAGGAACAACGACCCAATGGTACCGCTGCAGAGGCGTTTCCTTGTTGATACTTGGAACTGAAAAGGCAAGCCTCGGAGCATCATCCGGATGAAGCGGAATGCTGAAGAAACAGTCCTTGAGGTGAATGACCACAAGCGGCCAATCTCTGGGAATCATCGAAACAGACGGAAGACCCAGCTGAAGCGGTCCCATGTCTTCGAGGACTTCATTGATCTTCCTGAGATCGTGCAACAGCCTCCATTTGCCTGACAGCTTCTTTTTGATGAAAAACACTGGAGAATTCCAAGGGCTGTTTGTTGGCTTGATGTGTCCCTTCTGCAACTGTTCTTGGACCAGGGTTTTCAATGCACTCAACTTTTTTCGCTCCAGGGGCCACTGATCCACCCAGACTGGATCATCTGTTTTCCAAGTCAACTTCAATGTGGAGAGTGCCGCAGTGACCCCTACTAAAAATCCACCTCGATCTTCGTGCCCCATTGTGCCAAGAGATCTCGTCCCCAAACTGTGATTGGCTTTTGCACAACGAAAGGACGAATGATCGCCGTCTTGTTTCCTGGTCCCGTGACAACGATGGCATTCTCACTCTGCAGACACAGAGAGACTCCCCCTATGCCTGAGAGAGATCCCAAGGGCGCAATCAAGCTCCAGTTGCGAGGCCAAAAGATGTAGGATATTACCGTGACATCTGCCCCTGTATCGAGCATGCCTCTGACTTCTATTGTTCTGTCTCCACAAGTTAATTGGCATGTGAGCGTGGGTCGATCTCGACCTATGTGCTTTACCCATGTGGTATGTATTTCGACATGTTCCCTCAAAGGAAGCCCTTCTTCATCGAAGATTGACATGACTTCAATGGCGTGTGGTGGCAAGGCGAAAGCTCTCGCGATCTGAGTGTTTTCCGCCACGGTCAATGGTGGACGAAGTGCTTTTGCCAGAACTGTCAGTTCCGTATTTTTATCTGCGGAAACAACTGATGGATAAACAATAAGTCCAAGGATTCTGCTCCTATCCTGTCCTATTATTAAGAAATCTTGTTTTTTGTATGAATCTCCGTGGATTCCTGTTGGAACCTCCGCATGACTTTCATCCAGAAAGCAAATTAATTTGGAAGTTGCCAGTGCTCACTGTGCCCCTGATGGAAGGAGTTCTGGGTTGCTTGAGAATCGACTGAGGAGTTTGCTGAGGGCGTCTGCTTGACGATCCCCGATGATTGTCCTGTTGGTTGTTGTGTCACCGCCATCACTTGTGTCGACGCGCGCTGACGGTTTGTGGGCGCGCTCCTTCTCCCGTTTCCCGGAAGTGGTAAAGGATTCCCTTCCACGTCTGTCTGGGAAAAACATTCCTTCACAGAGTGTCTTCCTCTTCCACACCGCGCACAAAGCGGCTTTGCAGGCTTTTGTGTCTGCACTTGTGTGTGTGCATGTGGACAATTCTTTTTCAAGTGTCCAAACACTCCACATTTGTAGCATTGTCCTCCTGATGGATTGTTCTTCTTCTGGATGGTTGCAAGAACTTTATTTATGTTTTCATTCTGTTGTTGGAGTACCTTTTCCAGCATCTTTTCAACCTTGTCCTGATCTTCTGACTGCCTCTCCGGGTTTCTTCTTATCTGTTCTCCCCATTCTCCTCTCAGCTCATCCCTCACAATTGATGCGACGTGCTGAGGTGTTCCCACTCTGCTGCATGCCTCCATCATCTCTGCCAAGGATGGCCGTTCTGGCATGGCACTGATGACCCATTGACAATCCGGGTTGGCATTGCCGAAAGCTAAACTTTCCATGAGAGGTTGCTTCGCCTCGTCAATCGTCACCTGTCGATCCACAGCTTGCGAGAGTCGATCTATGAAAGATGAGAATGGTTCTGTGGGACCTTGCCTGATGCATGAGAATGGGACGTCCGGAACTCCCGCCGGAGCAATCTGCAAGATCACTTTGCGTGCTGCTTCTTTGATGTCATTCAGCACCCGTCGTGGAAGCCGTGCTGCTTGCTCCACTGGATTGTCATCTGGAGGATCTCCTGCCAACTGTGCTTCTGTGAGGTTTGCGTTTGGCCCACCTTGATAGCTGGCTCTCAACTCTGTGAGATATCTTCTCCATCTTCTGTCCCAGATAAGACTTTGTGTGTCAGTGAGAATCATCGACACAAGACATCGAATGTCAAATGGCGTGAAATCATACGTATTGAATGTCCCCTTCAGGAGCTGTTTGAAGTACTGCGAATTCAGCCCATTGTTCTGAATGGCCTTTGATAAGTCCTTGATCACCTCGTGACCCAGCCTTTCCCACCTTGGATTTTGACCTTGTGCATCATATGTCACTGGCATTATTATGTCTCCTGATCCTCTGATCAAACCCTTTTCTTTTGATAATTCATTTCTAATTTCCTTCCAGTCTATTGGTTCTATTGGTTGTTCTTCTTCATCCTCTTCTGGAAACTCCATTGGCCATTGCCTGCACAATGGAATCGTGGAGGCTCTTGGTGATCCTTTGCTCCATGTTCTTTGACTTGAGGTCCTCAGTCTTGCTCCTAAATCTGGAAAAGAAACTTGAGGCTCTCTTGAACGTGTTCTTTTTGCTGCATCAAAAGACTGCAGAAGATTCCTTGCTGCTTCCGCTGCTGAAAGCATCCATGCTGGAATTCCCTCTCTTGCTGTAATGTGTATCATTTCTTCTTCTTGAGGCTGTGCTTCATCTGAACTGTCTTCATCTTCATATGATCCTGAAGTTGATGGAATATTATCCTTTTGTTGTGTTGTTGTTGTTTTTATTTTCTTTAATGTGGCTTTCTTTTTATGAATTGTTGGAAAAAATTGCTGCATTGTTGCAATTTGGCCAGTAGGTGATGTGGTGGCGCTGTCGAGCAGGTCCGACGTGTCCTGCAATGTGGTCATCCCTCCACGAGGTGGCGCTGTCGCCTGCCTGGACAACCTTGATGACGACACGAACTCCATCGGTCCTTGCTCAGCAAACTGCAACGCCCGCAACCTTGTTTGAGACCGAGTTTGCATGGCTGTTAACTGAGCTGGCATTGAGGGTTGAATACTTGAATGTTTCTTTTGAGTGGAAGGGGTTTGAACCATGGGGTTTGAGGCTAAAGGCATCGGGCCCAGAGAGGGGGTGGAGCCCCGGGATGTCGAACCCCGAGCGTGGCTCCTCCTTTTCGCCCCAGACGTCACAGAGGATCGGACCCGCCCCCGACCTCGCTCCGCCGGCACTTCCCGCGCATGCGTGCCTTCGGGGACGCCCTCTGCCTCCCCTGTACTGACGTCACTGTCTCCGTCCCACTCCACCTCCGAAGCCTCCTCCCTATTGTCTGTTCCTGCCCCTCTCTCCTCCTCCTCTGACGCTGTATCCACACCCCCCGCCGAAGCGCGCAGCCCCCCCTCCGCGGGTGTCCCCTTCCGTGCCGCGATTCGAGCCGATCTCGGGGTCCAGACTTCCGGGTCTGACGTCACCACTGCGCGTCTCCTGCGTCCCCCCATGGCAGCTCGCCGGAGCTCTGCAGCTGCTCCGCCCTTGCCGCCCGTGTCTGACGCTGCCGCACCGGTTTGAGAGCCCTCCCTGGCCGTTCCCTGAGCTTTGCTCGACCCGCGCGCTTTTGGCACCGCTCTAGAGGAAGCTGCCGCCGCTCTCGGCGTTGCGCTCGCAAAAGCCGCACCAGAACCCGTGTCTCCCATCGCCTCCATGCCCCCCCCGCCCGCCGCCGCCGCTTCCGCGCCGCTGCGCCTGCCGCGAGAGAGCGCATCCCCCCTCCCCGTTTGTTCCCTTTTAACCCCCCCTCCCCGACTCCGCCACGTTTTCCACCTCCTCCCGCCCTGATTCCTGCAAATTGGGACAGTACACTCCTGAAGAGTGGCCTGTCTCTTCGATGTCGCTAGGAGAAAATCTCATTTCATCAGGGAGTGGAATAGTATCATCAGTGTCTGAGTCGGAGTCTGAAGCCCCTGCACTCTCTGTGGTCTCAGGGTGCTTTAGGGTTCCCTTGGGTTTTCGGGATGGTGGGATTGAAGGCAATGACATTTCTCCTTGTACCCTTTTCTCGGGCACCTTTTCCCCCGGGCCAATTGAGATCAGAGCCAATTTCTGCTTGGAACCTTGCTCTGCTCCCTCTGCCCTTGTGGGACTCGCAACAATTTGTTGCCTGGCTGACCCCCTAAATTGAGTCGAGGTCGCCTCTAACATAATTCTTGCTGAGGACAGCAATTTTAAGGCTGTCTTATCCTCATTGATGGCTAGAAAATATAGATGTCTGTTAACTTCTTGCCAAAAGCCTACTTCAAATAACAACCTTGTTTCTGAGTACGGGTAATTACACCGCACCCACAGCAATAATTCTCTAAGCTTTTTCTTTGGGATCCCCTTAGTGTGTGTGTCTGCCACGCCTTGTAGGTCGGACAGAATCTCTATTTGTTCCTGGGAAAGTGTACCCCCCATGTTCTTAATTCTTGACCTTCTCACCGAATCCTGTCGTCAGAGCAGTCCGAAGGCTCCTGGTCTCTGGCCTGCAGGTCACAGGAGATGGATCCAGAGGCGCCTTTCCGATTCCGATCCGGGCTGTCCTGCTACGAACTTTCTTCGGCTGAGGTGGAGTGCGATGTTTTCTGTGGCTGCTGCGTTTTCAGATTCTCCTGGCTGCTTTTTGGCTGTTTTCCCGAGGAGTTATCAGGCTCTCCTGGGAATGAGTCCAACTCGGGAGCTGCCCACTCGGTGCTTCAAGGCTGACCCTGTGCAAGAGGTGCACAGCAGAGCTCACTGTGGCTCAGCGAAGGCTGCCGGATGCTGCTGGATCGCTGGTCGCTGCCTAGCAGCCCCCCGGATGCTCACCGGGTGCTCGCCGGGTGTCCACCGGGTGCCCACCCAGGGACGCCAAATGTCGGGTCCGGCTGTCTGTCTCTGCCCCGACACGGGTAGAGTGGTTCTTGGGTGGCACGCGATTCAAAGGACGAGTCTGGACTCTTCAGCTTTTCGGTCTTCTGATTGTTTATTATTTCTTATCTACAAAATTTTCTGTCTGCCCAACAGAGGTCTGATCTGCAAGCAGTCACAGGCACTCTCTGACCACCCACGGGGCGGTCATGTCTTTTTATACTAAAATCTACGTACACAATATTTACCTTTATTTCCCAATGCTTTTCACCCATGTTGGCAAGTGCACCTTCACCAGAAACCAATCCCCAAGTGCCAACATCATCACAGGAGATGGAGGACAAGGAGAAGAAAGAAGAAGGAGGAGACACGCCCTGATCCCTCCATCTTGTCTCCATAACCCCCCTGTACCAAAAACCTTAAAGTTTATCTTTCACCCTCTAAATGTGTCTCTTTTACACCTTTTACTCTAAAGTGATTCTCTTGTCCTCAAACTCTTCTTACTTCTGTGGATGGATCAAAATCAAGCCACCAAACACTCTTGGCAACATTCCAGGACTTTCGAGACCCCCAAGGGTTGTCCTGGCATCTCTGGACATGGGGAACAATGTGCTGAGATCCCACACAGATCCAGTATGAGACCTGTTCCATGTACTGAGCGTACAAGCAGGACAATTTCTAACTCCAGTCGCACAAGAGCTGCCTGTTGGAAACAATATTTGTTGGGTTGGATTCCTGGCGGGCTCAATTCCTGGATCTCTGTGTGATGATGGTCCTCCCACCCCACCTGTGCGCCGCAGAAGAAGGCAACTATCTTGTGCTAGGTTACAGTCTCCCATTTTAATTTCCATAGTGCAAAAATCCTGATAGGATTCACATGAAAATGAATTCACACACTGCTTGTTAGAAAGGTCGCAGATGCGCATGATCACTCGAGCAATCTTCTCTGAACGAGGTTTGTGAGTTTCAAATTTACAAGCCACAGACATCCTGCTTTCAGGTGGGACAAGAAAGGCAGGCATGGAGTCAGGTTTTCCTCAATCTTTAACTGCTCGGTCATTAGTCCTTAAAAGGGCATAAAGTGCTTTTACCTTTTAATTTCTTTTAGCCAGTTAGGTCCTGAATATTTTTGAGTGTTCCATCTACCAGGATCTTGCAGGCCAAGGAGATCATTATGGTAGTGACAGTCATCTGCTGTGGCTTGCATTCTGATTAGAAGTATCGGGAAGACAATGAAGGTGTGAAATGCATCTTGGTTTCTCCTGTTCTTTCTGAGGTCCACTTTTGGACTCCACTTGCCTTTTGCAAAGCATTTTAATTCTGGAATAATGTATCCAAGAGATGAAAGCTTTAAGCTTTAAAGGCTGTGTAAGTGATTAAAAGTACTAAATAGACTCCTTTCCATTTTGGGATAAGAGGGTTTCTACCTGGTCTACCTGGTCCCCAGGCTGGATTTGTGGAGAGGAGCATCCTCTTGCTCATGTGCTCAAAATGTGTTGGTTTATTTTCTGCAGCTGCTGTGTTAGTTGGACAACATGGTTCTGGAGATACCCCTCTCCAACTTGTACAGTATCTTCCCCTTGCTAGTTTTGCTTATATGGTCTTCTGTACAGTATTTCAAAGGGATTCAGATTTTCTTTTGTTCTTGGTCTTATCAAATCCGTTATAAAGCCAAAGGTAGGGCCTGGGGCCAAGGTATGTTGGCCTCTGGTACAGTTTTGACTATCTGTTGTTTTACCGGATAATTCATCTTTTCCACCTGGCCACTGGCCTGGGGCCAATCCAGTGTGTGTAGGTGCCAGTTGATTTGGAGATTATTGCAAAGTTGCTGTGCAATACTTGCTAGGAAACGTGGTCCTCAGTCAGAGGAGATGTCTAAAGGCACTCTGAACCAGGGCATTATATTGTTTACCAAAATGTTGAAAACTTTGGCTTTATTTGTTTGGGTTGGGAATGCCTCAGGTCATGCTGAGAAGGTATCAGTTAAAGGCAGAAGGTATTTCTACCCTCCTTTTCTTGGCAATTCAGAAAAGTCAACTTGCCAGTGCTGTCCAGGATATTGTCCCTTGTCTACTGTGCCAAGCTCAACTCTAGTCCTGGTTTGTGGATTGGCTCTAAGACGTTATTTCACACCCTTGGGTTACCTGCTTTACACTAGAGTACAGGTTGCATCTTACTGTTGTCCTTATCAAATAATTATGTAAGGCATCCCCTTCCCAGTGTACACAATTATGTTCATCTTTAATTAATTTCCATGATGCTCTTTCTGGCATAACTGTCTATCCCTGAGGAGTTGAAAAAACATGTTTTCATTCTGCTTTCAAATTCTTTGCTAATTCTAGATCTTTCTGATTATACGACATACATCACTGTCATATTGTTCCTTACCTTTGGGCATTAGTGCCTGAATCTCAGCATGGCTTTGTTCTGCTGCTCTTTTTGCAACCTGTTACCTCTTTTGGGGTCGGTTTCCCCTTTCTGATGTCCTTTTCAGTGCAGAATTGCAACCTCTTGAGGCAGTAGTACTGCCTGCAGCAATTTTAAGATTTCTTCTGAATGCTTCAACTGCTTTCCTTGAGCTGTCAAAAGTCCTTTATCTTTCTAAACTGCTTTATGGGCGTCTATTACTCTAAAGGCATTCTTGGAATCTGTTCATCTATTGATCCTTTTTCCTCAGGCTGGTCAGAAGGTACGGGTTAAAGTGATTATCTCTGTCTTCTGAGCTGACTTGTGCAGGGCTTCTATCTCCTATTGCTCCGTGCTAATTGTATATCCTGATTTTCACTGATCTGCTCTTACAAAGCCACTCCCATCTGTGTACTGAGATTCTGCTCTTGGAATTGGGGTTTCTTTAAGATCTGGGCAGCTGGAATAAAGTGGACTGAATGGTTTTGATCCAGTCATGCTACAAAGGCTCCTTGTCTGTCTAGTGAGTAGCTGGGAATGCTGCTGGATGAATTAGAGAAGAGATTTGTTTTGTAATGCTGCATTGTTCCACCAAAATTGCCTGATATTTAAGGAATCTGGAGGGTGAAAGCCAATGCCCACCCTTTTGGTCAAGAATTGCTGCTACTGGATGTGAGATAAACACAATTATTTGTTGACCTAGAGTGAATTTCCAGGCTCCTTGGATGTCTGAAACAAGAGCAGCAACTGCTTAAGTCAGGCTGTCCCCTACTGACTGCATCCAGTTGTTTGGAAAATGATGCTATTGCTCTCTTCTATGGGCCAACTGTTTGAGCTAGTGCACCTAATGCCATCCCTTGCCTCTCCTAAGAGAAAAGCTGGAAGGGTTCCCAGACATCTGTCCAGCCCAGAGCAGGTGCTCTTTTCAAGTCCTCCTTCAGCTTGTGAAAGGCTTTCTTACTTTGGGGTGTCCATTTCAGGTCTCTGGGATTGTCTTCTAAGAGCTGCTACAGTGGCTTAACCAGCAGTCCACAGCCACTACCACAGTTGATACAGCATCCAGTCACTCCTAGAAAGGTTCTCAGTTCTTTGGCATTAGTAGGGAGTGGGGTTCCGTGGGTGGTCCCTTTGCCATCCTGTCTTAGTCCCTGCTGCGCTTGGGATATTTTGTATCCTCGGTAAATGACTTCCTGTTTGATTATTTGAGCTTGATTTCTGGATGCCTTGTATCCACTTAGTCCCAGGTCATTTCATAGGCTTACTGTCCATTCCAGTCTTTTTAAGTTTCAGTGGCTAAAAGTAGATCATCTACCTATTGTAACACAATTCCATTTGTGGACGGGCTTACCCAACTTTCAAGGTCCTCAGCAAACTGTTTTCCAAATGTGGTTGGACTATTGTTGAATCCTTGTGGCCCTACAGTCCAGGTAAATTGACTTGTCCTTCCAATCTCTGGGTTTCCCCATTCAAAGGCAAACCGGTTTTGGCTGCCAGGGTCCAAGGGTATACAGAAGAAAGCATCCTTGAGATCTGAAATGGTAAACCATCCATATTCATCTTTTAGTTTGCTTAGCAAAGCATATGGATTTGCAACCACTGGGTGGAGATCTCCAGCTATTTTGTTAATAGCCTGTAGGTATTGAACTGGACTGTAGTTCAAACCATCAGGCTTTTGTATGGGTAAAATGGGTGTATTCTATTCAGATTCACATTCCAGTAACAACCCAAATTTTAGACAATTGTCTATGATAGGCTTAGCAATTTTTATGTTTTCCACCTTAAGTGGATATTGTTTAATTCTTATTGGTCATGTTCCAGGTTTAAGTCTAATGATTACAGCTTGTGCTGCTTTGGCCTTACCAGGGGTCCCATCCACCCAGACTTTAAGACAAAGCTGACTAAGAACTTCTTCTGTGTCTCTTCTGATTTGGACAAAGCTGTAATGAGAGCTAGACTTAGAACACGATTATTTGTTGGTCATTGACTTTGATCTGAACTCCTCCAGGGCTAACTACATTTCAGCCTGTTGGAACCTGTTACAACATTCTCATGTCTCCAACAAATCCTTCCAATGAGGTGTTTTGGGGGCGTAGGCATATGTAGGAACTGATGTATTCCTACTGTGTTTCCCAGTTCATAAGATCGTGGTTTTAGAAAGGATACCTTCTGCTGTTGACTTGTGGCTCCAATAACATTCACAACTTTACCAGGATCAATTTCTTCCAACTTTAATACAGAATGTGTTGCACCCGCATTCACCAGACATTTCATTTTCCTCACCTTTTCCCCCAGTTCGCTTTTGACCAGAGGGTTTTCTGGGGGGATGCCCTCCAGCCAACCTTTGCATTGATTCAGTTCTTCAACCACCTTGGCTTTGAGTTGCAGGCAGTCTCTCTTCCAATGCCTTTCTTTCTTACAGAAAGGCATATTGAGTGGTCCAGAGTTTAGGGATAGGTTTCTGCCCACCCCAGCCATTTCTTTGTCCTGAGTGTAAGGAGTAAAAAGTTGTCCATTTTTAAAAGGTTTAGAGTCAACAAGTTAAACCAATTGCTACTAAGTTAGAGCTTTAATTACTTATTGTTAATAGTTTCATTTTGCAATTACCTCTTGTTAAGAGTGTTATTCTTTAATTACCTGTTGTTAATAGTTTAATTGTTAGAAATCCACCTTCGTCGGGTATCACCCCTGCTGCTTCCTGGAAAATGGCACCTGGGACTGTGAGGAGGGAGTGACATCAGAGCTTGGATGCAAATTTAGAAACACTTGGCCAAGTCCAGCAAAGAAAAACCCCTCAAACAACGAGCCAGCACTGAATTAAACAATCTAAGTGACATCTAAGGGTAAGCAACTGAATCCAGGGTGTGCTAAGACCTTTGAACCTCTCACCCTAACCCAGAGATGTCAGCTAGAAAGAAGACCTCAAATGTTAAATCGAAAATGGCAATCTCCTGGTGCTCTGGCGAGGGCGGAAGCCCCGGCTCTGCCTGCACACCAGGGGACAGAGCTGCATCCTCCTCCTCCCTGCCACTCCTGGGAGCAGTGGCGGCGGCGTGCGCACGACCCATCGAGCCCCCACCCAAGCTGACCTTAATAAAGGCACTAAAAAGGAGAAAAAATCTCCTGCCCTTTTCATTTATTCCAGCAAGACCTCCCAGCTGATTCCAATGTCTCCTACTCCCTTCTGGCTTGGATGGCCCTGTTCAGAAGGTCTTGTAGGATTCCCACAGATCTGGGCTGTTGCCATGGCTCTGGTCTTCCCTCTTTCAGTCTTTCAAGCCCAGAGGCAACGTGCCAGCCCATCATGCTCTGACCTGGAAAATCAAGCCTAGTTTCTCCAAAGAGCTCAAGAATTAGGGACATCTTCTGGATCCAGTGAACCAGTATCCCAAGAATAGCACCAGGAGACACTAAAGACGACATCACCGCTCAGCGCTGCTGGAAGTCCTGGCACAGCTGATGGTGGGCACAGTTCTTGTGGCTTCAGCCCGCTCCCTGCCTGTCCTGTAGACGGCTCCCTCCCTCTAGCCCTCAGACACTGCCCATCACCTTTTATTCTCTCCACTATTCCTCCCTTTTGCTAGCTCTGCCCTCAGCCTGTCCATCACCATTTTCTCCCTCCACTTTCCCTCCCTGTTGACAGCTCCCTCCCTCCAGCCCTCAGACACTGCCCATCCCCTTTTTCCCTCCCAGCTCATCCCTTTGCTTTGCCTTCCATTAATAAACAGTTTGGCTTCTTCACATTGCCTGCATCCCTGTGGAGCTGAAGCAAACCCGGGGCCCTGGGACACACAGGCCCCTGCTGCTGTTCTCTTCCAGGCCCTGTTTTGTGCACAGAGCCAGAGGAACGAGGGCAGGTCAGGCTGGACAGGTCCCTGTGCTGAAGGTGAAGTTCCAGAGCACCGTGCACTTCCAGATCTTGCTGAGCACCTGGGAGTCCCTGGATTTTGGAAGAGGCAACCTGAATATGCTCTGAAGCCAGCGGTGAGGGATTCCATGGCAAGCATCCATGGAGGGCAAAGGATCTTGGAATGCTGGAAGCTTTCAAGAATAGCTTCCTGAAAGCACAGCAGCGCTCCATCCCTGCACAGGATGAGGAAGAGGGCAGCAGCAGAGAGCATCCGGGCTTAGCAGGGAGCTCTGGCTGTGCCTGAGGGCAAATGAAGCAGCAGCACGGTGCCCAAGACTCGGACACGCGGCCGTGCCGGTGCCCGCAGCGCTGTCAGGCAGTGCCGGGATCCCAGCCGTGCTTCTGCTCCCCACAAGTGAGGAACGGCAGCCCCGGGCTCAGAGCCAGTCAGAAAGCCAACCAAGGGAGAGCAGAGGGAGGGCACCCTTCCAGTCTCTCTTGGACATGGCCACAAAACAGCCCCTGCAGCTTCTTCCTCCGCCTGTGTTTGGGCTGTGCTGGTGGCAGAGCCAGCCAAGCTGTGCTCTGCATTCCAAAGCCTGTTGGGAGCGGGCATGAAAAGCGCTGCGTGCACAGCAGAGAGACCTGGAAGGTGTTGGCAAGAGCACCCTGCACGAAGAGGGCTCTGGTTCCTGGCCGAGAACAGCCTGGTTTAGATGCCGTGAGCGCAGGTAGGAGTTTAGGCAGGTGAAGAGGCAGCGGGCAGCTTGTGTTTGTGGAGGGCCTGGGGCTGCACCTCTGAAACTGCACCGGGAAACTCACATGGGGGAAATACGGGCAAGAGCTGGAGTGCCTGTCCTGAAAGGACCTAAAGTCATTCAGACTTACCACCAAAGGCCAAGGGCTGTTAGGCCACTTTCCCTTCCACAGCGCACGCTTGGGCAAGTGGCTGAGAGCAAGCAGCCTTTTTGCCCTCTTCCCGGTTGGCCTGAAGACCCTCTGCACCGAGAGAAAGCTCCTGGACAGCCAGCTATCCAACAACAGCAATTTAATGTTCCTCTAGTGGGTGAAGGGAAAGGAAGTGCTGGCAGAGGAGAGGTGTTCCCCGCAGGCTCAGGTGGCCCCAGCAGACGCAGCCTCCCGGATCAGTTCTCCGCAGCGCCGCGGCAGGACACTCAGCCGCGGCCACACAGGAAAGGCCGCGACTGCCAGAGGCGGCGCAGTTGGTCTCGCATCTTCTGCAGTCGGGAGGAGGGAACGCTCTGTACAGCTAAAAGGATGTACAGAGCTTGAAGCGCCAGGCATGAGATGGCTGGGCTGGAGTCATCCGTCATGTCCTGAAGGGCTGCAGAGAGAGAAACAGAGGCACAGTCAGAGGCTGGATCTGCGCACAGCTGGGGAGAGCCTCCAGCCTCGTCCGTGCCACAGCCTGGAGAAGGCAGCCTGGAGGAAGCAGGAGACAAGAAGGACGAGCTGGCAGCTGCTGGCCAGGAATGTCCCGCAGGCCCCTGCAAGGTGTCTGTGCTGTGGCCACGCTGCCCTTGGGGCGCGCAGGGAGCGGAGCCGTGGGCGGGCGGGCCAGGGAACGCAGGTGCCAGCGGCAGCCCCCGGCGGGAGCCCGCGCGCCTCACTCACCCCTGCAGATGATGCGGAACTCCGGCTGCTGCCCTGTCAGGTAGCGCCCGGCCATCCCTGGCGAACACAGAGCGTGTCCTGCCTTCAGAGCCACAGCTGCCGCACACGGCCGCTGCCAGCCCTGAGGCCACACGCCCTGCTGGCCCGGCAGGGCTCAGCCCGGGCCCCTGGCGCACGCTGCCGCCCGAGGGCACGGCTGCCAGAGGGCGGCAGCAGCAATGCCCAGGCCAGCGGGGGCTGCACTTGCCTGCGCCCGGATCCTGCTGCCGGTACAGCAGGCGGGGCTGGGGCCGAGCTGCGGCGGGGCGGGGCGGGGCAGGGCGGGGCGGGAGCCGGGCTTGGGGCTCACCCATGAACCTGACGGCCGCCTCTCGCAGGGGCTCCTGTGCGCTCCGCAGGTACGGCAGGGCCTGGCGCAGGCGCTCGGCCGCTCGGCTCCTGTCCTCTGCCAGCTGCAGAGAGCGGCAGGGCACGGAGGGAAAGGGTTGATGCGGGCCCTGCCCCTGGGCCGGGCGTCCCCTACAGCTGGCACTGCTCGCCCCCCGCCCACAGAGCCCTGAGGCCCGGCCAGCAGCCGCAGGCGCCAGGGCAGGCGGCTTCTCCAGGCATCGGGCAGGTCATTGCAGCCTGTCCTTACCAAGCACTCGGCAAATCTCCACATCTGATCCGTCTTCAGCAGCTGCTTGAGATCCTTCCTCTTCAGGAACCTAACTGCAGAAAGCAGTGTTTCCCGAGAGGCCTGCAGAGCAGCAGAGACCCAGAGATGGCACCGCAGCCCAGGGCACAGGACCTGCATCTCTGTGCCAAGGCCAGGAGGAGGCTGGAGCCCCTCAGGTGCCAGGGGCTGGGGAGACAGCTGAGCCCCCTCCCATGGGGACACCCAGGAGGCCTCACCTGTGCCACACGCCCGTTCTCATCGTGGCACTGGAAGAAGAGTGGGAGCAGGCTCTGGCTCACGTGCTTCTTCAGGGCCTTTTCTCCCTTTGCCACTACCAGCGTGATCACGTCTTGGAAGAGGCCAATGGAGAGCAGCCGCACAAGGCTCTTGTCCTGTTGGAAAGGAAGCAAAAGCCCTCCCCATCAGCTGCTCCAGGCCCCCCTGTGCCCAGGCCCAAGGCGCCACCCGAGTGCCCGTGGCTGGGGGCACAGAGCCTCACATTGTCAAAGAGGTGCCAGAGCGCCTCAGCCAGCTGCAGGGCCATGGGGCTGGCTATTGCCAGGTCTTTCTGCAGCGGCAGGAAGCTGAGCACAACGAGGCTCATCTCAACGATGTCTTCATCTCTATCCCACAGTAGCTTCCCAAGGCTTTCAGTCAGGCTGTACATGCTTGGATCCTGTGTGCAAAACAAGGCTGGGCAACCCCACGCTGCTGCTGCTGCAGGGCTCAGAGGCCGAAGGCCTGTCCCGAAGTACTCAGGCAGCTGAACAGCGACCCTGGAGAGCTGGGAGCAGCTGGCACAGCTGCCAAAGCCCAGCTAAGCCCAAGGGGCTGCTTGCCCCAGCCCCACGCTGGCAGCACAGCTTCAGCTGCTGCCTCCTTCTCACCATCGAGGTGAGCCCCACGAGGCCTCGCAGCGCCACGCAACGCATCTGCCTGGACTCGCTCTGCAGGTGCCTTGTCAAGATCTCCAGGACTTTTTCACCACATTGGCTCAAGTCCAGGCAATCCAGGACCTGAAAGGCACAGAGCAGGCACAGAGGTGCCCAGCTGGCAGGAGCTCAGAAGGGCACAGGGCCGAGCCAAGGCAGCAGCAAAGGGCTTGGTGCAGCGTCCCAGGCAGCTGCGGCTACGAGAGGGCAGAGGGCTGGGAGGCAGCTCAGCCAGGCAGCGCTGGCCACGGGGCTCACCTCCACCAGGAAGGCCAGGGCGGGCAGTTCCCAGTCTGAAATGCCTTGGCTGAGCAGGTCAAAGAGGCGGGATGCCATGTCGCAACACCAGATGATGGAGACATGGCGCATCTCCCTGGCAGGGAGAAAAAGGCACCATTGCTCCTGGGCTGGGCGGGCAAAGCTCTCCCAGGGCTGACTGGCAGAGCTCTGGTCTCCTGCCGAGCACCCCGGGGGCGCTTTGGGAGGCGGCCATTCCCGGGCACCCTCCTGTGCCGGCCTTTTCCAGTCTGCTCATCCCTCCCTCGGTGACAAGGCCCTGCCGCCCATGACCACGGGGACTGTGTGGGGCGTTGCGGGCACAAAGGAGAGGGGCGGTGGGGAGAACGAGGTCTCACCTGGCCAGCAGACCCACCGCGCAGTGGTGGGTGTCGGCACGGAGCAGCGTGTCCCAGGCGCGCTTGCGTTCCATGGACAGCACCGCGTGCTCATAGCGCATTTGGCAGAGCAGGGCCTTCAGGGTCTGCAGGGCAAAGCTGTGTGCAAAGCAAAGGCCAGGTCACGCTGAAAGCCCCGGCTCCTGCCCTGGGGGCATGGGAGGGATGGGGAGGCTGGGAGGACTGGCATGGAGCACCTGTTGGGCTTGGCAGAGAGGCCGTGTTGCTCCTGGCATCCCTTCCAGAAGGTCTCAACCTCTTCTGGCATCTCCTGCATGCTGATGTAGGCTTGGAAGAGCAGACTCAGAAAGAGACTGGGGAAATACTCCAGCACGACAGGCGAGCGCCAGGCCAGATTGAAGACTCTCCACAGTGCCACGGTTGCCTGCAAGAAATAAAAGAGCCAGAGACAAGGCTCAGTGGCCAAGACATGCACGTGGCAGGGCCCGAGCATGCGAGGGAGAGGCTGGGGGAGACAAGGGGGGGAAACAGCCGGCCTGGTGCCCCTGAAGCCTGCCCCTAAGGCAGGATTCAGCGCGGTCTCTGAGGCAGAAGGATGCAGCTGGCGGGAGGACAGAGAGCTGGCTGCTGGAGTGCTGGCCTAGGGGCTGGCAAAGGCCAGCTCCAGAAACTCACAGCCAGGGCAAAGACTCCTGCGTCGTCCCCATCGGAGGTGGACACGCTGCTCACTGGCCAGGCGCTCAGCACATCGAGGAGTAGCTGCAGCGCTGGCTCCGCAGTCCTGCTCGAGGACATGATGGTTGCCCACATGGTGGCGGCAGCTCTGTGGGGTCAGAGCTCTGTGTCAGGGCTGTCTCGGCCACAGCGCCGTGGCCTGGGCAGCTGCAGGGGCCCGCGCTGGCCCTGAGCCCTGCCTCTGCCCACTGCCCCTGGCCGGCAGCGGCCAGCCAGCCCACGTGGGTACAGGGGCCCTGAGGGGCAGGGAGGGAGCATGGCACCAGGCTCAGGAGCTGCCATGGCAGCACTGGAAAACAGAGGAGCCAGAGGATCCTGCAACTCCCTGCCTGTCTGGCAGTCAGCAGGGACAGGCTCTACCGGGTGACGGGCCGGTGAAGCCCAAGCCCTCAAGGCACGTGGGGCTGCCCCACCTGTCACACGATGGGGCCCAGCGCAAGAGGGTGATCAGCACGTCACTGGGGTATTCCTCGGTCAGCTCCAGAAGGGCCTTGTCCAGCCTGTGCCCAGCAGCCTCATTGGCCGTGAGCCACTGGTGGATGGACCTCACCATGGCGGGCACCTGCAGAAGGCACGGGCAGACTGGCAGAGGTGCCAGAGCAGCAACTTCCCCTGAGAAGTGCTTCCCTTCCAAACGCATCGGGCCGGGCCTCAAAGGCCGAGGGGGGCCAGCAGAACCGGCTCGAGGCGCCGCACCACTGCTGGGGCCAATGAGCCCTTGCCCCAGGCTGCTTACTTGCACTGGATTGGAGACACCCTTCTCCACAAGCAAATCCAGCATGGCAGCACCGGTCTCGGCATCGAGGAACGGAAGGTTCTCCAAGATGCCCGTGCCCACACCGGTGGTCTCTTCCTGCCAAAGGCACGTGATGAATTCACAGAGGGTCCGCAGGAGAAGGGCAGCAAGGGAGGGAGAATCCATGGAGTGCTCCAAGCCTGCTGCTTGGCTGAGCAGTGCCAGCAGGCCCAGCCCAGGTGGGGATGGCTGCAGGTACCTGCGCCGTTCTGCCGAAGCGGCCACGGGCGGCTTCCTGTTCCTCTGTCGGGTCCTTGGCTGCATCTGGCAAAGAGCAAGTGCAGCCAGAGCTGAGGGGCTGCGGGAGAGGCCAGAGAACACAGCCCAACCCTGCACCGCCCAGGCAGGGAGAGCCTCAGGATGCCCCGGGGGATGGAGCACGGCTGCCAGGTGCTTCAGCCCAGCTTCTGTCCTATCCATGGACAGGACAGGACAGGGATGGGATGGGATGGGATGGGATGGGATGGGATGGGATGGGATGGGATGGGATGGGATGGGATGGCATGGCATTGCATGGCATGGGATGGCATGGCATGGCATGGCATGGCATGGGATGGCATGGCATGGCATGGTATGGCATGGCATGGCATGGCATGGCATGGCATGGGATGGGATGGGGCCAGGCCGGCTGCAGGCACCGGCCCTGCGGCCCGGCTCTGCCACTCACCGTCCTGCAGCGGCTGCAACTGCTCCGGCTCTGCAGGCTGCTGCGCTGGGGCAGCTGCAGGGCCTTTGCTTTTCTTGCCCCGCAGCCCCTTGAACAGGCTGAGCACTCTGCCTGCCATCCCGCTCTCTGACCTCGAGGGCACTTTCAAATGCCTTGGCCAAGGCCAGAGTCAGCGAATGCTGCAGTTGTGCCTTGCGGGCACCTGCAACAGAGGAGCCTCAGGAAGGCTACAGGACAGCAAGTCCTGCACTCGAGGTCTCCTGTCACAATGACAGGAGACTCCTGGTGAACGATGGAGGTCACCAAGTCCCACGGCCTGGCCACGAGGGCACCGGCCGCAGGGATGGGAGATGACTCAGAAGAGCTCCAAGTCACCGAATCCCGAGGTCTGGCTGTGAGGCCAGCCACAGGAGAACGCCTCGGAAGAGCTCCGGGTCAGCAACCAACGAGCCGGCTGTGTGGGGACACCTCACAGCACCGCTCTGTCACCTCCTGTCCCGTGGCGTGCACCGAGCACTGTGGCGTGGCTGCGCCGTGCCAGCCCCTATGTCAGCGTGTGTCACAAAGGGCTGCTCAGACACGCTGTCCCTTTCGGTTCCACGGTCACCCCGCTGCACCGTGTCACAAAGGGACACGCTGCCACGTGCCCCAGGGCCACCCCCTCCCCACCCTAGGTGCCCCCGCTTGGAAGGAATCCATTTCCCCGAGTGTCTAACACAGCCCTGGACACACCACGACCCGCCAAGTGCTCGGGGAAGGAATCTCCACGGTGCCCACACAGCCCAGCTCGGTGCCAGCCCTGGAAAAGAGCAGCTTCCAGCAAGCAAGAGGCAAACGCCTCTTGCCAAGAGTTCAAACACAGCAGATAGGGAAGATGGCATCAATGTGTGCATAAAGGCCTTTGAATTCACAGCTCTCTGAGAGGCATTTGGGGCTCTCGGCTGGACAGAGATCATCCCTCTCTTTCCCGTGCTGAAAGGGGCGGGACACACCCTGCCGCCACTGGTGCTTGGCTTGGTCTCTGCAGACCCAGGCAGATGCCAAAGCTGCTCCTCACAGCCTTCTCCCTTCCCACGCCCCTCTGCCAAGTGCAAGGGGCCTCAAGGACGAAAGGGGGGCATGGAGCCAAAGGAAGACAGCCTGCACCTACCTCATTGGGGGCTCCTGGGGAAGCACTTTGCTTGAGAAGCAAGCCCCTCTCTTCCAAAGGCATTTCCCCAAATGTCTCCATTCCCCAAATATGTTCCCCAATATACGGCCAACACCAACACACACTTAGGAAACCCTGGCAAGGCTGAATTACTTCTGCACCTTGTAGCACAGGCACTGCACAGCTCGAGCTCACCTTCCTTCTCCCGAGTCTGTTTCCTCGTGTCCCTTGTGGCGCGCAGCCCCAGGCCCCCTAGAAACAAGAGGTGTCCGCTGCCCGTTCAAGTGCCTGAACTCCTGCCTGCGCTCACGGCAGCAAAACCAGGCTGTTCCCAGCCAGGGAGCAGAGCCCTGTTCCCGCAGGAGGCTCTCGTCAGCCCCTTCCCCACTGTGCACGCAGCACTTTTGCATGCCTGCCCAGAACGCTCTTGGCACAGCAGAGCACAAGCTGGCCGGCTCTGGGCTCAGCACAGCCCAGACACAGGCGCAGGAAGACACAGCGGCTGTTTTGCAGCTGTGCCCCAGAGGGACGGGAAGGGGCCCCTGCCTCTGGTCTCACTTGGTTGGGTTTCTGACTGGGTCTGAGGCAGGGGCTGCCTGATTCCCCGCTTCTGGGGAGACCAGAGCCACCGGAAGCGCGCCCAGCGTGCAGGCACTGCCTGACAGCGCTGCGGCCGCTGGGACGGTCGCGCTCCCGCGTCCCAGCAACTCCATGTGACTGTGGTCACAAGGGTTTTCAGGATGAAGAAGAGATGAGAATGTTGACTCCATGATCAGAAGGCTTGATTTATTATTTTATGATATATGTTACATTAAGACTATACTAAAAAGAAATAGAAAGGAAAAGGTTTCTTCAGAAGCTTGCTAAGCTAAGAATAGACAAGAATGAATAACAAAGATCTGTGTCTCAGACAGAGCAAGAGCCAGCTCTGCCATGAGTGGTCAGGAAATCCAAACATCCACAGGAGACCAATCCCAGGTCTACCTGTTGCATTCCACAGCAGCAGTAAACCACTGTTTACTTTTGGTTGATGAAACTGCAGCTTCTCACAAAGAAAAATCCTAAGAAAGGATTTTTCATGAAAGATGTCTGCGATAGGGAACATAGGAATAAGTAACTAGAAATATAGAGGGGGGAGGAGAACATCTAATTCAAGCAGATACGAGATTCCCTTAAATCTATTGTAAGGGTTTTGTTTGCAGGACTGGATTCTTGAACGCTCCCACAACCCGTATATCCCAGGTTTTTTTAGAAAAAGCAGCCAATCATCAATCAGATCAGCAACTCTCAAGGAATCTTACAATAATGAGATCCAAGTGGCAATGGTACCTCTATGTGATCTTATTTTCCAGATTAATCAGCAGAGGGCAGACTGATACAGAATACTACCCGTACCAGCCATTAAAGTGGGTTCTACGCCACCTTTCAGACAAAATTGTTATCAAAGAAACTATTACATCAACCGACCCATCTTTTGAATTTAGATTAAAGGACATTTTTCCCCTATGACTGGGGTTTCCTCGTTTTGGAGAACAAGCACGGCACCAAACCTATTGGTGTCCTGCTTCTAACCCAGGCAAAAGTTACTATAATTATCCTGGGTACAGGTACTGCGGATATTAGGGTTGTGAGACTATTGTAACAAGTAATAGATGGCAACCACAGCAACCTGATAAGTTCCTGCAAGTCAAGTACGCTCCCCGTGGCTGTCGCGAACCACTGTTCGATAGTAGCAAACAGATACATACGCCCCGGGATGGGAGAAAGCACACTTGCACGGGTTATACCATGACAATTCTGCAACCAACCCATAAGAGTTGGGCCACGGGAAGAGTATGGTCGGTATTTGGTCGCACCTTTCGCGATATTTGGGTGAACATACAAATTGTCCGACTTTTACCATCGATACCCTGACCAATTGGACCCAATCCAATTCTTACAGCAGGTGGGCCCAAAAAGGGAGCCACGGCTAGTCACAACGTTACTTTTAATAATCCCTTAGAGACTTCAGCTTTTTACGATCCGTTTCTTAGTGTATTAAATGCTACCTTTTTATCACTGAATCAATTTAACCCAAACCTTAGGAAATCATGCTGGCTATGTTATGATGTGAAGCCCCCCTTTTATGAAGGTATCACCCTTAATAACCCCTTTAACTACTCAACAACAGAGAATCCACACCAGTGCAGGTGGGACACTCCCCGGAGAGGAACTACCCTAAGTCAGGTCACAGGCCAAGGCAAATGTTTCGGTAATGCAGCCTCAGCAAGGCGGACGGGCAATTTCTGCACCGAATTTATCATGCCTAAGAGTAAGAACTATAAATGGGCAATTCCGGCCACATCAGGAATGTGGGTTTGCCAGCCATCTGGGGTAAGCCCCTGTATACTCCTTGATAGATTCGATAATGCTAACGACTTTTGTATTCAAGTTTTAATCGTCCCAAAGGTCCTGTACCACAAGGAAGAGGAGATGTATCACCCCTTAGAAGAACCAAACTGAATCCAAAAAAGGGAGGTAATAACGGGAATAACCATAGCAATGCTCCTCGGTTTAGGTGCTACCGGTGCAGCCACAGGTATCTCAGCCCTTGCAACTCAACAGCAAGGGCTCTCCCAACTACAGATGACTATTGATGAGGACCTACAGAGAATAGAGAAATCAATTTCCTTCCTCGAAAAATCTCTCTCTTCACTTTCAGAAGTCACCCTGCAGAACAGACGAGGGTTAGACCTCTTGTTCATGCAGCAAGGAGGGCTATGTGTCGCTCTAAGAGAAGAGTGTTGTTTTTACGCGGACCATACCGGAGTGGTCCGAGACTCAATGGCTGAATTGAGGGAAAGGCTGGCACAAAGGAAGAGAGAAAGAGAGGCCCAACAAGGATGGTTCGAGTATTGGTTCAACCAATCTCCATGGTTAACCACCCTACTCTCTACAATAGCAGGACCAGCAATTATGATAATTCTTGGGCTAACTTTTGGACCCTGCATATTTAATACAATACTTAAGATAGTGAAAGGAAGGTTAGAGGTAGCCCATCTCATTTTAATCAAGACCAAATATGAACCGGTAGAAAATCTAGAATTGGGAGAGGAAGCCACCTTGAGTCAACTTGCATTAAGACGATTTGATGAACAAAATAGGTAAAAGAAAAAGGGGGGAATTGTAATGAGTTAATGTCTTAGTTTGTTCATCAAGTTGCTAAAAAGACTATAAGGGGGGGGAAAGCCAATAATAAAAAAAAACCCACAAGGATAGATGTAACCAGCTAATATGTTGCAAGATGAATATAATGGCCTAATATATTGCAAAAAAAATGTCCTAAGGCTTAAACCGCAAACTGTCAGAAGCTAATATGTTGAAAGGCTAACTAAGCAAATGTGTAACTATATGTAGCTATATGCCTATATATGGTAAAGGCTATTGTAAGACCTCGAGGAAGAGGATGGGAGCCTTCATCCAGACGACCACCAGAAGGCAGAATAAGACCCCCTAGCAACTATCGGCACAGACGCAGAGAACACTGGAGGGACACCCAACAACAACAGATAAAAAGGAGGACTGAACTGCAGAGTGGTGTGGGCCGAAGGAGGAGCAGTGACTCCCCGGCTACACCCAGGGCTCCCAGGTGGGTGCAAGCCTTTTGTTGGCTTCACTCAGTGCTGTAATTTGCCTATTATCGCTTGCTCTATCAATTAATAAATTACATTTAATTTGGACTCACTTGTCGGTGGTTGGTTCCTCACTGCAACTTATAACAGTTCTGCCCCCGTTGCCTCCTCCCTCCTTTTTCATGTCAATCTCACTGCCTCCTTCCCTGGTTCCCTAAAAACTGCCTTGTCATCCCCTCAACCCCTCCCCTGTGTCCTGCCTGTCACTCCCCAGCCCATCCCTTCCCTCCAGAAACTTCTCCCAAGGGTGTCGAGTGATAGGCTCAGGCACCGGGGCCCCTCCCCCGGTTTACCCCCGTTGGTTCCCCTACATGTCTGTTTCCCTGCTCCCCATGCCCTCCTGGAATTCCATTGGCAGATGGGCCATCCCCTCCCCTGTTCACTCTGCCCTTTATAACACCTTGCACAGCCCAGTTCTCTGTCTCCAGTTCTCTGGATGCCTTTGGTTGCAGATCTCATTGGAGCTGTCTAATAAAGCTGGACTTTGCCCCCAGCTGGAGTCCCCTCTCCTTCTCCTGCCAGCGTGGCTTCGGTGTCTCGTCCGCAGCAGGCGAAAGCCTCAGCCGCTCTCGCGGCCTCCCAAGGAGCGGGAGAGTGTCCCCGCCGCTCGCTGTGCCAGGGCAAGCCGGGGACTGCGAGCGCCCCCTCGGAGGGGCACAGCCACAGCTGCTGCTCCAGCCGGGCTTTCTGTGCACATACTCGATAACCACTCAGTCCAGGAACATTCAAAAGGTTCACTGCCCGCTCAAAACATTCTTTACTAGTGTCAGTAGCAATTAACAAATCATCTGCATGCTGTAGGAGTGTTCCTTCCCCAGGCAGTGATTGCCATAGCTCTAATTCTTCAGCCGACTGACTCCCAAAAACTGGGAATGTTTTTGTACCCCTGAGGTAATCCTGCCCAGCTAAGTTGGTTTTTCCTGCCTGTGCTAGGTTCTCCCATTCGAAAGCAAATATATTTTCACTTCTGCAAGTGGCAGGCAGAAGAAAGCATCTTTCACATCTATCACTGGAAACCAAATTAAATCATCTCAAAGCTTAGCTAGTAAGGTAGTTGGGCATAAATCATTAATTGCCTGTAAATCTGGCACTAGTTTCTAAGTTCCATTAGGTTTCTTTATTGCCAATCTAGGAGTATTAAATTTGGACTCCCATTCTTCCAATAATCCTAATGTCAGGAATTTAGTGATTGTTGCCTGTATTCCTTTCCTATCTTCTAACCTTAAAGGCTATTGCTTTCTGACTGCTGGCCTAACTCTTGTCTGTAGCTCGATTTTTACAGGGTCTGCTCATTTTGATTTTCCTGGCCTATCGGTATCCCCTACTCTTGGGTACACCTGATTCAGTACTTGCTCTAAAGAGTTATTATTGTTTGTTGGTCTTGTGTCAATTGTCTGTCCTAATGCTAAAACCAATTTGTCTTCAGGTACCTTAAATTTCATTTTTCTTTTTTTAAGCTCAACTGTCGCTTCTAAATTTTCCAGCAAATCCCTGCCTAGCGCAGATTTGGGTGAGTTTGGTAAATCAAGAAACTGATGTATTCTCATTTTCTTCTCAATTTTACATTTAAGCAGTTTAAGAAGAATGCATTGTTCTGGCTGGCCAGTGGCTCCTCTTGCTTGAAGACAGTTTTCACTTTTGGGTATCAATGCTTGATTCAAGAGTGAAAATGTGTCTCCAGTATTTACTAAAAATTCAACTTCTTTCTCATTCTTCAGCTGTATTTTAACCAGTGGGCCTGCTAGGGTAAGATCTGCCAGTCTTGGTCATTTCTTATCATCTAGAGTGGCTACAAGAGTTTTGTGTACTGTGTCTGCTAACTCTGGGCACTGGCATTTCCAGTGTCCTTTCTTACAATATGCACATTGATTTGGCCCCAGCTTGGCCTGTGGCTGGTTTGAACCTCCTCTGCCTCTGGAATTTTGGCCCCTGCCTCTGCTTCATCCACGCCCATGTCCTCTCCCTGGAGCTGATCCAGAGCTGCCACCATGGCTGCAGGGAGTTTTTTTCTTTTTCTCTGTCTTTATTATCATACACCTTCTATGCTTTTTCATTAATGCCTTTAAGTCTCTCTTTACAGGCTCTTTCAGCTTCTGAAGTTTCTGCCTGGCATCTGGGCTAGATTGCCCAAACATCAGGGAAAGGAACTGCTGCTTTCCCATATCCAACCAGGGATCCAGGGCTGTGCGTTTCTGTGCGGCTGCTCAGAGCCTGTTCACAAAGTCAGTGGGTGACTCGTGCTGTCCCTGTGTAACATTATATATTACTGACCAATTCATTGGTTCTGGAATGGCATTTTTAATTCAAATTTGACTAGTTCCTGGTATCTGGCTAACATTGCACAGCTGCCTGCATCATTCGGGTCCCACAAAGGGTTTACAGTAGGAAACAGCTGGTCCACTGTACCTTGTCAGGCTCCACTAGCAATTTGTCCCTGCACATGGGCTCTGGCTACCTTTATCACCAACTCTTTTGCTGGTTTTCTTAGCTCTGTCAGCATGAAATCAGTATCACCTCAGTCTGGGTCTCGATTCTTGACTATGAACTCAAATCTTTTTGCTACTTTGCTGGGGTTTTCTCTAGAAATTTTAACATTTTCCTGCCAACTCTTCAGGTCACTAGTAGAAAAGCAGAAGTTCACCCACATGGCTTCTCCTTGGGGACCCACTACTTGCCTTAAAGGGGTGACTAAAGGCAAAGCTTTTCTGGTTTTATTCCTTGTGTTGGTTGTCACTGGGGTCTCTGAAATTGTCCCCTCCCCAGGATTATTCATCTCATCCTCACTGCCATTTGGCTTTCATTCAGGGTGCGGAGTGGTTGGGTGAGGGGGAGTGTACCCAAGCTGTCCTGGGGTAACTCGGCTGTAACTCTTGGACACCTAGAACACAATCTTCCTCATGCTTTTTAGCCAATTTCAAACATCTCTGCCCTATGCTACATGCTGAACAGCATCTCCTTATTTTCTGCCTGTTATTTCTTTCCAAAGTTAGGACTAAAGGGTCCTGTGGGGCCAAATCAAAGCCACATTCTTTCTGACACTCAGGTTTATTCTCCAGGGTAGAAACCATGTCTGCATATATCACATGATCTCCTTTTTCTTCTTTTCATAAAAATAACATCAACTGTCACAATGTATGATAATTTAAAGTTCCATAAGGGGATCGCTTTTCACCACTTTCTAACTGATACCAAGGCTACTACCATGGGGTAGAGTATTTAATCAGATTACCTTTCTTTGAAAAATTACCCCCCAGGATTCCTCCCAAAGCTTTCTCATAAATGTGCTAAAATACATTCTAGTGGACTCTTTTTAATAACATTTTTACTTCTTGTGTTATTCATTCTTAATGCTATCTTAATTTCCAAACTTACCAGTATGTATTACTACTTCTTCTCTTTTCCTTCTCTTTATCCCCTGTATTACTGCACTTCACACACTGGGTTCTCTGAGTCACCCAGCACCAATATTCTTTTTTATAGTCCTAACAAGCAATGAAAACAAAAGGATTACACGTTCCACACAATCTACAAGGAACTGGGCTATGATTGGACATAAAACAAGTTTCTTAAAACACTGCCTAAAGTAAAACTCAGGAGTATATACACATGTAAACCTAGAGTTCCCAACCCTTTACTTTTGATGTAGTGTTTAAAGCTTGAGTGACTGCTCGATATTGTTCAAAGACTTCTCAACCTCAGACGGGCTTGGTGCTGTGCCCATTTCCCTGGGGTGTTGCAGTTTGTGTTTATTGATCAGTTATTGTATAATAGTTTGTTTTAATGTACCCCCTGTTTTCCCCAAGTTGGTTTACCCCTAGGTTTTGCCCTCCCTCAAAGCTGTCCCTCATGCCATTCCCCATTCTTTGTTCCAGCTCCTTCCCTGCCTGTCAAGGTAACCCAGCTCTTTATTCCTGAACCTTCCCTGTTGGTTTTGTCTTGGACCAATCCCTGACTGCACCACCCCTTTGGAATTCCCCTATTGCAGGAAACCCCACTCATCCATGGCACCTACCCTCTCCTCCCATCTGTCCTAATTAGTCCCAAGCAACTGATGTAATCCCCTCGCTCCTGCCCTGAAGATTCCTTCTTGGTCAATGGTTTGTATCCACCCCCTGAGTTGTACCCCTAAAAAATGCCATGCACAGAAGTGCTGGTGGCTCTTTGCTTCTGAATCCTTCCCTTGGGATAAACCTTTGCCTGTGGAACCTCACAATGGAGGAGCCTCCTCCTTCTCTTTTGCCTGCTCCATGCCGCAGTTATTAGATCCTGAGCCACTGAGCAGTGGCTCATCAGGTTCAGCCGCAGGCAGAGCCCACGCCTTGGCCGTTCCCCACTCCTGGCACAGCGCCGGAGTTTTCCCCAGAGCCGGCCCGGGCTCCGCTGGGCTGCGTCAATGGGGAACCTGTGCCAGTGCCTGACCGTGCTCTGGGTGAAAAACCTTTTCCTGATATGGAAATGAAACTTGCCCTGTCCCAGCTCCCTGCCCTTTTCTCGAGTGCTGTCACTGCTCCCAACAGTGACGAGAGCTGCAGCAGCCCCTCTGATTCCCCTCAGGAGGATGTTGGAGACCACAATGATGCCCTTTACTCTCCTCCAGGCTGAACAGACTAGAGTGGCCTCAGCTGCACCTAGGGCTTCCCCTCCAGACCACACTCCATCCTTGCAGTCCTCCTTTGCATTCTGGCTAATAGCTTACTATCTTTTTATATTGTGGTGCCCAAAACTGCCCCTGTCTGCTTACAGCACTTCTCCTGGCTGCTGCTTCAGGGTGCGGGCACCGTAATCAGAGACACTGAACAGCTTCTCCTCCCAGAGTTATCCTTATCCTCTGTACTTCCACGTGTCTGCCTTCCTGTTCACTGGGGAACCTCCCTATTTGTGGCCACCCATTGCTGTGCTCAGCAGGGACACAGTTTTGTTTGGACATGAGCTGCCACAGCCAGACAGGCAGCAACCGAAGCCGAGAATATCAGAGATTGGGCAGATTCTATTTTTCCCAGAATGGAGGAAAGAGAGTGAGAAAAGCAGAAGGAAACATCACAGTGTTACTTTGCAATCTAATTGCCCTGGGAAACTCAGAAATGGATGGTGTTGTGGTGCTACTGCGAATGCCTTCCATGAAAAAAATACATTTCGTGAAGGAGAAACATCATCTGACAGAGACCAAGTGTTGCCAGCAGTTTCTCCAGGTGCTCTGCCCATCAGCCCCTGCAGGAAGGAGCACAGCCCCCAATGCAGGTGGGCTTTGGCTCCCTGTGGCACAGAAGCCCCCCGGGGGCACAGGTCTCTGGGGCAGGAGACGGGCACCAGAGCTGCCAGGGCTCGGGGGGTGGCAGCTCTGCTTGGGCGGGGACTCTGCCACAGCTGCTGCTGTCAGCGCTGCCCGGGCCCCAGGGCTCAGAGCAGCATTCGTGCCCGGGCCCACACATTCCTTGTGCATGTAACACCCGCGGGTTTAGGATGGCCACGGGCCGGGACGTGTCCCAAGGAGGCCGTGCCAGCTTCCCTGGAAGGCCCCGGGCCCTTCCCAGCGTGGCTGCGTCGGCAGCCCTGGGAGCTCCTTCTGCTGCTCTGAGCCCGCAGAGCAGGGCAGCGTTTGCTGATGCTCTGAGCCCTTCCTAAAGATCCTGTGGGGCTGCCTTAGACACCTGAGGCCAGGCATTCCTTCCAGCCTGGGCCACTTTGGCTGGGCTGGGGGCGGCCCCAGGGCAGGCGGCAGTGTGTGCAAGGGCCCTTTGTGACATGCTGCAGCACAGTCACCGTGCCATGGAACGGAACCCGGTGTCCAAGGGCCTTTTGTGACTCGTGGTGACAAAGGAGCTGGTGGTGACAAGAGCATGCCACAATGCTCAGAGCACGCGCCGGGACAGGACGGGACAGAGCAGTGCCGTGAGGAGCCCCCGCACAGCACGCTCGTTCCTGTCCCACCCAGAGCTTTCCGAGTCGTTGTTCCTACAGGTGACCTCGTGGCCAGACTGCCGGACTTGGTGGCCCCTGGCCTTCCCGAGACATCTCTTTTGCAGGCGCCTGTGAGGCCAGACTGAGAGACTTGGTGACTTGGATCTTTTCCGAGACATCTCCCATCCCTGCAGCCGGTGCCCTCGAGGCAAAACTGTGGGATCTGGTGACCACAACAGTTTATGAGGAGCCTCCTGTCCTTGTGACAGGAGCCCTCAAACCCAGAGTGCAGGACTTGCAGTCCACCACTCTTCCTGACGCTTCCCTGTCTCAGGTGCCTTCAAGGCACAACTGCACAACTTGTTGACTTTGAGCTTTCCTCAGGCATCTCTCTGTAAGGTGCCCTCAAGGCCAGACTCTGACATGGCAGGCAGATTCCTCAGCCTGTTCAAAGTGTTCAGGGGGAAAGAAAAGAAAAGGTCTGGAGCTGCCCCAGCACAACAGCCTGAAAAACCGGAACAGTTTCAGACACTGCAGGATGGTGAGCAGCAGAGCTGGGCCACAGGGCTGATGGCTACAGCCAACTTGGCCCCATCCTATCCCATCCCATCCCATCCCATCCCATCCCATCCCATCCCATCCCATCCCATCCCATCCCATCCCATCCCCTGGGGACATGCTCATGGACAGGATGGAACAGGAGCCGGGCAGACACCCCGCAGTGGCCGTGCTCCATGCCCTGGGGCATCCCGGGGCTCTCCCTGCCTGGGCAGCTCAGGGCTGGGCTGTGTTCTCCGGCCTCTCCTGCAGCCCCTCAGCTCTGGCTGTGCTCGCTCTTTGCCAGGTGCAGCCCTGGAGCACACACAAGAGCAGGAAACTGGCCCTGGCCGCTTCCGCCAAACCCTGAAGGTACCTGCAGCCACCCCCACCTGGGCTGGGCCTGCTGTCTCTGCTCAGCCGAGCACCATGCTTGGAGCTTGCCATGCAACGTCCCTGCCTTCCCTGTCCTTTGTTCTCCTGCAGAGGTTACGGAAATTCCTGCGCATTCAGCGCAGAGAGACCGGCACCTCAGCAGCTGAGGGCCCAGCCCAGCCTGACTCCAGGCCGACCCAGTTCCAGGCAGAGCCTCATGTCGGCCCAGAATGGACAGCACACTCAGGAAATCATGCAATGAATTCTCAAAGGGTGAAGGCTGTTCACATTGCAATGACTGGGAACATGGCCATCAGAAACACTGAAACCAGAATGACTCAGGGCATCACAAACACTGGCACCAGGCCAGCTCCCACTGGGATTCATGCTCCCACTGAGGATTCTTTCAACGAGAGTGCTATTTCTCCTCAGCAGCAGGTAAGCAGCCCAAGGCCAGACCTGGAGGCCTGCCAGGACCGTGTATCCCCTCAAGTCATGGTCACTGGGCACCCTCAGCCTTTGAGGCCAGCACCGTGTGACTGGAAGGGAAGCCCTTCTTGGGGGAAGCTGGGCAAGTTGCTGCCTTGGACAGCACTCAAAATCACCCCCATGGCTCCTCCAGGTGCCAGCCATTGTAAGGAGCATCCACCAGAGGCTGGTGTCCCATGGCACTGTGGATGCCAGGCTGCAAAGTGACATTGTGAGGCTGGCTGAAGAACACCCTGCTGACGTGGTGCTGACCCTCCTGCGCTGTGCCCCAACGTGTGACAGGTACGGGGCCCACGTGCCTGCACAGCTCAGGGCTCACCAGCCTTTGGGGCCCATGGCCCTGCACAGCCTGTGCTATGGGCTCTGCCAGACAGGCAGAGAGGTCCAGGACCCTGGGGCCCCTCTGTTTCCCGAGCCTGCTGCCAATGCTCCCTCCCTGCCCCTCTGGGCACCGGGGCGCTGTCACCTGGGCCCCCACAGCTGCACAGGGCATGGTACTGGGACTGAGATGCCCCTGACACAGAGCTCTGATCCCACAGAGCTGCTGCAATGATGTGGAGAACCATAGGGTCATCGGGACCAGCAGTGGAGAAAGTGCTGCCAACACTGCTCTGCGTGATGGAGGATTGGCCACTGCACAGCACACGCACCTCTGATGGGGACGACAGAGACGTTTTTGCCCTGGCTGTGAGTTTCTGGATTTGGCCTCTGCTTACCCCTCAGTCACCTCCCTAGCAGCTCTCCATCCTCTCTATGCCTCAGGCGCTGGGCTGAACCCTGGGCAAGGGGCAGGCTCAGGGGGCACCAGGCCCACTGCTCCTCCTGCATCTGCCCTTGGGCCCTGCCCCATGGACACCTCGGCACTGAGCGCTGTCTTGGGCTGCTTCTTTTGCAGGCAACTCTGGCACTCTGGGTGATTGTCCAGGTGCCCAAGTGCCACGAGGCCATGATCCTTTATTCCTCCCGCCTGTTTGTGGCACTGCTCTTCCATGTTGTCATCGCCACACAGCAGATGCCACCAGTGGAAGCTGGAAATTTCTGGAGAGCATGCCAGGAGGAACACCGCCTTCCCAGCAATTACAACAGGTCCCAGTCCTCCTGGCCTTCCCATGCCCTTGTGGCCAGGGCCAGTGCTCCCAGTGTGACCTGGGCTTTGCTCTGCACACAGGTTTGCAGTGCAGGCCATGAAGGCTCTGCTCTGCCGACTGCGCTGTGACAATGAGGTGATGTCTATGGAGCGCAAGTGTGGCTGGGACACGCTGCTGTGTGCTCACACCCAGCACTATGCCATGGGTCTGCTGGCCAGGTGAGACCCCCTTGTCCCCATTGCCCCTGGCATTTGTGCCCTGTGCCCCACTCAGTCCCTGTGGTCATGGGCCAGAGAGCCTCGTCACTGAGGGACGGCCAAGGAGACTGGAAAAGGCTGGGAGGGGAGGGTGTCCAGAAGTGGCCGCCTGCCAGAGCACCCACATGCCCTCCAGGGATGCTGGGGAAAAACCAGACCTCTCTGAGTCAGTCCTGGGAAAGGTTTGCTTCCCCACCTCAGGGTCTTGGTGCCTTTTTCCCCCTGCCAGGGAGATGCGCCGTACCTTGGTCCCTTTGTGTTCTCGCATCACACTCCACTTGCTCAGGCAGCTCAGCAGGCAGGACCCATACCGGGATCTGCCCTTCCTGGCATTCTTTGTGGAGGTGAGCCTCAAGGCCAGCGCTGCCTCCCAGCTCTCTGCCCTCTCACAGCCACAGCTGCCAGGACGGTGCCCGTGCCCTGTGCTGCTGCTGCTGCTGCTGCTGCCTGGGCCCAGCTCTGTGCGGCTCCGGGCTCCTGCTGGCTGGCTCCCTGTCACTGCCCTGTGCCTTGCAGGTCCTCGAGTGCCTGGACTTGAGGAAATGTGGTGGCAGTGTCCTGAAGGTCTTGTTGAGGTTCCTGCACAGCAAGTGCAGGGAGAGGCATCGCCTGGCACTCAGAGGCCTCATGGTGGTCAGCAAGGATCTCTTGATGGTGAGAAGGGGGCCATGGCTGAAGCTGCACTGGGGAAAGCAGCCCCTTGGGCTGGCACGGTTTCAGGAGCTGAGGCAGCTGCTCCCAGCTCTCCTGCCTCACCTCCCCCAGTGCTTTGGCTCAGGCCTTTGGCCTGTGGGCCCTGCAGCTGCAGGGTGGCCTTGCAGTGCCAGGCTGGTGTTGGCGGTGCAGCCGTCCCTGGCTTCCCAGCACAGCCTTGTGTTCCACACAGGCCAGGAGAATGTGCTGTCTGTCTCCAAGCCTTCTGGAGCTGCTGGATGATGCAGAAGGAGAGGTGGTCAGCATGACCCTCTCTGTGTTCATGAATGTGCTCCAGCACAAAGGCATCCTGGTATCCAGCACCACTGCCCCAAAGCTGGCTGAGGCACTACTGCTGCTCTTTGACCATGTAAGGTTCTGCATCCTGAGCCACAGGCATCAGGTGTTTCCCAGAAACTTTGTGCCCTCTGGATTTTCAGGCCTTTGCCCAGCTGGGACTGGAGCAATTGATGTAGGTCTTTTGTTTCCTCTAGGACAACAGCCATGTGCAGGTGCTCTCCATTCAACTCTTCAGCAAGGTGATAGAATTGGTAGTGGATGAGGGAAAAAAGCCCCTGAGGACAATTGTGAGCAAGAGCCTGTATGAACTTTTAATTTACTGTCATGATAAGAACTGGGACGTGGCAAAGGTGAGGTTTCCTGTGATGCTGGTGGATCTCTGGGAGGGGGCTTGGCTGCCTCCTGCCCTGGTGCCTTGCAGGCTCCAGCCTCCTCCAGGCCTTGGCACAGGGATGTGGGTCCTGGGCCCTGGGCTGTGGGGCCATCTCTGGGTCTCTGCTGCTCTCCAGGCCTCTCGGGAAACACTGATTCGTGTGGCTGAGTTCCTGAAGAGGAGGAAGCTCGTACAGCTGTTGAAGAAGCAGCCACCCTTGAGGGTCGATGAGTGCCTGGTAAGTAGGGCCTGGAAGGCCCAGGCTCAGCCTGGAGAAGGCCCCTGAGGGCGGTGCTCAGTGTTCGGGCCGGGCAGCTGTGCCCCTGCCCGCTGCTGCAGCCAGAGGCCGCGCGGGCTCTTCTCCAGGCTCCCGTGGGCCCCAGCCGGGTGCCCATGGAGCCCCGGCCCGGCGGGGCTGCGGGCCGGCACCGTGGCTCCCCGGGCAGCAGCCAGCCCTCTGCCCCCTGCCCTCGGGAGCCCTTGGCCAGCGGCTGCTGGCCGCGCCTCAGGGCTGTGCGGCCAGGGGAGGCCGGGGCTGGGCGCAGGCAGCGCCCGGCCCAGGGGCTGAGCCCACGCCAACCCTTCCCTCCTGCCGCTCTCTCCAGCTGGCAGAGCACAGGAGCAGAGCGGCCGAGCACCTGCGCCGGGCCCTGCGCTACCTGCGGAGCCCACAGGAGCCCCTGCGAGAGGCGGCCATCAGGTTCATGGGTGAGCCACGAACCCGGGCTCCCTCCCCGGCCCGGCCCGCCGCAGCTTGGCCCCAGCCCCGCCTGCTGCCCCGGCAGCGCCAGCCGAGCCCAGCACCATGGAGCCCCGCCTGGCCTGGGCATTGCTGCTGCCGCCCTCTGGCAGCCGTGCCCTGGGGCGGCAGCGTGCGGCAAGGGCCGGGCTGAGCCCTGCCTGGCCAGCAGCCCGTGTGGCCACAGCCCTGGCAGCGCTGCCGGCAGGGAGCTGTGCCGCTAGGGCCAAGATGAATTCTTTGTTCTCAGAGATGGCTGGGTTTCCCAGGATGAGGGAGCAGCAGCAAGAGCTCCAGGATCACAGTCAGGGTGAGTGAGGGCAGCGGCCTGGGCCAGCGAGCTGCAATGCCTGAGCAGGGAGCTGCAAACTCTGTCCCGGCTGCAGTGGGCTTCCTTCCATGTGTTGACAAGAGGTGGCGTGGGAAGAGCACACAGAGATTTCAGGGACACGGGCGGAATTCCTGGCCCGCAGCTTGCTGCTGATCCTGTTGGCAACACCTCTCTCTTGCTCTCTCGGCCATGGCAAGAGTTGGGTGGGGTGGCCCTGGCTGGATGCTTTCCTCAGGTCACTGCAGATCCAGGCTCTGACCATGGCTCTCTTTCTCTCTGTTCCAGGCCTAGAATCCCCAAAGAACAATGCCAGCCCATCCTGCTCTAACTTTGAAAGTCATGCTAAAGTAGGCCTAAGACCTAAAGAAATAGGGTCCTTTTCTGGATCCAGTGAGCCAGTGTCCCAAGAACAGCACCAGGAGACACTGAAGAGGACAGCATCTCCCATTGCCCCTGGAGCTCTAGACATAGTTGAGGATTGGTACGGCTGAGCCTGTGGGAAGATTGCGTGGCTTCAGCCCTCTCCCTGCCTGTAGATAGCTCCCTCCCTCCAGCCCTCAGACACTGTCCATCCACTTTTGCTCCTCCACCCTCTCTCTCTTTTGACAGCGTCATCTCACCAGCCCTCAGACCATGCCTATTCCTATGTTTTCCTTCCACTCTTCCTTTTGATAGCTCCATTTCTCAAGCCCTCAGACCCTACCTGCCCATTCCCTTTTCCCCTCCCATATCATCCCTTTTTTTGCTTTTCATTAATAAACAGTTTGGCTTCTTCACTTTGCCTGCATCCCTGTGGAGCTGAAGCAAATCCGGGGCCCTGGGACACACAGGCCCCTGCTGCCGTTCTCTGCCACGCTGTGTTTTGTGCACAGACCCAGAGGAATGGGGGCAGGTCAGGCTGGAAAGGTCCCTGTGCTGAAGGTGCAGTTCCACAGCACTGTGCAGTTCCACATCTTGCTGAGCACACTGAAGGCCAGCAGTGGGACAAGAAGCCTGTGTGTGTCAGGGACCAAAGTCATGTCTAAGGCCCTGCCATATTTGGTCCCCTCTTGTGCTCATCAACAGGAGAATGCAGAGCAGAGAATGAAGGAAACCTTATGGTTTAACTGGTGGGAATTTGACCCTTCAGGGAAACAATGGACTGGTCAATCAATGGGAAGTGAACCTGTGAAAGAGGAGCGATGCACAATGGAGCTGTGGTTGGCATGGAGGTGGTATCACAGGTCACTGCAGCCTCATCTCACACACTGGCCAAGCGTGAGATGACCTTGTAACTGGAAAACTCCACTCCAGAGGAGGAGATGTCAGGCCTGGTTCTGGGGTGGAGGGATGAAAAGGACAAAATGCCCGTCCTTTTGGTGCAGGGGATGCCCTGAATGTGGGAGGCCTGCCTGCCCTTCCCACTGGAGCACCGTGCTGAGATACCCTGAGCACAGCCCAGTGCTCCTTGCTCCTCTCTGCTGACCTGTGAGCGTTTGTCTGCTTTCGGGATGGCCCTGGCTGTGTCAGGGCTGCTCCATGGACATGAGACAGCCGGTCCTGTCCCGCTGGGTCCCAGCAGTGCCTGGCAGCAGCCCTGCACCCACGTCAGGATGCTGGCCAAGAGAGGCCCTGGAAGCTGAGGCAGCTGATTTGAAGCTTTTGCAGATCCACACAGGGGATGGCCACATACAGGGGATGGCCAACAGCAGTCCTGAGGGGCCTCCCTCATTCAAAGAAATCCGCAGACAAATGCATTGTCCACCAAAAGCCCTTTTATTGAGCTGGCAGGAGGGCAGGGGTCTGCAGCCACTAAAATGCTGCTCTGCCACATGTAAATTTCAGTGGGATGATGTCAGAAATGTATCTCAAAAATACCATCCATCTTGACTCTGCTGAGGTGATTCCATAGGCAGGGGGTTAGAAATACATTCTGTCAGATTCCTGTACTTGAAGCTAATGTCCAGGCAATGGCCAGGAGCAGCCTCCATGCCCTAAAGCAGCACTTCTTCCTCATGGCTTCCCTGCACAGGGCTCATTTTACACTTGCCCTTAGTTCTTCTGGTAGAATGTGTTTAAAGCTTTTTGTCAAGTCCCTCTCCTGTCAAGTTAGGCCCGCCAGGTTTTTCTTATGCTAACTGGTGCTAAGTGCCTATGTAGGTCTGTGCTAAGTACTTGTTTACTTATGGGAATTGCTTGTGCTTATGTCAAACAAAGGCCTTGTTTCATTCTCCCCTTCTCTTTATCCTGATGCAAATTCTTTTGCAAGATCCTCTGGACAGTCCACAGAACATATGTACTGTTCTGCTGCTGTTTTAATTTTCTACCGCATCCATAGGTTTATATGGTTAAGAGGAGGGTTAATTTTTTTAAAATTAGAACTGGTTTGCTGAGGAAGCTAAAAATCTGAGGAGGTGTTGGTGGTTCCAGATTTGTCCATCACAAGAAGCCATCTGACTCATGATGTTCTCTTTCTTTCTCTATTTTGGTGATGATTTTGGTAACAACTTTGATACCGGATTTGAGTGTCCATCAGGCTCTGTGAGATGCATTTTTGACTCCTGCCACTAGCCATTCTATATTAGGCTGGTATGGCATTTGCTTTAGAATGTTAGTGTCCTCTCCAGTTTGGAATTTGGGCGCTTGCTGATACCCATCATGTGCATTCTGCAGCATCTGTAGAGAAGTTCTTGCGTGGTGCAGCTGAAGTCGCATCCACTTTTGCTTGTGAAATTACAAATAGAGAAGTTAGTACCATTAGTAGTTTAATTAAAAGACTCAATTGTACTAGTTGTGCAAGCAGATCTCACACAGGCACAGCCCCTTCCCACATAACACACCTGTGATAGTGCATGGGTAACTGGGCTCATTTCAAAAATACAAGTGCTGCCCTCAGCATGCAGACACCCATCCTCTCTTTCAAGCACCTCATTTTTGCACACAAAATTCAGTGCATCCCTTGGTACAATCGATTGGGGATAAAAGCATCATATAGTCAACCCAGGACATTCCACCCCTTATCCCCATATCGTCTGCTTACTACTAAAACTAATTTAAATTCTAACTCTACAAACACAGACATTATACATAATACAGGACTTGCTTTTCAAGGCCCAGCATGGTGTTCCGGGCCGTAGCATGAGGCACAGGCTGGGTTTCCAACCATCCAGTGGTGGCTTCCACCACTCTGAGCACATAGCGCTTGCCCTGGCGTGTCTGGAGCAGTGGGATGCAGTCAATCTGCCAGGCCTCCCCATACTTGCACTTGGACCACTGCCCACCATACCACAGGGGCTTCACCCGCTGGGCCTGCTTGATGGCAGCACACGTCTCACAGTCATGGATAACCTGAGAAATACTGTCCATGGTTAAATCCACCCCTGGGGCTCATGCCCACTTACAGGTGGCATCTCTGCCCTGATGGCCTGAGGCATCATGGGCCCATCGAGCTAGGAACAACTCTCCTTTATGTTGCCAATCTAAGTCTATCTTTGACACCTCTATCCTTGCAGTCTGGTCTACCTGCTCATTGTTTTGGTGTTCTTTATTAGCCCGAATCTTGGGGACATGGGCATCTACATGGCAGACTTTCACAGGTAGCTTCTCTACCCTGGTAGCAATGTCTTTCCACTCATCAGCAGCCCAGATTGGTTTTCCTCTATGCTGCCAGTTAGCCTCTTTCATCCTCTCTAGCCATCCCCACAGAGCATTGGCTACCATCCATGAATCAGTGTAGAGCTAGAGCTTTGGCAGCTTCTCTCTCTCAGCAATGTCCAGGGCCAGTTGAACAGCTTTGAATTCAGCAAGTGGCTTGATCCACCTTCTCCTTCAGTGGCCTCTGCGACCTGTCCTGTGGGGCTCCATATGGCTGCTTTCCACTTTCGTTTCATTCCCACAATGCGGCAAGAACCATCAGTGAAGAGTGTATCGTGTATCTTCTGCTGGCAGTTGGTTGTATGGTGGAGCTTCTTCAGCTCGTGTCACTTCTTGTTCCCCATCATCAGCAAAACCAAGGTTCTCACCTTCCGGCCAGTTTGTAATTATTTCCAGAATCCCAGGGCCATTCAGGTTTCCAGTACGGGCACGCTGTGTGATAACAGCAATCCACTTGCTCCATGTAGCACTGGAGGCATGGTGCGTAGAGGGAGCCTTTGCTTTGAACATCCACCCCAGCACCGGAAGTCGGGCTGCCAGGAGGAGTTGTGCTTCCGTGCCTATTACCTCTGAGGCAGCCTGGACTCCTTCATAGGTGGCCAAGATTTCCTTCTCTGTGGGAGTGGAGTGGGCTTTGGACCCTCTGTACCTTCAGCTCCAGAATCCCAGTGGCTGGCCTCAAGTCTCCCCAGACACCTTCTGCCAAAGACTCCAGGACGAGCCATTGTACCCAGCTGCAGAGTAGAGCACGTTCTTCACCTCTGCTCCTGTCCTGACTGGGCCAAGGGCCACTGCATGAGTGATCTCCTGCTTGATCTGGGCAAAGGCTTGTTGCTGCTCAGGGCACCACTGGACATCGTCCTTTTCTACCGATGACCAGGTAGAAAGGGCTCACATACTGGCTGTACTTGGGAATGTGGATTCTCCAAAACCCTGTGGTGCCTAGGAAACCTTGTGTTTCCTTCCTGCTGGTTGGTGGAGACATCACGGTGTTCTTGTTGATGACCTCAGTGGGAATCTGACACTGTCCATCTTGCCCCTTTACTTCCAGGCACTGGATCTCTCGGGGAGGTCCCTTGACTTTGTTCTTCCTAATGGCGAAATCAGATTCCAGCAGAACTGGATGATCCTCTCTCCTTTCTCAAATACTTCCATTGCTGTGTTCCCTCACACAATGATGTCATCCATGTCCTGCAGGTGTTCTGGAGCCTCACCCTTTTCCAGTGCAGCCTGGATCGGTCCATGCACATGGTGGGGCTGTGCTTCCAGTCCTGGGGCAGTCGGTTCCAGGTGTACTGCACGCCCCTCCAGGTGAAAGCAAACTGAGGCCTGCCTTCTGCTGCCAGAGGAATGGAGAGAAACGCGTTAGCAATGCCAACAGTGGCGTACCACTTTGCTGCCTTGGACTCCAGCTCGTACTGGAGTTCCAGCATGTCCGGCCCAGCCGCACTCAGCGGTGGAGTCGCTTCATTCAAGGCACGATAGTCCACAGTCAATCTCCATTCTCTGTCAGAATTGCGCACAGGCCATACTTCCTGCCAGAGTTGACTTGCAAGACCGATCCCGGGCACTCTGCAACTAAGAGCATCAGTGTTGTTGGAAACCCAAATGCAGGGAAATCTCAGACTTTTGGTCTTGTCAGCAAAGCTTAGAATTAAACACAGCATTTGAGCTGAGACCTTGGAAAGGGCTTCCAAACTCAGGTGCTAGAAGCGAGAATGCGGATTTCTAGTTTCTAGCAGAGACATGGGGAGGAAAGTTGAAGTGGAGGAAAGTTTCGAGTTTTAGAGTTCAAGATCTAGGAAAAATCTTAGCTCCAATGGTAAACGAGAAATTTAGGATGCAGTGCTGTAGGTTTGTTGTGTCATGGCATGATTGTCTAAGGAAGCTTCCACTGTAGCATGATGTGGGAACCCAGGAAATTCCTCTGGCTGCCCTGCAGGACTCGAGACCCTGTCAGAGGGCTCAGAGACCTTGGCACAGAGCCCAAGACCCCTGTGCCTTTGATTTAGCCCTTGGAAAAAACAATTCCCAACCTTGTATGAAGAATGGCAAGCCACAAAAGTTTAAGTAGAATGATAGTGAATTTAGCACAGAGTGGAAAAATAGATTTGGGGGGTTTTTAGAATGGGGCTTCAGGGGGCAAGATGGAGGAATCTGGGCATGTCCAGCCTTTCTCCTTCTTCTTCTTCTTGGCCTCCATCTTCTGCTGTGATGTTGGCACTTTTCGATTGGTTTAGAGTAGAAGCTCACTGTCTAACGTAGATGATAGGTATTGGAAAGTCATTGTAAATATTGTACAGGGAGTTGTTTTTAGTAGAAGAAGATAACACCGCCCCGGCGGAGGCAGAGTGCCTTAGACTGTCTTGCTGAGTGGACCTCGGCAGGACAGGAGAAAGAATTTTATAGATAAGATACAACGAACAACCTTGAGACCGAGAAATGAAGAGCTCTGACTCCTTCTTCCACCGCCGGGCTGGGAAAAGAGACTTTCTAACTTATCTCGGGCTCACTCTGAGCAGCTAGAGACCCCGAGAGCATGAGTCCCTAAGAGGAAATCTTGAAGGATTGGGTCCAAAACAGAAATATCCTTGTTGGCCGTGTCTTCTTGGCCAAGAAATCCTTCAAAGCTCTTGCAACTACAAGTCTTGCAGCCCTGTGAGCCGTGCGCTGGAGATGTGAGCCAAACTCACCCTTCCTGTCTCTGTAGAAGAGAAGAAAAAGCAATGGCATCATCTAAAAAAATCAGCGGTCCGCTCTCTAGCTCCTTCCAAACTCCTTCAAGTCGCCCAAAGTGTGATTTAGCTACAAATAGATGAGAGGGACTCTTAGTGCTGCTGGCTCTTTGACTCCAGAGAGGCTGCTTTAGAATCTTTCCCATAACCCTGTGTAGTTATGTGCCAGCAATGGATCATGTGAAGAAACTTTCCCAACTGACTTGCATGGAGGCTTGTTTGAAGGGTGTTTGAGGAGAAAGGCTCCCAGCAGAGGTCTGGGCTTTGGCCTAGCTGTGTCCCCTGCTGATTGTGAAGTGTGCCATCAGCAGCAGGGCTTTCTGGGCTAAAAATATCATCAAGTCACTTGGACTTGCTCTTTTTGGCCTATAAAAGCTGGAGCCACTTTTGGGGCAAATTTGGAGACCTCATCTATGGGTGGATGGACGACTTCGCATTTTCCCAATTATTGGGATTGGTTCCCCAGGTCTCTGGTGTAAAATGGGGCTGCCCAGCAAGTGCAGATCTGCAAGATGATAAACAATTTAGGCAATTGGTGATGCATCTTTCTCAATCGCTCTCCTTTCTCTCCTTTTGTGAAATGCAAAGTTGTGTTTCCTGTCAGGTACACACAGGCAACGTGTGTATTTTTGATTGTGATATGTTTGGAAAACCAGCATGGGACATTTATAAAGTCGAATTCTAATAATAACTGAGGAAAGTAAAGCATGGAAGAAGGCCTTTGAACCTATCCTTTGTTCACAATTAACCTTTATAAATCTTAAGTTGATTTAGCAGCATTTGAGTTAAAGCTTTGAGGATGTTGCTTTTTGACAGGAACTTTCTGCTTGGAGCTAAGCCTTAAAGAGTTTTGCAGTAATAACCTTTTGAAGTATAATTTTAGAATATTTCTTGTAGAAAGGATCTTTGAAACTATAGCTTTAGAATATATAAAAAGGAAACATGCTTATCTCATGCCTTGACAAAACATGAAAAGCAGCTTGAGAAAGGAATATGAACATTAACGCAAGGTCTAATAGTTTCAACCAAGGGGAGCTGCACATCACTGTTATGAGATTTATAGTCCTTGCAGTCAAAAGGTAAAGCCATGTCTGGAATCTGGACCCCACCAGCTGGGAGACTTCTTTCTTCGTTCGGAAGTTGGACCCCCCCACCACCTGGGATACTCCTTTTCTGGGATACATCCTGAGAAAAACTAAATCACAATAGTGTATAGAATTGTGATGTAAAAACTGGGAAGAGAAACTGCTGATGAGTAAAAATTGGGAAAAGAAACTGCTGAGAAAGCTTATGAGTGCCCCTATAAATACCTGTAAGCCTCAAAAAACGGTGTGAGGCTGGAGGGAAAGCTTCCCTCACTGTACCCAGCGCAGTATTGCTCATACTTTACCAAAATAATTAATATATTGATTGCTGCTTGAATATTGGCCTAGTCAAGCTTCTCATTTATAACATTATAGTACTGATTTAGGTGCACTACCTTGCTTGTTTTTGCTCGTCACTAAAACCAAGGGCACAGTTTCATTGAATGTATCATCTTACTCTGTGGGTCCTTCATATTCCCAGTAAAAGAAGAACATTATTTCCAGTGATGTGTCTTTTATATCGCCTCAGTCAATTGGCAGAACAACGGGAGGCCCCTGAGGAGCCGGGGCAGTGGGAAGCCCTGAGGAATTGGGTGTGTTATGAATAAGCAGCTTGACTAGGGCAATATTCAAGCAGCAATCAATTTATTATTTAATATGGTAAAGTATGAGCAATACAGCACTGGGTACAGTGGGGGAAGTGTTCCCTCCAACTGCACACCGATACTTGAGGGTTACAGGTATGTATAGGGGTACTCCTCAGCTTTTTCAGCAGTTTCTATTTCCAATTTTTACTCATCAGAAATATTTATTCCAAATTATTACATCACAATTCTATACACTATTGTGATTTTAGTTTCTCTCAGGAGGTATCTCAAAAGGAGGATCCCAGATGGTGGCGGTCCAGTTTCCAAAAGAAGAAAGACGAATCCCATCTGGTGGAGTCCAGCTCCCCAGATGTGGGTCCACCTTTTAATTGCAGAGACTATAAATCTCATAACAGTGATGTCCAGCTTCCCTTGGTCAAAACCATAAATCCTTGAGGTGATGTTCATCTTCCTTTCTCAAGCTGTTTTTCTCTGCTTCCATAAGGCGTGAGATAAGCATATTTCCTTTATATATATTCCAAAGCTATAGTTTCAAGGATACAAGTAATATTCTAAAATTATACTTCAAAAGGTTATTATTGCAGAGCTCTTTATGGATTAACTGCAAGCAAAAAGCAACATCCTTAACACCTTAATTCCAATGCTCCTAAATCAACCAGGGTGAATTGCAAACAAAAGATAGGTTCAAAGGCCTTTTTCCATGCTTTATTTTCCTCAGTTATTATTAGAATTCACAGCTCTCCCATTGTCAGTGTCCACACATTTCGCACTCACAAATACACACGTTGCCTGTTTGTACCTGACACGAAACACAGCTTTGTATTTCGCATCCTCAAGGTCTTCCTGGCAGCTGTGGCAAAAGTGGAGGCTCTGGAATTGCTTCCAAGGCCTGGCAGAGCTGCAGTCCCCGAGCCCTCTGTGCTCCCTGCTGGCCCCTCCATGCCCTCAGCCCTGCCATGCTCTCGGTGAAGCCCCAGCCCCCTGCAGTTTCTTCAGCCCCTCACAGTCCTCTCAGCCCCCTCAGTCCCTTCTGAGCCATCCAGTCCCCTTAGAGCCGCTACCCCATCAGCCTGTGCCCCTTGCCTGTCACCTCAGTGCCACCATGGCCTCGGCTGCCCCACAGCCCTCAGCCCCAGCAGCAGCTCAGGGTCACTGTCCTTTCAGCGCCACCGCCCCCTGAGCCCCTCAGCCCCCTCTGTCTCCCCGTCCTTCAGCAGCTCCTCAGGGGACAGTGCCTGGGGCCAGCAGCAGCTCCCACAGCTCCAGGGACAGCCGGGGCTGGAAGTGCTGCTCTACCTGGCCCAGCCGCCAGCTGGGACCCAGCACAGGGACAGGGGACACAGGGGGCACCGGGGCAAAAGCAAGAGGTGAAAAAGGCAGCCGAGGGGTGAAAGAGCTAGAACTGCAGCCTAGGCCTACACAGCTCAATCTATGCATCTAAACTTCCACATATCTCTAACTAAAGAACTATGCACATTTCTAAATCTATATCTAAGCATCTAAATATAAGCATCTATATGTAGGCGTCTAAGTTTAGGCATCTAAATTTAGGCATCTAAATGTAGGCGTCTAAATGTAGGCATCTAAATTTGGGTAATGAAGCCTCTGATCAGCCTTATCATAAAGCAGAGCAATAGGACTCAGGAGCTCAGTCCCTGAGTAGGGACGGGGTGCCCGAAGCTGGCTCGCTCATGCCAACGCCGCGGGGCTGCCATCTAGCAAGCATGGTGATTATCAGCTCTATAGTGATTAGCAAGCTCTCAGGATTTCAGCTCTGCTTGCTAGGTAGTGGTGCCCCGGGCTTGAGGCTGCAGCAGACGGAGAGAGAGGAGAAGGAGAAGGCGCAGGCTGTTCCACAGAGATGGCTTTGTTTGGGAAGGTCCGTGAAGGGTCTCTGCTCTTCTTCTTTCTCCCCTAATGGGGTACAGTATGCTTCTTTTATAGGGTTGGAAAGGATCCAAGCTTGACCCGTGAGACCCCTTAAGGTGTTCAATTAGGGCCAACATCGAGTTGAACCGGGTACCACAGCACAGACATGGTGGATTTTTGTCAGGAACAGTCACCTTCACGATGTCATCCGGTGCCTGTTCACTGCGGACCTCAGGCACTGGAGGCAATGCCTCAGGTGTACCCTCTTCCCCCTTCCCACTGCCTCCCTTCTCAAGTACATTCTGATCATCGTCCTTAGGGGGACTAGGATTTAAGTCGTCCCCCTCACTCAGTTGTGGTGTAGGCTGTTCAAACACCTCAGGAAACCCGTTCAACACCCCCCCATTAACAGAAAAATGAACCACCCCCTGTACATGCTCCTGCAGATCTGACCTATACAGTTCTAAAGAGAAATTCACCAGCAAGCCCAATTCATTTTCTGTCAATTTGGTGGTTGTAGATGTTACAAAATCATCTCAGGAGGTCTGAGTGCCCACCGATACCCTAGTAAGGTGTAATGGCCGCCCCCAGTTTCCTCCTCCAAGAAACGGATTTGGATTTGGAATAGCCGAGTCATGACCGGATCCAACATCGGGAACGGATTGGGTGGTCAGCCCACCTCCAAACCCGTCGCCCCTGTCCGACTGTGGGGCCATAGTTACTCCCGCCGTTTACCCGCGCTTCATTGAATTTCTTCACTTTGCCATTCAGAGCACTGGGCAGAAATCACATGGTGTCAACACCCACCTCGGGCCTCCGCGATGCTTTGTTTTAATTAAACAGTCGGATTCCCCTGGTCCGCACCAGTTCTAAGCCAGCTGCTAGGCACCGGCAGAGGTGGGGCGCCAGCCTGGGGACCCCCTCTGGGGATCCTCCCCCGCACGAACCGCTCAGCTGACACCAGCCGCGCACACGCTGGCCACACGCCGTGGGAACCCCGCTGGTGGGAACCGACGGGGCGGCAGCGCACAACGACGATGGCGGCGGCCGCTGCTGGGGCGCCGGCCGCAGCAAGGCAGAGGACGGGCGGAGGGGGGGGCGGGCGGTGCCCGCTGCAGCTGGGGCGATCCACGGGAAGGGCCCAGCACGCGTCCTGAGTCGACGCCGCGTGCGCACGCGCACCCCGGTGCCCGGGCGGGCCACGCGGAGCACACTCACCCACACGCGGTGCCTCGTCCAGCTGCGGCACATGCCCAGCCCTGCTTCGCGCCCCAGCCCGACCAACCCAGCCCTTAGAGCCAATCCTTACCCCTAAGTTACAGATCTGGCTTGCCGACTTCCCTTACCTACATTGTTCCAACATGCCAGAGGCTGTTCACCTTGGACACCTGCCGCAGATATGGGTACGGCCCGGCGCGAGACTTACACCCTCTCACCCAGATTTTCACGGGCCAGCGAGAGCTCACCGGATGCTGCCAGAACTGCAACGCTTTCCAAGGCATGGGCCCCTCTCTCAGGGCAAACCCTTTCCAGGGTACCCAGCCCTTCACAAAGAAAAGAGAACTCTCCCCGGGGGTCCTGCTGGCTTCTCCAGGATCGGTTGCGTCACAGCACTGGGCGCCTTGCGGTGCCCGTCTCTGCCACTCTGGATTCGGGGATCTGAACCCCACTCCCTTTGCTGAGGGCAATGGAGGCCATCGCCCGCCCTTTCGGAACAGCGCTCGCCTATCGCTTACGACGGACTGGCCCATGTTCAACTGCTGTTCACATGGAACCCTGCTCCACCTCGGCCTTCAAAGCTCTCGTTTGAATATTTCCTTCTACCACCAAGATCTGCACCTGCGGCGGCTCCACCTGGGCCCATGCCCCAGGCTTTGAGGTGCACCGCAGCGGCCCTCCTACTCGTCGCGGCCTAGCCCCCACGGGCATCGCACTGCCGGTGATGGCCGCTGTGTCTACCCCGCCCACTACGCCGCCAGTCCCCCCTCCTCTCCGCGCTCCCGGAGGGAGCTGGAGAGAGAGAGCGCGCGTGCGCAGGAGTGAGCGCCGAGGAGACGGAGAGCCCCATCCCAGAGACGAGAACTGAAAAGGGAGTGGGGCAGAGATGGCCCCGCGCAGGAGGACCGGCTGGGCGGTGGCGCGCGCGACGGCCTCGGCGGGGAGAAAGAGAGGAGCGATGGCGCCCCTCGGCGCACCCCGAGACCGCGACAGAAGAGGAGGGGGCGGGCGAAGGGAGGATGGGGTCGGAACAACCATCCCCGGCGCTCAAGCCACACGTGCGCACTCGGAATCATGGCACGGTACCGCCGCGGTTCCCACCCACAGACAGCTGCCCGTGCGGGGGGACGCTGGGGGCGAGGCCATGCCTCGCCTCCCCTTCTCGCCCTCGTCTCTCTTTCTCTTGCGGCCCTCGGCGGCGCCTTTCGACGCCGTCTCTCGCTCTCCCCAGGCTGCCGCACCACCGCATCCACGGCACGGTCCCAGCGAGGACGAGCTCCACCGCAGCGGCTTGCTCTGGGAGCGGGGAGCAACGGAGCGCTCCCTGAGTCTGCATTTAGGGGGACGAAGGCCCTGCACGGCAACGATGACAACTGCGATGACGACGATGCCTGATGGGCCACAGTGAAGGGATCGAGGCCGCCTAGGGAAACGCTTCCCTCGCCGAACCCCTGACCGCCTTCCCTCCTGGCACTGGCAGGACGCCGCTGCCGCCGCCAGCACCACCGCCACCACAGCGGGCCGCACCAAGCCGCCCGAGTCTTTAAACCGCCGCCCTGTCCCACCAGCCCCTTTCAGCAAACCCGCAGCGTTTGACAATGCCAAGGGAAAAAACCTGGGCGGACCACCGAGGCACGGAGCGCTAGTTCCTTGGCCCTGGGGCGAGGGGAACGACCTGCATGGCCCCGCCGGGTTGCCTCCCCCGCTGCTGCCCTCAGGAGAGCGTCCACTGGCGGGGGCGTGCCCAACATCTGCTGCCGCCACCACCGCCACGTCCTTCTCGGGGCCGGTGGTTTCCCTCAGTAGCCCGGCACTGCGTGTCCAAGAAGACCGCCGTGGCTTGGGCTGCCCCGCCAATGTGGGAGACGCGGGCCCGACCACGAGCACACCTCGGGCGCGCGCACGCGCCACGAAGTGCGGCACGGAACGCCTGGAGGCCTCGGCCCTTGGAGTTTCTCTGCCGCGCACAAGAGGGGGGCCACTCCACCCGAGAGTGGAGAACTCTGCCGACTGGCAAAGGTCCCACTCCCCAGTGCGGGAAGGGCCAGAGGAGCCGTCTCCTCCAAGCCCCGAAGGCGCCCCCGCCACCCGGCTCCCTCGCCCTTTCCACCTCGGCCGCCGACGGGTGCCACGGCCAGACGGCTGGCCGTCGCTCAAGGGGCGAAGCAGCGATGGAAGGGACGGGCCCGTCTCTGGGAGGGGCCGTGCCAAGCACCCCTCCCTCCCGGGACCCAGGTGGCTTTCTTGCGCGCATGCCAAGGTGAGCCGAGCTCAGGAGAACTCAGGCCGCGCCAGGGCGCCCACAGGCAGCACACCGGTGACCGGCGTTCAGCAGCACCGGCCGCGGCGGCATGAGGCTCGGGGGCCCGCGGCCGCGCTCCCGCTCTCCGGCAGGGACGGACCGGCGGCAGACCGGCGCAAGGCCGTGGTGGGGGGGGTGGTGTGGGGGACAGAAGGGCAAGCCACCACGACGGCGGTGAGTGTGCCATGCTTCTAGGCCCAGCTGCGATGCGCGGGGTAGCACAGGGAGAGCCCCGCCCGCATGCACATTGGCGGGTGCGCGTGGCGTGTGCGCGTAACATGCTTCGCCGTGCTGAGCGGCTTTTCCCCCCTCTCCCAATTCCGACCCCCCATGCCCCGAGGTGCTGCGCGCCTCCGGTCTCTCTCTCTTTGGGGCTGCGGCGTTCGGCGAAGGGGAAGGGCGTGTGGCCCCCAGTGCTGACCAGGGCCGGCGGCCAGGGGCCGAGCGTGCGAACGGAGCGGGCGTGCGAGTGACGCCTCGCGCATGCAGCCGGACGGACGGCCTGGCATGACGCGGCAGGCGCCAAGCCCCACCGGTAATGATCCTTCCGCAGGTTCACCTACGGAAACCTTGTTACAACTTTTACTTCCTCTAGATAGTCAAGTTCGACCGTCTTCTCGACACTCCGGCGGGGCCGTGGCCGACCCCGCCGGGGCCGATCCGAGGACCTCACTAAACCATCCAATCGGTAGTAGCGACGGGCGGTGTGTACAAAGGGCAGGGACTTAATCAACGCGAGCTTATGACCCACACTTACTGGGAATTCCTCGTTCACAGGGAAGAATTGCAATCCCTGATCCCCATCACGAATGGGCTTCAACGGGTTACCCGCGCCTGCCGGTGGAGGGGAGGCACAAGCTGAACCAGTCAGTGTAGTGCGCGTGCGGCCCCAGACATCTAAGGGCATCACAGACCTGTTATTGCTCAATCTCGGGTGGCTGAACGCCACTTGTCCCTCTAAGAAGTTGGACACCGACCACTCGGGGGTCGCGTAACTAGTTAGCATGCCAGAGTCTCGTTCCTTATCGGAATTAACCAGACAAATTGCGCCACCAACTAAGAATGGCCATGCACCACCACCCACGGAATCGAGAAAGAGCTCTCAATCTGTCAATCCTGTCCGTGTCCGGGCCAGGTGAGGATTCCCATGTGGAGTCGAATTAAGCCGTAGGCTCCACTCCTGGTGGTGCCCTTCCGTCAATTCCTTTAAGTTTCAGCTTTGCAACCATACTGCCCCCTGGAACCCAAAGACTTGGGTTTCCCAGGAGCTGCCGGTGGGTCATGGGAATAATGCCGCCGGATCGCCAGTTGGCATACTACGACGGTATCTGATTGTCTTTGAACCTCTGACTTTCGTTCTTGATTAATGAAAACATTCTTGGCAAATGCTTTCGCTCTAGGCCGTCTTGCGCCGGTCCAAGAATTTCCCCTCTAGCGGCACAATACCAATGCCCCCGGCTGTCCCTCTTAATCGTGGCCCCGTTTCCGAAAACCAACAAAACAGAACCAGAGTCCTATTCCATTATTCCTACTTGCAGTATGCCGGCGGCTGGCCTGCTTTGAACACTCTAATTTTCTCAAAGAAAATGCTTCAGGGCCTGCGGGACACTCAGCTAAGAGCATCGAGGGGGCGCCGAGAGGCAGGGGCTGGGACAGGCGGTGGCTCACCTCACAGCGGACCGCCAGGTCGATCCCAAGATCCACCTACGAGCTTTTTAACTGCAGCAACTTTAAGATACGCTATTGGAGCTGGAATTACTGCGGCTGCTGGCACCAGACTTGCCCTCCAATGGATCCTCGCTCAAGGATTTAAAGTGCGCTCATTCCAATTACAGGGCCTCGAAAGAGTCCTGTATTGTTAGTTTTCGTCACTACCTCCCCGGGTTGGGAGTGGGTAATTTGCACGCCTGCTGCCTTCCTTGGATGTGGTAGCTGTTTCTCAGGCTCCCTCTCTGGAATCGAACCCTGATTCCCCGTCACCCGTGGTCACCATGGTAGGCACAGACAGTACCATCGAAAGTTGATAGGGCAGACATTCGAATGGGTCGTCGCTGCCACGGGGGCATGCGATCGGCTCAAGGTTTTCTAGAGTCACCAAAGCTGCTGGGCAGGCCCGGGTTGGTTTTGGACTGATAAATGCACGCGTCCCCGGAGGTCAGCGCTCGTCGGCATGTATTAGCTCTAGAATTACAGTTATCCAAGGATCGGGAGAGGAGTGACCAAAGGAACCATAACTGATTTAATGAGCCATTCGCAGTTTCACTGTACCGCCCGTGTGTACTTAGACATGCATGGCTTAAGCTTTGAGACAAGCATATGCTACTGGCACGATCAGCCAGGTAGCCGCCAACCACGGCAGCGCCGCGGAACGGTGCGCGAGCGCCCGGACGGCACGCCTGGACGTGCCTGGCCCGCCAACGAACTCGCCCCGCGCCAAACCCTGACCACCCCGGGCTTCTTTCGCTGCTCCAACCCGCGGGAGCGCCTTTAAGGATGAAGACACGGCGGTGGGCGGCGGCGTGGCGGTGACGGGCGCTGGCGGCAGGGGCGGCGGCCGGCCACTTCGCAGCCCGGCGGTTCCTGGGGCAGAAAACAGTGCCATGCGCGAGGGCCGACCCCGGCGGCCGGCCCTTCCCGTGACACTGCGGGCAAGGATCCGGGACCACTGCGCAGCTTTTCGCCACTCGGATGAAGCGCGAGGCTTCGTCTCTCTCTCTCTCTCTCTCTCTCTCGCTTTTTTTCCAGGGGCCCACGCCCCAGTTCGAGACTCGGCCTCGTGCTCGAAATGACGTGCGCGGCGCGCGGAACAGGGCTCGGCGGGGGCTGACCCGCCCCCCCACCAAAGCCGAGAAAAACCCGCCCGCCGAAAGGTCGCGGGTGAGCGACCGGCCGCCGGCGAGGTTGGGCCAAGTGGGGCCCTGCTCACAGGGAGCGAACCCTGTCCTGGCACGTCCCCCCACCAGGCCACGCAGAAAGCAGCAGACGTTCTAGAGGAGGCAGTGACCCGACGAGGCGGGCGCGGCCTGGACACCGAAGCTGCTTTTTAGCCAGGGCAGCTTGCTCTGCAGCAGGCGGCAGAACGGCAAAGGAGCGCGCGGACCGGGCTCTGTTCCACCCACATCCCAGGTGAAAAGAGAGAGGGCGAAAGTGCCCGTCCACCCATCAGGTTCGGGCACTTTCGCCCTCTCTTTCTCTCTCGCCTCTCTCCCTTCTCGTGGCCCGGCTCTAGCCACGCCGCCGCCCGGAGCTGCTTGCGGCTGGCACCCACACGGGCGCTTCCCGGACCTGGGCTGGCACCGGCACCGCGTGTGGTTTTTTAAGGACACCTGAAGACTCACGGGGCCACGCGGCCGTCACACAGCTCGGGACGGTAAAGACGCCCTTCCCCAGGCCATCGGGAGGGGCGACACCTCACCTGCGATGGGAAGCGAATTGGAAAGGAGACCGCCCTGCCTGAGCACCGGACCCCCCCCGCCGTGGCTTCCCCATGACAGAGAAGCCTTGGAAGAAGAGCCGGCCTGCCGGGGGCCCTCTCCGACGCCACCCGAAAAGCCACATCGATCAGGGGCGGCTCTGGGAAGGAGCTGCGCCAATGGTGACAAGGGCCCCACAGCCATGGTCCTGGGACAACAGCCACAGCCGCCCAGCCCACCTGCGGATCGGATCGCTCGCGGCAGGAAAGGAGCGCGGGGGGTGCCGCCACCCGGCCGCGGCCAACAACGGCTTCCCTTTCGGCTACGCAACGGTGGGACTGGACTGGCCCCCGCCGGGCCAGGGGGGGACTCGGCAGCCCCCATGCCCCCCTTCCGAACTGGGGAACCCGGCCGAGCGTGCGAAAAAAAGTTCCACCGACCTGGCGCCACGGGCCACCGGCTTTCACCCGGCCTTGCGGCGGTTGGCTTTCCCTTCCGGAAAAAAACGCTGGGGGACGGCATGACAAAAAAGGCACACGGAGGTGCGTTCACAGCGACCCGGGGGCCCGGGGGGGAGGTACGCGCCTCACTGCCTCCCCACGACGGACCCACCAGCATCCCGCTCGCGCCTTCGTCGCAACGCTTCTCGATGCCGCGGCTTAGGGCCACGAGAGAAAAATAAAAAGGCCCGCGGAGGCCTGGCGGGTGCCCCCCCAACTCCGCCTGCCTCAACAAAAAGCAACGGACCCGGCGCGGTTAAACCCGGCCCGCCCGGCATAAGCAGCTCAGTCGATCCGGCCATGACCGAGGTAGGCGAGGCGCCGCCTCCTCGCCCAGGACCAGTCCGGGGGGGCTCTCTGTCGGGTGCTAGGCCCGGAAAAAAAAAAAAACTAGAAAACTAGGCCAAAAACTTCTGCCCGCCACAAGGTGGGTCACCGGCTTAAGGCCGAGGAAGGGCGACGGTTTCAACAACACAGGCCGGGGACCACCACCGCCACCGAGGCAGACCCACAGGCCCAAAACAACAGCAAATGATTCTGGAGCAGAGGCTTTGCTTGGAGAAAACTCTCCCCTGCTCTGTCTGGGCAGTCCTTAACCAGTGTGTTACATGGCTCTTGCTGCCAATTTCTTGCTCAACAGTGTGATAGATCAATCTGATTTGTGCTAACACTTGTAACTATATTTTAAATATTTTAGAAAATATTTGTTAAAAAGTAAGAGAGGAAAAGGACACGGAATTAGTGTCACAAAAGAGATGTTTTCAGATGTTCATGAGAAAACAGGATGCAGGATGCAGTTTGAGATAAGTAACATCCCAAAAGGCAATAGGCCTCAGGATAATGAAAGAATTGGCCTTGAAATGGACAAAATTGGGATGGTTCCAGGTATCTATGAAATAATAAGGATTCTTTTTGGAATATAATGCTGGCTTTGATAACACAAGACTTGGGGTGCATGTGCAGCTTGTGGGGGTTGTTCAAAGGACAGTGATGATGAGGAGAAGCCTTCGTGGGAAGTGACCACCAAAACCAAAAGACCCCTTAGAAACAATATACTGCACATGCACTGTGCAGTACAGTGACAAAGATTTCAAGAATCAAAAATAGGTTGATTGAAAACTAATTGACAGAAAATTATTGATGAATATGTATTAGCATCCAGTCTAGAAGTTGTCTTTGCATTCTTTATCTTTTGAATGGGAGGCAGGGTGAGAAAACCCCCCTGTATCCTGACTGGTTTTGCTTATGCTTTATCCAAACCACTGCCAAATAATTTTGTATCTGCTTGATTATATTTGATTGCATTATTTCATATAAAATTGCTGATAAATTCTAATGTTGGTTTATTAAATTAGACATATAGGAACCTCATTCATAACAACAGCCCACCTCAGTCACCTACCCGTTGGGACTGTGCTTTCTACTGAGCCAGTCCTGCCAGAAAAGCAGCTTTAAACACACCTCTAAGAAGGCACTGATCCAGATAAAGCACACCCATTCCCCTCTGCCCAGGGCCAGTCCCCTGTACATCTGGCAGCCTGCAAAATCTAACACCCCCTCAGGCTCCAACACATTGTTCCAGCCCAAAGCATAAAGGCAATTTGTTTTGTTAAAGCTGAAGTAATTCCTGCAGGTGCTCGGCCTTCCAAGGCCAACGCTGCCACTCCAGAGGGAATCCTGTGACCCCGAGCATTTGATGGTGACCACACCAAAGCAAGAGGTGGCTCCTTCAGCAGGAGAATGGCACATGGCAATGCTGTGCCTTTGTGTCCCCAGCCTTCCCCCCATTGTTTCAGCAATGGCAGCTACACTTAGGCAGCTTCAGCAGAGCTTATTTCTGTTGGCTGAGTGCAGATCAGGACTCCCAGCCCACCTCTAACAGCAGCTTGCAATGACAACAGCACCTGCACACTCAGGTATTTGGCTGGAGGCAAGCCTGTCACAAGCACACACCCTCTTCAAACTTCCCATCAAACAGAAAGGAGAAGAGCAGGAAAAGGCTACCTTTGGACCAGTCTTCCCCAGGTCTACACATGGGCCAATTCTGGGTAGAAAACTTCCGCCAGTGCTGGCCTTCTTCTTCATGTTGAGAAACTTCTCCCACAGGAACTTAGAGGGAAGTAGCTGAAAGGCAAAAATAAACCAGCTAGAGCCTCAGAGTTGGGCTTGTTCAGAAAGGCTTTTCTTGAACAAGTGGCACTGGTGAACAATTTGTGGTCACATTGTCCAGGACAGTCCTGGAAGCCCTGCAAGTTGCTTGCTGAAATACTCAGCACCAATAAATTAACAATACAGAGTGCAATACACATACTCCAACCACATGGCTCTGTCCCATCAGCTTCTCTGTGATTGCATGTGACATGGTTGGGGATTTCTGCTCTTTGGGCATTTGTTTCCTCTTTAGGTTCATTGGATTGAGGCAGTGACCTTTTCAAAGAATGGGGACGAGCTCTCAGAACTGCCCTGACTCCATCCCTGTACAGCACTGAGAACTCACAGCAAGGAGATAGCACTGCTGGCTGAGTCCAAGAGAGGCAAGAAAGGAACGTTGTACCAAGAGTGAGGAGCACAGGAATGTGTCCAAGTTGTAGTTCTCTCTGGTAATTAGCATTTGTTTTCTCTCTCTGGCCTCACAGACCCCTGCAGAGAAGAAAACAGAGGGATCCCCTGGACAGAGCCTCAGCACTGGGGCATCTTCAGGCAAGTGAGCTGCAGACACCAAGGGACATTTGTGACCCTGGCTCCAGGGAGCAGGTAAGAACTGTACAGCCCTCAAGATTCCTACCAATCCAGAGCTTTCAAGAGAAGCCAACTCCTTTGGGACAGATACCATCAACACATGGTAAACCAAAATCAGGGGACAATTCCCAGCACAGGAAGATTTTCACCATCCTGCAGAACAAAGGTGTGATGGTGTTCACAGGGGTCTTACGATGAGGGAAGAGACGAGGATCTGACTCCATGGTACAGCAGGCTTGATTTATTATTTTGTGATTTTTATTATATTAAAACTACACTAAAAAAATAGAAGAAAGGATTTCATCAGAAGGCTAGCTAAGAATAGAGGAGGAAGGAATGATAACAAAGGCTTCTGGCCTGGACTCTCTGTCTGAGCCAGCTGGGCTCTGATTGGCCATTAATTACAAACATCCAACATGGCCAATCCAAGATCCACCTGTTGCATTCCACGGCAGCAGATAATCATTGTTTACATTTTGTTCCTGAGGCTTCTCAGCTTCTCAGGAAGAAAAATCCTAAGGAAAGGATTTTTCAGAAAAGATATCTGGGACACAAAGGTGCTGAGACATTTTCTTCTGGATGTGCTGCAGCAGATAACTTGCTTTGCTGTACACTGTGTCTGCAGGGCTGGATCTGTGCCCACACAGGAGCTGGGAGAGAACAGCTGCTTTGGAAGCTCTTCCAGCTGGGACCAGCCCTGTCTCACTGGGCTTTGGGCAGAGTTTGAGCTTCTCCCCCAACATGCTCAGGTGCCCAAGGGCAGCTTGGTCTTGACACCAGCAGGGGGCTATTTACAAATCACAAACGGGACAGGACTGCTGTGGAACTGCCTTGAGCTGTTTTATTTTCCAGCATCACTCTCATTACATGGTTATGACAATGGGAAGATGCCAGCAGCTCACATCCCAGGCAGCAGACCAAGAACTTGATGTTACAACTTCCTTTATAAGTTTCTTGACCAATCACATAAAGCAAAAGCACATTGACAGTAGTTCCATCCAACCACTATAAGCACATGTACCTTTGGTTAAAACAATGCTTGCTTATTTTGAATACAATACCTGCCTGTAAGCCTTAAAGCACAATGCACAGAGCTCCATTATTAAGCTTTAACCCTCCTAATATCTTGCTAGATAAACTTTTCTGTAGCTTAGGGAGTTATTCTAGAGAAGCGTTAATACACGGACCATTGTTCTATTTGTCCTTGCTTTTCTACTTTTTAAATAATTTTTCTGCTGACCTATCTCATGGCAGCTGCTTAGCTCTAATCACAGTTCTACTGTATCTGAGGCTTGTCTTTTTCAGCTTTCCCAAAACCCTCTGGTTTTGTGGATTCCCACAATTCCCCCTCTCTGTTCATCTCAAAAGAAACCTTCATAATTGTGTCATTTATTACTTGCGTTTCGTAGCCTTACTATAATATTTCTGCTTATTACCTACTTAAAGCATTTTCTTGCTTGCACTAAAGCAGGGGCAGGGAGAGCAGGGACACCAGGGCAGTTTGCAGCCTTAACACAGCCCAGTGGGTACTTACAGTGAAAGATGTCAGTCTTTCCCTGGACAAAAGACGAGGTGTCGAGGTCTTCTTTGGGAATCCAGAAGCCATTTTGAAGTCAGGATCTCCCAGATGAGTGACAATGCCTCAACAAAACTGGAAGAAGCAACAATGGAACTCTGAAAATCCAGAACCCAATTCATGGCAGATTCAAGGCATATACTGGTGCTAAAAATTTTCTATGATTTGAAAGTAGCTAAGTGCTTGTTTGGTGTAAGTAGCTAGTATGTTAGGTCTCTAGTTGGACTTTATTTGAACTATAGGGCTGCCTTGTGCAATTCAAAGATGGATCATACTGAAACCTGGAGCTAAAAATCTGAACATTAGCAATAGTTAGAACAGACAAAGCAGCAGTTTAAGTATTACTTTAAAATAGCTAGAGTGGATATCCTCTTCTTTTGGCTAAAGCACCCCTGCTCTCTCAGCTGCTCCTCACAGGACTTGGGAGAGACTGGAATGTTATGGCTAATGGCTTAAAACTTGTTAGAAAGGACTTTCTGCCCATTGGGACAAAACTGTATAAAGAGGTTGCGACCACCCAAGCCCACCCTTCCTTGAAAATGCCTCTGGACTGGAACTTGGCACTGGGAGTTAAGCTGCCTAAGGGAACTTGAGACAAGACAAAGGTGACACTATTGTCCCAGTAGCTCAGGGCTGGGGAGAAGTAAACAAGGCTGCAGAGAAAAACCTATCCACAACAAAGCCAAACCCAGCAGCTGTCCTGAAAATCAGCTCTGTCTGCCTTCAAGGTGGGCAAGTCATAGCCACAGACTCGTCTGCTGAGGCCAGGTTTGCACACAAACCTCCCATCAAAGACCTCCACAGTGCCCCCAGACCCATTCCTGAGGCCTTGCACCAGACGACTGCAGGGCACGCCAAGTAACACAACAGATCTGAAAATCCAGAAGCCAATTGATGGCAGACTCAAAGGACAGACAGATGCTAAAGATTTTATATTATTTGAAAGTAGCAATAGACAGAGTCCACCTTGCCCCACCCCAGGGAGGCAGCTGGGAGGCCCCACCTTGCCCAAATCTGCAGGAATCCATTGGAGTCTTACGTTTTGCGAGACCTCACCACAGAGAAGACCAGAAGAGGATTTTATGGTATGCCAATGGGATCCATGGAATGGTGATGTTTTTCACTGCATCTGTCACTCTCTTTCTTCCCCTTCTTCCCAACCCCCTATCACCCCCCGCCACCCCCTCGCTTCTTTTTCTTTTCCTTTCTCTCTCTCTTCCTCCTATTTACTGTTACATAAAATCCAGACTATTGATTTTGGCATATGGTCTCATTTGCCCCTCAATTCACAGGCCTCTCCCTAATAATTGTAATAACCAGATGATAACAACCCACTGAAACTTGATGAAACTTGAACAGACCTCATTCACCTTTAAGCACTTTAAGCAACCACTAGACGGGGAAAAAAAAGTATAGACCAGTACATTTAGAAAATGTTGCATTCCTTCAGTGCAAAAAAAAAAAACAGAATCAGTAGACCATATATTGTTCATCCACTCAGCTGTGCATTGTGGTGGTGTTCACAGGGGTCTTAGGATGACGGAAGAGATGAGGATCTGACTCTTGATTTATTATTTGATGATATATATTCTATTATAATTATACTAAAAGAATAGAAGAAAGGATTTCATCAGAAGGCTAGCTAAGAATAGAAAAAGAAAGAATGAATAACAAAAGCTTGTGTCTCAGACAGAGTCCAAGCCAGCTGACTGTGAGTGGCCATTAATTAGAAACAACACTAGGAGACCAATCACAGTTGCACCTGTTGCATTCCAGAGCAGCAGATAACCATTGTTTACATTTTGTTCCTGAGCTCTCTCAGCTTCTCAGGAGAAAAAACCCAAAGGATTTTTCATAAAACATGTCTGTGGCAGTGCAGACCACTGAACTGCTGCACCAGAAGACGGGCATTATCCCATCCTGTATTTCCCTTTGGCATTCTCTCTCAGAGTGCAGATGAGACAAAACTAAAAAGTTCAACTTGAGTCAATCTTTACCTCCAAAGGAAATTCAGGAACTTTCTGCAGAGGCCAATGCTCTGCACGCTGATGAACTCCTTGCAGAGGCCAATGCTCTGCACGCTCAGGAACTTTGCAGAGGCCAATGCTCCGCGAACAATTCCCCTGGCGAATCGCCCAGTGAAGCCGCCTTCAGGAGCCCAGGCTGCGCACAACCAGCCAGGGCCGCGTTCTCAGGCAACTGAGGCCGCGCCGCTGTCACAGACGCTGCCGCCGCCTTCGTGGTTTCCAGGCAGCCGCGGAACCCGGCAGCCGCCGCCCTTTCCCGGATCCTGCCCCTCCCGGCCCCGCACGCCCCCCAAGATGCTGCCGGGGCTCGGGGGCTTCGTCTGCCTGGGCTGGGGCTCGGCCTCCCCTGCGGGACAAGGTGAGGGGGGGTCCCCGGGGGTCGTGTCCCCCCGGGAGCGTGGGTGAGTCCCCCATGTCCCCCCCAAGCCGGGCTCACCCCCTTTTCTCTGCCCAGAGCTCCTGAGCCAGCTCCTGCTGCCCCCTGGGAGGGGCTTTGGGGAGCCCCCCGGGGACCCCCTTGAATGCCCATTCCTGGCCACTGGGACCCTTCGCATGTCCTTCTCCAGCTGCAGGACCCCCTGCACCCCCTTATCCTGCCCCGACACCCCCTGCACCCCCTTTCCCGGGTATCCTCCTCTCCCAGCCCCTGGATCCCCCGTTTCCATGAGCCCGGGGACCCCCGGACCCCATTCCCGGCCAGCCCGGGGCACCTCAGCCCCAGGCCTTCCTTTGCCCGGCGAGCGGTGACGTCACTGCAGACTCGGGCCGCCATTGGCCAGCAGCAAAGAGCGGCGCCAATGGCGGGGCCGGAGGCGGCTCAGGGGCCGTGAAGAGCCTTGAGCTGTGAGGGGCCCTGAGGGGCCATGAAGGGCCGTGAGGTGTCTTGCGCTGAGAATGACACAGGAACAGGCAGGAGGCAGTATTGCAGAAAGACTAAAAGAAAGTTTAATTCAAGAGAACCGTGCGGTTTTTATAGTGTGATACGATATATTCTGTTTGATTGGCTAGTTAACAAAATCATTCTTTAGACACCGTCCTTGAGAAGAAGAGAAAGATGAAGTAGAAGAACAGCACCTGCAGATTGTTTATACTGAAGTTCTCACATTCTTACAACTTGCTAATAATTCTCACAAGCTGCTGTGAGAAACACTTGCTGTTTCTCTCTCTGTCCCATGGCATCCACAGTGAGGGGCTGTGAGGGGTCTTGGGCAACTGTGAGGGAGCCATGAGGGGCCTGTGAGGGACCATGGGGAACTGTGTGGTGTTATCTTTTTATACTAAAAACTACGTGTACACTATTTACAATAACTTCTCAATACTTATCACCTATGTTAGACAGTGAGTTTTTACTCTAATCTAAAAATGCCAACATCACTTCAAAGATGGAGGAAGGAAGGAAGGAAGGAAGGAAGGAAGGAAGGAAGGAAGGAAGGAAGGAAGGAAGGAAGGAAGGAAGGAAGGAAGGAAGGAAGGAAGGAAGGAAGGAAGGAAGGAAGGAAGGAAGGAAGGAAGGAAGGAAGGAAGGAAGGAAGGAAGGAAGGAAGGAAGGAAGGGTGATAAATGAATTCACTGGATTCAAGGATCATACAATTATAAATTTATTACTATTATTATGCAAGCAAGAATAAGCAAAGTTCAGCGCTGGGCAGCCGGGAGTCTCCGCTCCTCTAGGCTCGCACCGTTCCTATCCCCAAAGTCCACCTTTTATTGCCTTTTCCTCCCGGGTCCAGGGATGACGTGGTCTGTCTTTTGCGCTTGCTCGTTCAGTTGCTAGGGGGTCTTTTTCTGCCTTCTGGTGGTCGTGGGATGAAGGCTCCAAGTCTTCCTCTTTTAACCGCTGAGTGAACTTTTCCTAATAAGGCATACCTATACAGTGGAATTTTCAGAACACTATACGATTCCCGCAAGCCTAAGCAATTCTTGTGAGTTTAGGGATTGTTATTACAGCTCTCCTCTGTGACCTCTAGGTGAACTTTTATTTACCATGGAATTCCCAAAGCACTATACGATTCCTGCAAGCTAAGCAACTATATGTGAACCATATGTGGCTATACATTTAAAAATCAAGCGTTTTTAGCTATTTAGTTATTGCTTTGATATTGTATAATTATTTAGCCATTGATTAAATTAATGAACAAACGTATCGCTACTTATTACAGGTGCCGTGCCCTTTTGTCCGCCTCTGGCAGAGCTGAACGCCGATCCAGCGCGTCCCTGCCGACAGAGCGGCTCCCGCGCACCGAGCCGCGAAACCGCGCACCCCGCCCGCTCCGTCGGCTGGCAGGCGGGAACGGCGGCGCAGGCGGGATTTTTAAAGTCACGGTTACCGCAGATAAGGACAATGCTCAGCTGAGTGACAGTGAAGCAAAATGGCAATCCAGGAATAAATGTTCCTGTTCACAACATCCTCCATTCACATGGATGGTTTCTCACTGGCACACAGGAGCAAGGGAGGAACCCAAATGCATCATTGTACACAAAGTCAGACATGTTGAGGGATGAACAGATCTCCCAGGGATATGGAAACCTCCCCTGAAAAGCCAGTCCAGGGAGAGCCTGAGGTGTTTTGTGGTTCCAGGCATGAAGAGGCTCAAGAGCTTCCACAGATGCTCAGGATGGTGCCTGGATCTCACTCTGGCAATGCCAGTGGCTCAGCTGAGAGCTGTGGCAATGATTTACACTGCACTGAGAGGGGCCACAGTCCTGCAAGGGTCTTTCATCAGGAGCAAACAGCAGCCTGGAGGGTGGGGAATGCTGGATCTGTACCAGGGCTCATCCTTCACCTTCATGTGGAGCTGCCCCCAAAGTTGCCATGGATCACTTTTTATTTTTCTCCTGTTGGCTATATTTTGGAGCAGCTGTTAGATGTGGCTTTTTATGGTGATCCTGTGGGAAGCAGCCATTTGCCTGCTGTGATATCCTCACAACTAATACTAACTCCTCATTGCCTTTGGTTTTATTTGGGGTTTTTTATCTGTTTGATTGGTTTGCGTGGGTTTGTTTATTTGGGGTTTTGTCTGTTTTGGTTTGAGCTATTTGTTTGCTTTTTTATAAATGACTGGTTAGGTTGGCATAGCCAAACTCAAGAAAATGGAAACCAGGTTCAACTTTCCAGAAATTCCTTTTGCCTGGGTTTAGCTGCACCCCCAGGCTCAGGATCACCAGTAGATTTGCAGGTTTTACTCTGCATCATCAGCCTGTCCAGACTCTGCTTGGTGTTTCAGAAATGGAGAAGACAGTGGACATTGTGCCAAGCTTCCTTTCCAACAGAAAAACCTGGGTCAGCATGACAGAAAAGAAGAAAAAAATACAATAAAATTCACCATTTAGTAAGAACAAGTGTCCCACCACTTTTCCCTCCACTGTTATTAATTTTGTACAATTTAGAGGCAAACCTTGGTCTAAAGCTTCCATCTCTCAGTTCCTATTTGCTACCCTTCAGCCTTGACATCCCCTGATGTGACTGACTGCTGTCCAGCTGGGGCTGGGGATGCTCAGCCTGGAAAGAGGAGACGCTGGGAGGCCTCACTGTGGCTGTGCAGGACTGGAAGGGTCCCACAGGAAAGAAGGGGACAGAGTGTTCAACAGGGCCTCTGCTGACAGGACAAGGGGGATGGCTTTCAAGTGCAGGAGGCTGATTGAAGCTGGATCTAAGGGAGCTGCTGTTTTATACTGAGGGTGGTGAGGCACTGGCCCAGGCTGGGCACAGAGGCTGTGGGTGCCCCATCCTTGGCAACAGGGCTCCCCCAAGGCCTGGGGGAAGATTGCTCAGCTTGGAACAAGATGATCTTCAGGGTCCCTTCCAAGCCCAACCATCCAGGGATCCCCGCTGCCCACTTCAGTTGGCCCTGGACTCCTGGGAACTGTGATGTCACATCCCCCGTTCCAGGTGGAACTGCCAGCACCCAGCAAAGAGCACAACTCAACCACTGGCCCTTGTGTCAGCCCACGCTGCACTCTGCTCCTGTCCACCCCTGCCACCCTTCTTGTCACCTGCTCCCTCCATCAGTCCTGAGAGCTCCCCAGTGCCTGGATTTTGTCATCCACCACTGCAGGATGCTCACGTTTGTCCTGAGGAAGGTATGGTGCCATTCCATGGAGGGGGACACCACCAACTGCCCAGGTGGGGTGCAGCTCTGTGGGATGGTGTGGGACAGGGACCCCACTCTGAGGTTTTGCCACCTCTGCAGGCTGTCACAGACAGAGAGGAAGAGATGGACGTGGATATCCAGACTTATATAAAGGAGGATGTGGAGATGGAGGAAGACACTGGAGAGGAAAAGATGGAGGTGGATATCCAGACTTATACAAAGGAGGATGTGGAGATGGAGGAAGACACTGGAGAGGAAGAGATGGAGGTGGATATAGATGTGGAAGAGGAGATGGAAGTGGAAATGGAAGAATATATTGAAGACATGGACATTGATTAAAAAGATAAGGAAGAGGCTGTGATCTTGGCATGAAGACCAATGCCAGCAGCAGGACAGGCATGTGGTCCCCACAGGCAGAGTGGGTCCCCTGCTGCCAGGCTGGAGCTGGGCTGGTCCCTGCTCAGGGACGTGGCACCCCGTGCGCTGGAGTCTGGTGCCATCCGCAGCCTGTCCTGCGCTCGCTCTGGGCCACACGAGCTCCATCCCAGACCCAGCCAGGCTCAGCTCTGGCAGCAAAGTCCTGCTGTGCCAGCATGTGCCAGCCTGGGGGCACATGGAAGAGCCCTCTGTGCCTGACTGGAGTGACCATGGCACACTTGCTTTTCGTCCAGGACTGATGGACATTCCAGACAGGAATGCCACCCTTTTGTACATATGTTTTACAGTTTGTTCTCTTCAGGGATAGGATTTAGGACTTTTTTTTGTCTTCTGTAAATACGTTTCATATATTTTTACTAGATAGGTTCTTCTGTATATATGTTCCATGGATTGCTGTTGTTACAAATATTCTTACGTTGTAAAAGTGCTCGGTATTGTTGCTGTTCTTCCAGAAATAAACCAATTTTCTTTTTCACATCCCAGTTCTCTTTGCATTTACTTTGGGCACAGGTAGCATTTGCAAAGTTGTGGTTTCCACTTGCTCCAGGTTTCCAGGGCTGGAGGTCCCTGGAGGAGCTGGCACAGCCAGCCCAGGAGTGAGGGTCCCTGTGCACAGAGGGGTCCCACTGACTGAGGTCACCCTCTCCCTGCAGTTTCTCTGGACACACTGGGGAGCTGCAGGGGCAAATCCCAGCGTGTCCTGTGCCATGGGATCCCATGTTGGAGCAGGGCTGAGCCTGCCTGCTCCTGCAGAGCCTCAGCCATGGCTCTTCCCTGGGCAGCCCCAGGGCTAATGAGGGTGCACTGCAACCCCTGCTCCTGAGCACCCAGAGGGGCTGGAGCAGCCTGCAGAGCCTCAGCCCTACATGGACCAAGATTGCCCTTGGAAACGCCCTTTGTGCCCAGACTCTGGTACAAGCACAACAGGAATTGATCCTCCCAGTTAAAGGTGTTAATTGGCAAAAATTTGTCCCTGGGACTTTCTAGTACAGCAAATGTCAGCACTTGGAATCCCTGTTCTGCACTCCCTGGTCAGGCACCAAAACATCTGAACCTGACAGAACATCTTGAATTAGCACCAACCTGCAGAGAGCTATGGGGGAGAACCTACCCCCAAGCACCCAGAGAAACACTTGACATTGTTAGTCTGGGGCAAGAGCTGAAACTAAAGCATTCTAATGCCAAGAGAGAGGATTTTTATTGCTGAAGTCATTCTCCAAGAACAGTAATGAAAGCTTTTGGTGTCCTCACCAGCCACAGATGTGTATTGCCAAGGTTTGCTTCTGGGTTATGATTGATTTTTATTAATCTGCTCAGAACTCTGATGCTGTTCCTGGCTAAGGTGTAGAGATGATATTTCAGAGCCAGAGGAGCTCAGCACAGCTTCTGCAACACACAATTTCCAGACCCAGACATTCAGGCCATGCAAACTGATACTTTTTCATCTCTGTGCAAAGATCAGTATTAGGACATCACTGCCGTACCACACACTTCTCAGAGCTGTCCCTTTCATCCAGCTCTGCCCAGTCACTTCACAGACTTCACTCCAAGCAGTTTATCTCTGAGAGAGTTCAGTGGCACATGGGATTTAATCCTGGCTTTTCTTCATCTTCTCCTGAGCTGTCTCCAGACACGGTGTGTGGGCACTGTCTGACAGCAGCAGCATTAACGTGCCACCTCCCTGACACTGAGGTTCATGTCACAACTTTTCATCCAAAGCAGCAAATCAATGATTCCCACTGTGTCCCACACAGCTCCACGGGGAGTTTGTGTGGCTGCAGTTCCAGCACCAGCCCAAATGCACAGGAATTTCAGAAGATACAGAAGGAATCAGCCATTCACAGAGAAAAACATCAGTGTGCACGGCCCAGATCCCCACAACACTGCAGACTCTGGTAACCCAGAATCTGCATTTACACTTTGGTCTCTGGGCCTTACTTTTCCTCTCACTAAACTTCTCCCATTTTCCCCTCTTGCTCAGCTTCCCAAGATAATTAAAAGCAGCATTAGGAGCAGGGATAGGAAATGGGAACTGTCCCAAGGCTTGACAAAATTTCTCTTTTCAGGCCTGACAATTCCAGCCAAGGAGAGAGGAAAAGCCCGCATGAAAGAGGTGTGAAATCAAAGCAGTAATCAAATTTAGGTATAATGAGAGAAGCTGAAGAGGTTTTCAATGTTCAGAACAAGATTAGCAGCTCCAGGCACAGGAGGGATGCGACATTTTCCCCGCTGTAACAACTCTGTGATGCAAATTGCATCTCAAATCCTTCTCCCCAGCTCTGGGACCCGTTCAGCCACAAACGTGGTGCTGAATTTTTTAAAGCAAAGTGGAAGCTGGTCAGAGAGGTGGTTCGCAAATCAAAACCAGAGAGGACAGCTTGGAAGCACCAGCTGGAGCAGAGAGAGGCAGAGCCTGGCCCTGAGGTGCAGCACAGCCTGAAACTCTAACCAAATAAAGAACTTGCCACTTGTTTTTTTCCCTCAGGAGCTACAGAAGGTGCTTGATGGAATCCCTGCCTCCTTCACACTGCATCAGCATGAAGAGGAGCACAAGAATGAAGATTACAGCACCTTCTGCTGCTGCTTCCATCTCCTGACTCAAATCTCACCAAAATCTGTCACTACTGGGCCTTCCCAAAGCCCCAGATTCACTCAGTCCTTGCAGAATTTCAGTTCTGAGGAGCAGGAAGGGAGATGAAGGCACTTGCAGACACCAGAGATGCAATTGCTGCCTGAGGTGCATTTCACTGCCCAGCTTAGTGCCTCTAAAACCATCAAAATCTGCCCCTTTGAGAGCACCAAGCCAACAGCAGGACATCAGGGCCTGCACATGGTTGGAAATGGCATTTTTTATTATTCCTCTCCCAGTCTCTCATTTCATGGTGCCATTGCAGGGCTTAATCCCATCATTCAGCAGCAAGTCTTGGCAATGAGCTTCAGATGGCTTTTTAGTGCTGAGCAAATAAGAGGCAATTTTACTTTGTCTCCAATGAATGAAATTTCACCTAAATCGGACAAACTCTGTGTTCTGAGGCTGGCCAGGCACCAACCACTGCCAGGTCCCCAACCTGGATGTCACACTGCTCTAATATTGAAAAGTTAAATTTATTTGGCTTTGTGTACAAGATTATTCTCTCTCAAAAGAATTGGAATCCGTATCAATGCATTTCCAAGCACTAACCTCAGACCAGCCACAAAGAGCACAAGAGACAAGAAAAGAAATAGAGATTTCTAAGGAGATGGAAATTGAATGCTGAGGTTTTTCCCATGATAGAAAGTTTCATCAATTATCACCTGCCAGCTCCTTGCCTTCACTTGTGTGGCCACCACTGAATACACTCGCAGATAAGAAAATGTTTGTCCTACTGAAAACTGGCACTAGAAGCAGAAAAAGGCTCAGATATCTGGATCAAAAGACAACATAATGAAAAGAGCTGCCTTATAATAGCAAGGTATGATGGACAGCAGGAATGGCTGAAGCCAGCAGAGAGAAGTCCATGAACTATTCATGCTACAAAGATTTCTGACAAAACCCCCAAGAACCCAAATGCAACATTTTGTCTGGCAGAGCTGACAGGAACCCTGTGCATTTAATTCAGTCATTGGCAGCAAATAGAGATCAGCTTGAAGCTCCTTTGGTCCACTAGTACTTACTTTGTTTCACCCAAAACATGGAATTACATCTACTTTTTGGGAAGAAATTACTGCTTTGAATGGTTCAATGCAAAGAGTTTCTTCCCATACCCACTCCTAATCAGTCACCAAGAGAAATATTTTCTAAAAAGATCTCTTCCAAATTTTGGAGTGACTTTCAACATAAATCACTTGGTTATTTTGCTCAAAATGCTAAGGGAATTGAATTGGGCTCCCTCATCTTAAAAAGAAGTGTTTCTTCCTAGCTCTTCACAAAGAGGAACAAAACACTTGGTTGCAGCAGACTGAAGGCAGGAAGAGGTTTCTTTCCCCCCGAGCTGCACAATAGGAGACAATTTTGTTGCCAAGAGGCAACAAAACCCAGCCAATTTCCAGTTCTTTTAGTGTAAGGGAAAAGTTCTGAGGATCCCAGCTGTGGGAGACACAGAGTGGCAGGAGCAGGGGATCTGCTGGGGTGTTTGGGGTGGGGGGCAGATGAAAGAAATGTTCAAGCAAAACCTGTGAGAGCTCAAGACTCCATCCCTCAGAGGAGAAACTGGATTTGACCCAAATGCCATTCAAATCCAAAAAACATGGAGGATTTCCCCAAGCTCTGCTGGGCCATCAGGTACAACCCAAATCCCTCTGTGGGACCAGGGCAGCAGATCCCTGGCACTGGACAGGGATGCTCCCCTGGGAAGCCACCTGCATTGCCCATGGCACTCACAAGACCTGCTTCTAAAGACCCAAACATCCAAACAACTCCACATTAAAAGCCTTTAATTTGGGGTTTCACTTCTCCACCTGTCTGTTGTCACTAGGCAGCTGCTCCACTTCAACATCTTTCTGACGGGTACAAATTTTCTCCTGATTTCCAGCCTAAACAGGAAGTTATTTTCATTCATTCTTCTGCAAGCACTGGGAGCTTGTACCTGCTTTGCTCTTCCTCTCCTGGTGTGCATTTGTGCACATTAAATGCCAAAGCCAAGAGCATTTCCTTGTTTAAATCATGCCATTTGTCCTTATGATTTTCTTCCCACAGAATTGCATGGATTTGGTGCTGGCTCGACACTCAGAATGTTGACAGCACAAAGTCCAGTTCTCACACTGACTTCTCCAAGTTTTGGACCAAGCCTGCAAAGAAGGAAACACAGCAAAGAAATTCCAAACAGGGGTCCTAATCAAGGTAATAAAATACCACATGCCTGTGTTTGCTGCAGGGAAGAATAGTTCTCCTTATTAAATCATTACAAACAATTAAAGCAGCAGAAGGGAGAAAGACAGAGCTTTCGGGGCAAATTTGGAGACCTCATCTATGGGTGGGTGGAGCACCTAGGATTTTCCCAATTGCTGGGAATGGTTCCCCAGGTCCTTGGTGTAAAATGTGGCTCCCCAGCAAGTGCAGATCTGCAAGACGAGAAACAATTTAGGCAATTGGTGATGCATCTTTCTAAATCGCTCTCCTTTCTCTCTTACAGTACTGATTTAGGGGCACTACCTTGCTTGTTTTTGCTTGTCACTAAAACCAAGCTCACATTTTTTATTGATTGTATCATCTTACATTGTGGTTCCTTCATATTCACAGTAAAAGAAGACCATTATTTCCAGTGATGTGTCCTTTAAATCACCTCAGTCAATTGGCAGAACACCAGGAGGCCCCTGAGGAGCCAGGGTGCTGGGAAGCCCTGAGGAATTGGGTGTCAGAGGGCACAAGCAGCCCCCAGGCAGCCACCTTGTCCCTGGCACCCGGCTGCTCTGGCGCTTCCCCAGAGCGTCTCCCAGGCCTGCGGCAGAGCCCTCCAGGCCGGGCCCCAGCAGGAGGGTGGGGGCACCCCTGAGGTGCCCAGGCTGGGCTGGCTGGGCACAGGGAGGGCAAAGCTCCCCAGCTGGGGCATGGGATGAGGCAGTGGGAAGCCAGAGAACCTGAGATTTTACCCCCAAATGTTCTGTCTTTGCCCTAACATTTACCTCAGGTTTTGTCACAAAATGATCTCCATGTGCCCTCTAGAAATTACTCAGACTTTTCCTCAAAAGTAATTTTTTTCCCTAGAGATCACCTCAAATTTTCCTGCTCAAATATCTACTACATGTACTCGACAGTTCACCTCTGATTTCATTATTCTCACAGTCCAGTGATTACCTCAACTGGAAAGCCCAAATGTTCATTTCATGCCCTACAGGTGGCACCAGGTAATTCCAGCATTCCTGTGCTATGAAGTTCTCTCCCGGGAAGCTACCGCAGCTTTACCCCTGGCCAAGTGAAACACTCCCTGGTGCTGAGGCAAGCCTGGCCCATGCTCCTCGGTGTGTATGAGCGCAGGGCAGCCCCAGGACAGCTCCCCCAGGGCTTCTGCAAGGCCGCCCGGCGCCCGGCCCCGCGGGGCGGCCCCAGCGGGTTCGAGTTGCCGCCCGCGGCTGAGGGGAGCGGCGGGGCGGGGCCGCCCGCGCCTGGGCGGGAAACGCTCCCTGCGGCGGGGAGCGGGCGGCGGCGGCGCAGCGGGGATCGGCCCGGCCCTGCCGTGTCCCTCAGGGCGAGCCCACGGCCCCTCAGCGGCCCTGGCGTCCCTTCAGCCAGCGGCAGGTGCGCTCAGCCACACGCGGCGTGCCCGTGTCCCCCTCCCTTTCCCTCAGTGACACCGCCTCAGCCTGGGGGACACGACAGACACCCGCCTCCCCTCAGGAACTCACGCTGGCCTCAGTGGCATGCAGGGCATCTGCGTCCCATTCAGAGACTGTCATGACACCTCAGCGACCCACGGGGCATCTGCCTTCCCTTCAGTGACAGAAAGGCACCTGCAACCTGCTGGGGAAGCCTCAAGTCTGCTCAGTGACCCCATGTGCCCTCAGCATTGGGACACCCACCTTTCTCTCAGTCACCCTCACGTCCCGTCAGCAAATCAAGAGGCACCAGCCATCCTGTGGGTGACTCAGAGCGAGTGCAGTGGGTCATGGTGGCCAGGGACCAGCAGTAAGCAGAAAGCCAGGGCTGGGGAAAAGGCTCAGCTCTGCTTACAGCGTGGGCTGAGGGCCGGGAGAGCTCCATTTCCCCCTTGAGATGTTGGAGACAGGGCCTTTCACCCTCCTTACAGGGCTGCCCCTTGCTGCAGGCAGCCAAAGGAGCACGACAGCAAAAGGCCAAGGACAGCAAAGCAAAGAGCCAGCCCTGCACACAGGGAGGTGACCCAGTGGAAAGCCAGCATGGCACCCGAAGGTGCCTGCCACTCTCATGTGTCCCTGCCCTGGGAATGCCAGCAATGCCCTTTGTCCAGAGGGCGTTTCTGTGGCCTCTCTGGGCTCAAAGCTGCTGCTCTTCTGGCTCAATGGGGCCTAAAGCCACAGAACTCGTCCTCCCCCAGAGCAACAGGAACAAGACTCAGAGAGCAGACAGTGGAGCTCAATGCCTAAGGCTGAGGGGCTGGGGGCTCCAGTCCGGAGCACATGTAGGGCACACGCCCAGCCCCACAACTCCTGCCCTCACAGCCCTGAAAGGCCGGCACCAGGGTTCCACGCCTGATTCCAGAGGGTCCCTCCAACGGCCCACTGCGGAAGCGTCAGAGCACCCGGCTATCAGGAGCAAGGCGGCAGCTGCCAGGGGGCTGCTTGTGGCCTCTGACAGCCCCATTGCTCAGGGCTTGCCAGCGCCCCAGCCCCTCAGGCCCTGCCCCAGCCCAGCCAAGCTGCCTGGCAGCAGCGCTGCAGCCCCACAGCAGCTCCAGAGCAGCCCCATCCAGAGGCATCTGGGAGCCCTCGGCAAGGCAGGCAGCAGCACACGGGCAGGAGGACACGGATGGCGCTTCCTGCCTGGCAAAGGCCTTGTGGCCATCTCCAGGCACCGCTCTGGCAGGGATCCCCGCAGCTCTGGCCCCTGCCCAGCCACTCTGTGGGAAGCACAAAGGCTTCAGCAGAACCACCAAAGGCCAAGGGGCTTCTGGCCATTTCCCCTTGCCCACCGCATGCCTGGGCAGCTGGCTGAGCACAAGCACCCTTTTCCCCCTCTTCCCCTCTGCCCTACAGGCCCTGGGCAGCAAAAAAAGTCTACTGAGATTCTTTGTATTATAACACAGTCTATATTTACATAGGGTAAAAAATAGAATGGAGGAACAGAAAAATCTTAAAGAAAACTAAAAATCCCCGCTGGCTCAGGTTGCCCCAGCAAAGAGAGCCTCCCGGATCAGCTCTCCTCTGAGCTCCAGCAGTGCAGCCAGCCGAGCTGTGACAGACGAGGCCGAGTCATCCATGCCCTGCGCAGCTGATCGTGCAGCCTCTGGAAGATGGAATATCGCCCACTGGCTGTTGCTCGGAGGACATGCAGTGTTTGAATTGCCAGCTCTGACACAGCACTGCTCATGTCCTCCTTCAGGCTTTCAAGGGCTGCAAGAGAGAGGAACAGAGCTGTGGTAAATAGGTATGATTTGTGCTGACAAAATTGAAACAGTAATCAATATGGATGCAGTATTTAATATTTGGAAATAATAATAAAACAGTTAAAAGTTGTAATGCCAAGAAAAAAGGGAGAGGAGGGGTTCCACTACCCCCTCCCTGCAGATGTTCCATGATAGGAGGAAAATGCAAGAGATAACAGTTACTAAAAATTAACAGAAAGAAGGGAAAATCTGGTTGGGTCCCAGGAAAATGCCAGCTGTAAGAGATTTATTGCTTTGATGCTTAAATGTTAGTTTTGGATTACATTGTACTGGCTTAGTGCGCATGTGTAACCCAAAGGTGAATTAAAGGACATTGAGGAAGAGGAGAGGCCTTCATCAAAAAATGACCCCCAAAGACTTGTGCGACAACCAAAACGAGCGGTGGAGCATGCACGGTAAAGGTGGTGATGAGGGCGGAGGTAGAAGTGTGATGAATCGAAAATGGGAGATGATGACATTGACACATGGCATAAAAGGGGGAATCTTCACTTGGAAAGCTCGTACATGAGGTGGCAAGGGTCCTGCACTCCATGGCCCGCGGTTATCCTTTGCTTACACGCTATTATTGCAACCAAATTATCCCTTATTTTAAATCAAATTATATTGTCAAGATATATTTTCTAAACTATTCAATTAAAATTGCTGCTATCTCAAATATTATTTGGTTTTTTATGATGGGATAATTGGGCAAACATAACAGAGCCAAGGTCAGATCCCAGATCTGTGGGGAGCCAAGGAGAGCCTGCTGCCAGAGCCTTCCCAGCCGGCTCTTGCCATGGAGCAGGAGCAAGGGGATCAGCCCGAAGCTGCTGGCCAAGAATGGGCCACGTGGCCCTGAAATCTCAGGGTGCTCTGCCCCCGGGAGCAGAGCCCTCCGCAGCCGGGGCAGGGCTTGCAGCTGTCCCCGGCAGCCCCCGCTGTCAGCCCGCAGGCCTCACTCACCAGTGCAGATCAGCTGCAGCTCTTGCTGCTGCCCCCTCAGGTGCCGCCCGGCCATGCCTGTGAACACAGAGCCTGTCAGGGCGCCAGCGGCACAGCTCCCTGCCAGCGGCGCTGCCGGCGCTGTGGCCACACGGGCTGCTGGCCCGGCAGGGCTCAGCCCGGGCCCTTGTCGCACGCTGCCACCCCAGAGCACGGCTGCCAGAGGGCGGCAGCAGCAATGCCCAGGCCGGGCGGGGCTCCACGGCGCCGGGCCCGGCTGGAGCTGCCGGGGCAGCAGGCAGGGCTGGGGCCGAGCTGCGGCGGGCCGGGCCGGGGAGGGAGCCCGGGCTCGTGCCTCACCCATGAACCTGACGGCCGCCTCTCGCAGGGGCTCCTGTGGGCTCCGCAGGTAGCGCAGGGCCCGGCGCAGGTGCTCGGCCGCTCTGCTCCTGTCCTCTGCCAGCTGCAAAGAGCGGCAGGAGGGAAGGGTTGGCGCGGGCTCCGCCCCTGGGCCGGGCGCTGCCTGCGCCCAGCCCCGGCCTCCCCTGGCCGCACAGCCCTGAGGCGCGGCCAGCAGCCGCTGGCCAAGGGCTCCCGAGGGCAGGGGGCAGAGGGCCGGCTGCTGCCCGGGGAGCCGCGGTGCCGGCCCGCAGCCCCGCCGGGCCGGGGCTCCATGGGCACCCGACTCGGGCCCACGGGAGCCTGGAGAAGAGCCCGCGCGGCCTCTGGCTGCAGCAGCGGGCAGGGACACAGCTGCTCGGCCCCGCACCTGAGCACTGCCCTCAGGGGCCTTCTCCAGGCTGAGCCTGGGGGTTCTCGGCTCCTCTTACCAGGCACTCGCCAAACCTCCATGTCTGATCCACCTGGACCATTTCTTCAAAATTCTTCCTCTTTAGGAATCTGGCCGAAGAATGCAGTACTACACAGGAGGCCTGGAGAGCAGCAGAGAGGCACAGATGGCCCCACAGGCCAGGGCACAGGAGCATCCCAGTGCCACAGCCTGGAGCAGGCTGCAGCCTGCAAGGTGCCAGGGCAGGAGGCAGCGCAGTCCCCTCCCAGGGGGACAGCAGGTGGCCACAGGTCATCACCTTAGCAACAATCTGATTCTCATCATGGCAGTGCAAGTAGAGTGGCACCAGGCTCTGGCACACGTGGGACTTCAGGGCCTTTCTTCCATCTTCTGTTAATAAGTCCAGCATCTCTTGAAAGACACACATGGAGTTCAGCTGCACCTGGATATCATCCTGTATGAGAGGAAGGGCAAAAGACCTCAGCATCAGCTGCTTCAGGCCCCCCAGGGCACAGGCCTGCATCTGCACAGGGCACCATGTTTCCGGGCAGCAGCCGGTGGCCGAGGCTGTGGGCACAGAGCCTTACATGGTCAAAGAGTGGCAGGAGCGCCTCAGCCAGCTGCAGGGCAATGGGGGTGGCTATTGGGGCACCATTATCCAGGAGCAAATATCGCAGTAGAAGAATGGTCATCCTGATCATGTGGCTATCATTTTCCTGCAGGAGCTCCACAAGACTTTCAGTCAGGCTGCCCATTTTTTCAGCCTGTGCGGAACACAAGTTTGTGAAAGGCCAGCCTGCTGCCGCAGGGCCCAGAGGCCAAAGGCCTGTCCCAAAGCACTGGAGCAGCTGAAGCGGGAGGCAGGAGAGCTGGGAGCAGCTGCCCCAGCGCCCCAAGCCCAGGCAAGGCCAAGAGACTGCCTTGCCCAGCCCCATGCTGCCTGCATGGCTTCAGCCACTGCCCCCTTCTCACCATCAAGGGATTCTTGCCAAGCACTACCAGGCCTCTGAGTGCCAAGTAACGCCTGGCCCTGTGCTCGCTCTGCAGGTTCTGTGCCATGATCTCCAGAACACTGTCACTGCATTCCCTCAAGTCCAGGCACTCAAGGACCTGAAAGGCACCGGGCATTGACAGGGACCCAGCCGGCAGAAGCCCGGAACTGCACAGGGCTGGGCCCAGGCAGCAGCACAGGGCACGGGCACCGTCCTGGCAGCTGTGCCTACGAGAGGGCAGAGAGCTGGGAGGCAGCGCTGGCCTTGAGGCTCACCTCCACAAGGAATGCCAGGGCAGGGAAATCCCAGGATGGCATCTCTTGGCCGAGCAGGGCGAGCAGGTAGAATGCAATCCCGGAACAGAAGTGTACGGCTGACTGGCAAATTTCTCTAAAGAGGGGAAAAAGCAAACAAGACCCTGAGCCAGTGGGGCAAATCTCTCCCAGGAGTGACTCTCAGAGTTCTCATCTTTCCCCACCACCCTTCCAGCAAGGGGACGTGGGCCATTTGGGAGTTGGTTGCTCATGGGCACCCTCCTCTGCCAGCCTTTTCCAGTCTGCTTGGCCGTCCTTCAGTGACAAGGCCCTCTGGCCCATGATCATGGGCAGTTTGGGGGACAGCTGGGCACAGAGCACAAATGTCAGAGGCAGTGGGGAGAAGGGGCTCTCACCTGGCCAGCAGAGCCACGGCAAAGTGGTGGCTGTCCAGAGAGAGCAGCGTGTCCCAGCCACACCTGCGTTCCATTGCCACCACCACATGCTCACAGCGGAGAAGGCAGAGCAGGCACTTCAGGGTGCGCACTGCAAACCTGTGTGCACAGCAAAGGCCAGGTCACGCTGGCAGCACTGGCTCCTTGGCAGGCCACGTGGCAGGGACAGGAGGAGTGGGATGGAGCACCTGTTGGGGCTGGTGGCAAGGCCGTGCTCTTGCTGACATCCCTTCCAGAAGGCATCGACCTCCTCTGGCATTTCTTCTGTGCTGGAGAACACTTGGAAGAGCAGATGCACAAATAGGCGGGGGAAATACACCTTCAATATCCGTGGCAGACAGGGCACCTGCAGGATCTTCCACATCACCACGGTTGCCTGCAAAGCCCCCCAGGACAGCGCTCAGTGCCCAGGCGTCCGTGTGGCAGGGCCCGAGCGTGGCAGGGAGAGGCCCGGAGAGAGGCAGGGGGAGCACGGGGCCAGCTGGGCCTGAAGCTGCCCCTGGGCCAGGTTTCAGGCCTCTGCGTGAGGCAGGCAGATGCAGTGGGGGAAGGAGGATGGAGAGCTCTGGAGAGGCGCCTTGGGGCCAGCAAAGGCCACTTGCAGAAACTCACAGCCAGGCCAAAGACAGCCGTTTGGTCCCCATCGGAGGTGCACGTGCTGTGCTCTGGCCAGCTCCCCAGCACATCCAGGAGGGTCATCTGTGCCAGCTCCGCAGTCCTGGCTGAGCCCATGATGGTCTTCCACATGGCCATGGCAGCTCTGCGGGGTCAGAGCTCTGTCTCAGGTGGGGTCTCAGACACAGCACCGGGGGGAGCTGAGCTGGCTGCCAGTTCTGCCTCTGCCCACTGGCCCTGGCCAGCAGCAGCCAGGCAGCCCAGGCCTGTGGGGACAGAGCCCTGAGGGGCAGGGAGGGAGCATGGCAGCAGGCTCAGGGGCTGACGTGCCAGGGCTGGGAAAGGCAGCAGCCAGAGGGCCCTGGAAGTCTCTGTTGCTCAGACACCTGCGGCAGGCTGTACAGGGTGATGGGCTGCGGAGGCCTGAGCTCTCTGGGCAGGTGGGCCCCATACCTGTCACAGGACGGGGCCACACGCAGGAGCGTCAGGACTGCGTCATCTGGCTGTGCTTCCGTGAGGTCCAGCAGGGCCTCGTCCAGCCTGGGCTCAGCACAGTCATTGGCCACGAGCCACTGGTGGATGAACCTCACCATGGCGGGCACCTGGAGAAGGCACAGGGAGACTTGGGAAGCTGCCAGAGGGAGCAATGTTCCCAGCTTGCCCAGAGAAGTGCTTCCCTTCCCTGCGCACTGCCATGTGGCCTCAAAGGCTCACAGCAACCAGCATGCGTGGCTTGGGAGGCCAAGCAATTCCTGGGAGGATCAAACCCTGCCCCAGGCTGCTTACTTGGTCTGGATAGTAAAAACCTTCCTCTACAAGCATACACAGGAGGGCAGCGCTGGTCTTGCTTTGGAACATGGGCGAGTATGCTCTGAGCCCAGTGCCCATGGCGATGGTCACTTCCTCCTGCATTCTCTTTAGGAATTTGCAGATGAACTGTAGGAGAAGGGCAGGAAGCCGGAGATGTTGCATGGAGTGCTGCACACACGGTGCTGGACTGAGCAGGGACAGCAGGCCCAGCCCAGCTGGGGGTGGCTGCAGGTACCTGGGCTGTGCTGCGGAAGCGGCCACGGCTGGATTCCTGCTCTTGTGTGCACTCCAGGGCTGCATCTGGCAAAGAGCGAGTGCAGCCAGAGCTGAGGGGCTGCGGGAGAGGCCGGAGAACACAACCCAGCCTTGTGCCCCCCAGGCTGGGAGAGCCCCGGGATGGCCCAGGGGATGGAGCACGGCCACTGCAGGGTGTCTGCCCGGGCCCTCTTCCATTCTGTCCGTGGGCATTTCCCCAGGGGATTGCATGGGATGGGATGGGATGGGATGGGATGGGATGGGATGGGATGGGATGGGATGGGATGGGATGGGATGGGATGGGATGGGATGGCATGGGATGGGATGGCATGGGATGGCATGGGACGGGATGGCATGGCATGGCATGGCATGGCATGGCATGGCATGGCATGGCATGGCATGGCATGGCATGGCATGGGACGGGATGGGATGAGATGGGATGGGATAGGATGGGATGGGATGGGACCAAGTTGGCTGCAGGCTCCAGCCCTGCAGCCCAGCTCTGCCACTCACCCTCCTGTGGTGGCTGGAATGGCACCACCTCCTCAGTCTCCTGTGCTGGGGCAGCTCCAGGGCCTTCTTCCTCCTCCTCCTCCTCCAGCCAGGCCATCTTGGGCACTCTTGGGGGTCTCTGCTCCATGTCTCTGACTGGAGCTACTTGCGGGAGAGGTGCCCTGGGAAAGCTCCGGGGCACCAAGTCCCACGCTCTGCCCTTGAGGGCAGCTGCAGAATAGAAGCCTCGCAAGGCCACGGGTCACCGAGTCCTGTGCTCTGGCCTCGAGCTCAGCTGCAGGAACAAGGCTGCGGAAAAGCTCGGGCTCAGACGGGAACAAGCGTGCTGTGCGGGGGCTCCTCACGGCACCACTCTGTCCCGTTGTGCCCCGTTGCGTGCTCCCAGCTCCCCGGCAAGCTTCTATTTCCCACGTGTCACAAAGGGCCCTTGGACACCAGGTTCCGTTCCATGGCACGGTGACCGTGCTGCAGCGTGCCAGCCAGGGCCCTTGCACACACTGCCGCCTGCCCTGGGGCCGCCCCCAGCCCAGCCAAAGTGGCCCAGGCTGGAAGGAATGCCTGGCCCCAGGTGTCTAAGGCAGCCCCACAGGATCTTTAGGAAGGGCTCAGAGCATCAGCAAACGCTGCCCTGCTCTGCGGGCTCAGGGCAGCAGAAGGAGCCTCCAGGGCTTCCAACGCAGCCGCGCTGGGAAGGGCCCAGGGCCTTCCAGGGAAGCTGGCACAGCCTCCTTGGGACTCATCCTGGCCCGTGGCCATCCTAAACCCGCGGGTGTGACACGCACAAGGAACGTGTGGGCCCGGGCACGAATGCTGCTCTGAGCCCTGGGGCCTGGGCAGCGCTGACAGCAGCAGCTGTGGCAGAGTCCCCGCCCAAGCAGAGCTGCCACCCCCGAGCCCTGGCAGCGCTGGTGCCCGTCTCCTGCCCCAGAGACCTGTGCCCCCGGGGGGCTTCTGTGCCACAGGGAGCCAAAGCCCACCTGCATTGGGGGCTGTACTCCTTCCTGCAGGGGCTGATGGGCAGAGCACCTGGAGAAACTGCTGGCAACACTTGGTCTCTGTCAAGATGATGTTGCTCCTTCCTGAAATGTATTTTTTTCATGGAAGGGATTGGCAGTAGCACCACAACACCATCCCTTTCAGAGTTTCCCAGGGCAATTAGATTGCAAAGTAACACTGTGATGTTTCCTTGTGCTTTTCTCACTCTCTTTCCTGCATTCTGGAAAAAATAGAATCTGCCCAGGCTCTGATATTCTCAGCTTCAGTTGCTGCCTGTCTGGCTGTGGCAGCTCATGTCCAAACAAAACTGTGTCCCTGCTGAGCACAGCAATGGGTGGCCACAAATAGGGAGGTTCCCCAGTGAACAGGAAGGCAGACACGTGGAAGTACAGAGGATAAGGATAACTCTGGGAGGAGAAGCTGTTCAGTGTCTCTGATTACGGTGCCCGCACCCTGAAGCAGCAGCCAGGAGAAGTGCTGTAAGCAGACAGGGGCAGTTTTGGGCACCACAATATAAAAAGATAGTAAGCTCTTAGCCAGAATGCAAAGGAGGACTGCAAGGATGGAGTGTGGTCTGGAGGGGCAGCCCTAGGTGCAGCTGAGGCCACTCTAGTCTGTTCAGCCTGGAGGAGAGTAAAGGGCGTCATTGTGGTCTTCAACATCCTCCTGAGGGGAATCAGAGGGGCTGCTGCAGCTCTCGTCACTGTTGGGAGCAGTGACAGGACTCGAGAAAAGGGCAGGGAGCTGGGACAGGGCAAGTTTCATTTCCATATCAGGAAAAGGTTTTTCACCCAGAGCACGGTCGGGCACTGGCACAGGTTCCCCATTGACGCAGCCCAGCGGAGCCCGGGCCGGCTCTGGGGAAAACTCCGGCGCAGTGCCAGGAGTGGGGAACGGCCAAGGCGTGGGCTCTGCCTGCGGCTGAACCTGATGAGCCACTGCTCAGTGGCTCAGGATCTAATAACTGCAGCACGGAGCAGGCAAAAGAGAAGGAGGAGGCTCCTCCATTGTGAGGTTCCACAGGCAAAGGTTTATCCCAAGGGAAGGATTCAGAAGCAAAGAGCCACCAGCACTTCTGTGCACGGCATTTTATAGGGGTACAACTCAGGGGATGGATACAAACCTTTGACCAAGAAGGAATCTGCAAGGCAGGAGCGAGGGGATTACATCAGGGGCTTGGGACTAATTAGGACAGATGGGAGGAGAGGGTAGGTGCCATGGGCAAGTGGGGTTTCCTGCAATAGGGGAATTCCAAAGGGGTGGTGCAGTCAGGGATTGGTCCAAGACAAAACTGACAGGGAAGGTTCAGGAATAAAGAGCTGGGTTACCTTGACAGGCAGGGAAGGAGCTGGAACAAAGAGTGGGGAATGGCATGAGGGACAACTTTGAGGGAGGGCAAAACCTAGGGGTAAACCAACTTGGGGAAAACACAGGGTACATTAAAACAAACTGTTATACAGTAACTGATAAATAAACACAAACTGCAACACCCCAGGGAAATGGGCACAGCACCAAGCCCGTCTGAGGTTGAGAAGTCTTTGAACAACATCGAGCAGTCACTCAAGCTTTTAGACACTACATCAAAAGTCAAGGGTTGTGAACTCTAGGTTTACATGAGTATATACTCCTGAGTTTTACTTTAGGCAGTGTTTTAAGAAACTTGTTTTATGTCTGATCATAGCCCAGTTCCTTGTAGATTGTGTAGAATGTGTAATCCTTTTGTTTTCATTGCTTGTTAGGACTATAAAAAAGAATATTGGTGCTGGGTGACTCAGAGACACCCAGTGTGTGTTAAGTGCAGTATACCGGGCATAAAGAGAAGGAAAAGAGAAGAAGTAGTAATACATACTGGTAAGTTTGGAAATTAAGATAGCATTAAGAATGAATAACACAAGAAGTAAAAATGTTATTAAAAAGAGTCCACTAGAATGTATTTTAGCACATGAGAAAGATTTGGGAGGAATCCTGGAGGGTAATTTTTCAAAGAAAGGTAATCTGATTAAATAGTCTACCCAATGGTAGTAGCCTTGGTATCAGTTAGAAAGTGGTGAAAAGTGACCCCCTAATGGAACTTTAAATTATCATCCATTGTGACAGTTGATGTTATTTTTATGAAAAGAAGAAAAATGAGATCATGTGATGTATGCAGACGTGTTTTTTACCCTGGAGAATAAACCTGAGTGGCAGAAAGAATGTGGCTTTGATTTGGCCCCACAGGACCCTTTAGTCCTAACTTTGGAAAGAAATAACAGGCAGAAAATAAAGAGATGCTGTTCAGCATGTAGCATAGGGCAGAGATGTTTGAAATTGGCTAAAAAGCATGAGGAAGATTGTGTTCTAGGTGTCCAAGCCTTACAGCCGAGTTACCCCAGGCCAGCTTGGGTACACTCCCCCTCACCCAACCACTCCGCACCCTGAATGAAACCCAAATGGCAGTGAGGATGAGATGAATAATCCTGGGGAGGGGACAATTTCAGAGACCCCAGTGACAACCAACACAAGGAATAAAACCAAGGAAACTCTGCCTTTAGTCACCCCTTAAGGCAAGTAGTGGGTCCCCAAGGAGAAGCCATGTGGGTGAACTTCTGCTTTTCTACTAGTAACCTGAAGATTTGGCGGGAAAAAGTTAAAATTTATAGAGAAAACCCCAGCAAAGTAGCAAAACTATTTGAGTTCATAGTCAGGAATCGAGACCCAGACTGAGGTGATACCGATTTCATGCTGACAGAGCTAAGAAAACCAGCAAAAGAGTTGGTGATAAAGGTAGCCAGAGCCCATGTGCAGGGACAAATTGCTAGTGGAGCCTGACAAGGTACAGTGGACCAGCTGTTTCCTATTGTAAACCCTTTGTGGGACCCAAATGATGCAGGCAGCTGTGCAATGGTAGCCAGATACCAGGAACTAGTCAAATTTGAATTAAAAAATGCCATTCCAGAAGCAATAAATTGGTCAGTAATATATAATGTTACACAGGGACAGCATGAGTCACCCACTGACTTTGTGAACAGGCTCTGAGCCACTGCACGGAAACGCACAGCCCTGGATCCCTGGTCGGATATGGGAAAGCAGCAGCTCCTTTCCCTGATGTTTGGGCAATCTAGCCCAGATGCCAGGCAGGAACTTCAGAAGCTGAAAGAGCCTGTAAAGGGAGACTTAAAGGCATTAATGAAAAAGCATAGAAGGTGTATGATAATAAAGACAGAGAAAAAGAAAAAGAACTCCCTGCAGCCATGGTGGCAGCTCTGGATCAGTTCCAGGGAGAGGACGTGGGCGTGGATGAAGCAGAGGCAGGGGCCAAAATTCCAGAGGCAGAGGAGGTTCAAAGCAGCCACAGGCCAAGCTGGGGCCAAATCAATGTGCATATTGTAAGAAAGGACACTGGAAATGCCAGTGCCCAGAGTTAGCAGACACAGTGCACAAAACTCCTGTAGCCACTCTAGATGATAAGAAATGACCAAGACTGGCAGATCTTACCCTAGCAGGCCCACTGGTTAAAATACAGCTGAAGAATGATAAGGAAGTTGAATTTTTAGTAAATACTGGAGACACATTTTCACTCTTGAATCAAGCATTGATACCCAAAAGTGAAAACTGTCTTCAAGCAAGAGGAGCCACTGGCCAGAACAATGCATTCTTCCTGAAACTACTTAAATGTAAAATTGAGAAGAAAATGGGAATACATCAGTTTCCTGATTCACCAAACTCACCCAAATCTGCGCTAGGCAGGGATTTGCTGGAAAATTTAGAAGCGACAGTTGAGCTTATAAAAAGAAAAATGAAATTTAAGGTACCTGAAGACAAATTGGTTTTAGCATTAGGACTGACAATTGACACAAGACCAACAAACAATAATAACTCTTTAGAGTAAGTATTGAATCAGGTGTACCCAAGAGTAGGGGATACCGATAGGCCAGGAAAATCAAAACGAGCAGACCCTGTAAAAATCGAGCTACAGACAAGAGTTGGGCCAGCAGTCAGAAAGCAATAGCCTTTAAGATTAGAAGATAGGAAAGGAATACAGGCAACAATCACTAAATTCATGACATTAGGATTATTGGAAGAATGGGAGTCAAAATTTAATACTACTAGATTGGCAATAAAGAAACCTAATGGAACTTAGAAACTAGTGCCAGATTTACAGGCAATTAATGATTTATGGCTGACTACCTTACTAGCTAAGCTTTGAGATTATTTCATTTGGTTTCCAGTGATAGATGTGAAAGATGCTTTCTTCTGCCTGCCACTTGTGGAAGAAAGTCAAAATATATTTGCTTTTGAATGGGAGAACCCTAGCACAGGCAGGAAAAACCAACTTAGCTGGGCAGGATTATCTCAAGGGTTCAAAAACATTCCCAGTTTTTGGGAATCAATCAGCTGAAGAATTAGAGCTATGGCAATCGCGGCCTGGGGATGGAACACTCCTACAGCATGCAGATGGTTTGTTAATTGCTACTGACACTTCTGAAGAATGTTTTGAGCGGGCAGTGAAGCTTTTGAATGTTCCTGGACTGAGTGGTTATCGAGTATCTGCACAGAAAGCCCGGCTGGAGCAGCAGCTGTGGCTGTGCCCCTCCGAGGGGGCGCTCGGCTTGCCCTGGCTTGCCCTGCCCTTGCCCAAGTCCCTGGCTTGCCCTGGCACAGTGAGCGGCGGGGACACTCTCCCGCTCCTCGGGAGGCCGCGAGAGCGGCTGAGGCTTTTGCCTGCTGTGGACGAGACACCGAAGCCATGCTGGCAGGAGAAGGAGAGGGGACTCCAGCTGGGGGCAAAGTCCAGCTTTATTACAGAGCTCCAAGGAGATACGCAACCCAGGGGATCCAGAGAACTGGAGACAGAGAACTGGGCTGTGCAAGGTGTTATAAAGGGGAGGTGAACAGGGGAGGGGATGGCCCATTTGCCAATGGAATTCCAGGAGGGCGTGGGGAGCAGGGAAACAGACATGTAGGGGAACCAGTGGGGGTAAACCGGGGGAGGGGCCCCGGTGCCTGAGCCTATCACTCGACACCCTTGGAAGAAGTTTCCGGAGGGAAGGGATGGGCTGTGGAGTGACAGGCAGGACACAGGGGAGGGGTTGAGGGGATGACAAGGCAGTTTTCAGGGAACCAGGGAAGGAGGCAGCGAGATTGACATTAAAAAGGAGGGAGGAAGCAACAAGGGCAGAACTGTAATAAGTTGCGGTGAAAAACCAACCACCAACAAGTGAGTCCAAATTAAATGTAATTTATTAATTGATAGTGCAAGCGATAATAGGCAAATTACAGCACTGAGTGAAGCCAACAAAAGGCTTGCACCCACCTGGGAGCCCTGGGTGTAGCCGGGGAGTCACTGCTCCTCCTTCGGCCCACACCACTCCGCAGTTCAGTCCTCCTTTTTATCTGTTTTTGTTGGGTGTCCTTCCAGTGTTCTCTGCGTCTGCGCCGATAGTTGCTAGGGGGTCTTATTCTGCCTTCTGGTGGTCGTCTGGATGAAGGCTCCCATCCTCTTCCTCGAGGTCTTACAATAGCTTTGACCATATATAGGCATATAGCTACATATAGTTACACATTTGCTTAGTTAGCCTTTCAACATATTAGCTTCTGACAGTTTGTGGTTTAAGCCTTATGACATTTATTTTGCAATATATTAGCCCATTATATTCATCTTGCAACATATTAGTTGGTCACATCTATCCTTGTGGGTTTTTTTCTATTATTGGCTTTTCCCCCTCTTATATTCTTTTTAGCAACTTGATGAACAAACTAAGACATTAACTCATTACAATTCCCCCCTTTTTCTTTTACCCATTTTGTTCATCAAATCGTCTTAATGCAAGTTGACTCAGGGTGGCTTCCTCTCCCAATTCTAGATGTTCTACCAATTCATATTTGGTCTTGATTAAAAGGAGATGGGCTGCCTCTAACCTTCCTTTCACTATCTTAAGTTTTGTATTAAATATGCAGGGTCCAAAAGTTAGCCCAAGAATTATCATAATTGCTGGTCCTGCTATTGTAGAGAGTAGGGTGGTTAACCATGGGGATTGGTTGAACCAATACTCGAACCATCCTTGTTGGGCCTCTCTTTCTCTCTTCCTTTGTGCCAGCCTTTCCCTCAATTCAGCCATTGAGTCTCGGACCACTCCGGTATGGTCCGCGTAAAAACAACACTCTTCTCTTAGAGCGACACATAGCCCTCCTTGCTGCATGAACAAGAGGTCTAACCCTTGTCTGTTCTGCAGGGTGACTTCTGAAAGTGAAGAGAGAGATTTTTTGAGGAAGGAAATTGATTTCTCTATTCTCTGTAGGTCCTCATCAATAGTCATCTGTAGTTGGGAGAGCCCTTGCTGTTGAGTTGCAAGGGCTGAGGTACCTGTGGCTGCGCCGGTAGCACCTAAACCGAGGAGCATTGCTATGGTTATTCCCGTTATTACCTCCCTTGTTTGGATTCGGGCTGGTTCTTCTAAGGGGTGATACATCTCCTCTTCCTTGTGGTACAGGACCTTTGGGACGATTAAAACTTGAATACAGAAGTCGTTAGCATTATCGAATCTATCAAGGAGTATACAGGGGCTTACCCCAGATCGCTGGCAAACCCACATTCCTGATGTGGCCGGAATTGCCCATTTATAGTTCTTACTCTTAGGCATAATAAATTTGGTGCAGAAATTGCCCATCCGCTTTGCTGAGGCTGCATTACTGAAACATTTGCCTTGGCCTGTGACCTGACTTAGGGTAGTTCCTCTCCGGGGAGTGTCCCACCTGCACTGGTGTGGATTCTCTGTTGTTGAGTAGTTAAAGGGGTTATTAAGGGTGATACCTTCATAAAAGGGGGGCTTCACATCATAACATAGCCAGCATGATTTCCTAAGGTTTGGGTTAGATTGATTCAGTGATAAAAAGGTAGCATTTAATACACTAAGAAACGGATCGTAAAAAGCTGAAGTCTCTAAGGGATTATTAAAAGTAACGTTGTGACTAGTCGTGGCTCCCTTTTTGGGCCCACCTGCTGTAAGAATTGGATTGGGTCCAATTGGTCAGGGTATCGATGGTAAAAGTCGGACAATTTGTATGTTCACCCAAATATCGCGAAAGGTGCGACCAAATACCGACCATACTCTTCCCGTGGCCCAACTCTTATGGGTTGGTTGCAGAATTGTCATGGTATAACCCGTGCAAGTGTGCTTTCTCCCATCCCGGGGCGTATGTATCTGTTTGCTACTATCGAACAGTGGTTCGCGACAGCCATGGGGAGCGTACTTGACTTGCAGGAACTTATCAGGTTGCTGTGGTTGCCATCTATTACTTGTTACAACAGTCTCACAACCCCAATATCCACAGTACCCGTATCCAGGATAATTACAGTAACTTTTGCCTGGGTTAGAAGCAGGACACCAATAGGTTTGTTGCCGTGCTTGTTCTCCAAAACGAGGAAACCCCAGTCATAGGGGAAAAATGTCCTTTAATCTAAATTCAAAAGATGGGTCGGTTGATGTAATAGTTTCTTTGATAACAATTTTGTCTGAAAGGTGGCGTAGAACCCACTTAAATGGCTGGTACGGGTAGTATTCTGTATCAGTCTGCCCTCTGCTGATTAATCTGGAAAATAAGATCACATAGAGGTACCATTGCCACTTGGATCTCATTATTGTAAGATTCCTTGAGAGTTGCTGATCTGATTGATGATTGGCTGCTTTTTCTAAAAAAAAACTGGGATATACGGGTTGTGGGAGCGTCCAAGAATCCAGTCCTGCAAACAAAACCCTTAGATTTAAGTGAATCTCGTATCTGCTTGAATTAGATGTTCTCCTCCCCCCTCTATATTTCTAGTTACTTATTCCTATGTTCCCTATCGCAGACATCTTTCATGAAAAATCCTTTCTTAGGATTTTTCTTTGTGAGAAGCTGCAGTTTCATCAACCAAAAGTAAACAGTGGTTTACTGCTGCTGTGGAATGCAACAGGTAGACCTGGGATTGGTCTCCTGTGGATGTTTGGATTTCCTGACCACTCATGGCAGAGCTGGCTCTTGCTCTGTCTGAGACACAGATCTTTGTTATTCATTCTTGTCTATTCTTAGCTTAGCTAGCTTCTGAAGAAACCTTTTCCTTTCTATTTCTTTTTAGTACAGTCTTAATGTAACATATATCATAAAATAATAAATCAAGCCTTCTGATCATGGAGTCAACATTCTCATCTCTTCTTCATCCTGAAAACCCTTGTGACCACAGTCACATGGAGTTGCTGGGACGCGGGAGCGCGACCGTCCCAGCGGCCGCAGCCCTGTCAGGCAGTGCCTGCACGCTGGGCGCGCTTCCGGTGGCTCTGGTCTCCCCAGAAGTGGGGAATCAGGCAGCCCCTGCCTCAGACCCAGTCAGAAACCCAACCAAGTGAGACCAGAGGCAGGGGGCCCTTCCTGTCCCTCTGGGGCATGGCTGCAAAACAGCCGCTGTGTCTTCCTGTGCCTATGTCTGGGCTGTGCTGAGCCCAGAGCCGGCCAGCTTGTGCTCTGCTGTGCCAAGAGCGTTCTGGGCAGGCAGGCAAAAGTGCTGCGTGCACAGTGGGGAAGGGGCTGACGAGAGCCCCCTGTGGGAACAGGGCTCCGCTCCCTGGCTGGGAACAGCCTGGTTTTGCTGCCGTGAGCGCAGGCAGGAGTTCAGGCACTTGAATGGGCAGCGGACACCTATTGTTTCTAGGGGGCCTGGGGCTGCGCGCCACAAGGGACACGAGGAAACAGACTCGGGAGAAGGAAGGTGAGCTCGATCTGTGCAGTGCCTGTGCTACAAGGTGCAGAAGTAATTCAGCCTTGCCAGGGTTTCCTAAGTGTGTGTTGGTGTTGGCCGGGAAATGGACATATTTGGGGAAATGGAGACATTTGGGGAAATGCCTTTGGAAGAGAGGGGCTTGCTTCTCAAGCAAAGTGCTTCCCCAGGAGCCCCCAGTGAGGTAGGTGCAGGCTGTCTCCCTTTGGCTCCCTGCCCCCCTTTCGTCCTTGAGGCCCCTTGCACTTGGCAGAGGGACGTGGGAAGGGAGAAGGCTGTGAGGAGCAGCTTTGGCATCTGCCTGGGTCTGCAGAGACCAAGCCAAGCACCAGTGGCGGCAGGGTGTGTCCCGCCCCTTTCAGCACGGGAAAGAGAGGGATGATCTCTGTCCAGCCGAGAGCCCCAAATGCCTCTCAGAGAGCTGTGAATTCAAAGGCCTTTATGCACACATTGATGCCATCTTCCCTATCTGCTGTGTTTGAACTCTTGGCAAGAGGCGTTTGCCTCTTGCTTGCTGGAAGCTGCTCTGCTCCAGGGCCAGCACCGAGCTGGGCTGTGTGGGCACCGTGGAGAGTCCTTCCCCGAGCACTTGGCGGGTCGTGGTGAGTCCAGGGCTGTGTTAGACACTCGGGGCAATGGATTCCTTCCAAGCGGGGGCACCTAGGGTGGGGAGGGGGTGGCCCTGGGGCACGTGGCAGCATGTCCCTTTGTGACACGGTGCAGCAGGGTGACCGTGGAACCGAAAGGGACAGCGTGTCTGAGCAGCCCTTTGTGACACGCGCTGACATAGGGGCTGGCACGGCGCAGCCACGCCACAGTGCTCGGTGCACGCAACGGGACAGGAGGTGACAGAGTGGTGCTGTGAGGTGTCCCCACACAGCCGGCTCGTTGGTTGCTGACCCGGAGCTCTTCCGAGGCGTTCTCCTGTGGCTGGCCTCACAGCCAGACCTCGGGATTCGGTGACTTGGAGCTTTTCCGAGTCATCTCCCATCCCTGCGGCCAGTGCCCTTGTGGCCAGGCTGTAGGACTTGGTGACCTCCATCGTTCACCAGGAATCTCCTGTCATTGTGACAGGAGACCTCGAGTGCAGGACTTGCTGTCCTGTAGCCTTCCTGAGGCTCCTCTGTTGCAGGTGCCCGCAAGGCACAACTGCAGCATTCGCTGACTCTGGCCTTGGCCGAGGCATTTGAAAGTGCCCTCGAGGTCAGAGAGCGGGATGGCAGGCAGAGTGCTCAGCCTGTTCAAGGGGCTGCGGGGCAAGAAAAGCAAAGGCCCTGCAGCTGCCCCAGCGCAGCAGCCTGCAGAGCCAGAGCAGTTGCAGCCGCTGCAGGACGGTGAGTGGCAGAGCCGGGCCGCAGGGCTGGTGCCTGCAGCCGGCCTGGCCCCATGCCATGCCATGCCATGCCATGCCATGCCATGGCCTGCAGCCGGCCTGGCCCCATGCCATGCCATGCCATGCCATGCCATGCCATGCCATGCCATGCCATGCCATGCCATGCCATGCCATGCCATCCCATCCCATCCCATCCCATCCCATCCCATCCCTGTCCTGTCCTGTCCATGGATAGGACAGAAGCTGGGCTGGAGCACCTGGCAGCCGTGCTCCATCCCCCGGGGCATCCTGAGGCTCTCCCTGCCTGGGCGGTGCAGGGCTGGGCTGTGTTCTCTGGCCTCTCCCGCAGCCCCTCAGCTCTGGCTGCACTTGCTCTTTGCCAGATGCAGCCAAGGACCCGACAGAGGAACAGGAAGCCACCCGTGGCCGCTTCGGCAGAACGGCGCAGGTACCTGCAGCCATCCCCACCTGGGCTGGGCCTGCTGGCACTGCTCAGCCAAGCAGCAGGCTTGGAGCGCTCCATGGATTCTCCCTCCCTTGCTGCCCTTCTCCTGCGGACCCTCTGTGAATTCATCACGTGCCTTTGGCAGGAAGAGACCGCCGGTGTGGGCACGGGCATCTTGGAGAACCTTCCGTTCCTCGATGCCGAGACCGGTGCTGCCATGCTGGATTTGCTTGTGGAGAAGGGTGTCTCCAATCCAGCGCAAGTAAGCAGCCTGGGGCAAGGGCTCATTGGCCCCAGCAGTGGTGCGGCGCCTCGAGCCGGGTCTGCCGGCCTCCCTCGGCCTTTGAGGCCCGGCCCGATGCGTTTGGAAGGGAAGCACTTCTCAGGGGAAGTTGCTGCTCTGGCACCTCTGCCAGTCTGCCCGTGCCTTCTGCAGGTGCCCGCCATGGTGAGGTCCATCCACCAGTGGCTCACGGCCAATGAGGCTGCTGGGCACAGGCTGGACAAGGCCCTTCTGGAGCTGACCGAGGAATACCCCAGTGACGTGCTGATCACCCTCTTGCGCTGGGCCCCATCGTGTGACAGGTGGGGCAGCCCCACGTGCCTTGAGGGCTTGGGCTTCACCGGCCCATCACCCTGTAGAGCCTGTCCCTGCTGACTGCCAGACAGGCAGGGAGTTGCAGGATCCTCTGGCTCCTCTGTTTTCCAGTGCTGCCATGGCAGCTCCTGAGCCTGGTGCCATGCTCCCTCCCTGCCCCTCGGGGCCCCTGTACCCACGTGGGCTGGCTGGCCGCTGCCGGCCAGGGGCAGTGGGCAGAGGCAGGGCTCAGGGCCAGCGCGGGCCCCTGCAGCTGCCCAGGCCACGGCGCTGTGGCCGAGACAGCCCTGACACAGAGCTCTGACCCCACAGAGCTGCCGCCACCATGTGGGCAACCATCATGTCCTCGAGCAGGACTGCGGAGCCGGCGCTGCAGCTACTCCTCGATGTGCTGAGCGCCTGGCCAGTGAGCAGCGTGTCCACCTCCGATGGGGACGACGCAGGAGTCTTTGCCCTGGCTGTGAGTTTCTGGAGCTGGCCTTTGCCAGCCCCTAGGCCAGCACTCCAGCAGCCAGCTCTCTGTCCTCCTGCCAGCTGCATCCTTCTGCCTCAGAGACCGCGCTGAATCCTGCCTTAGGGGCAGGCTTCAGGGGCACCAGGCCGGCTGTTTCCCCCCCTTGTCTCCCCCAGCCTCTCCCTCGCATGCTCGGGCCCTGCCACGTGCATGTCTTGGCCACTGAGCCTTGTCTCTGGCTCTTTTATTTCTTGCAGGCAACCGTGGCGCTGTGGAGAGTCTTCAATCTGGCCTGGCGCTCGCCTGTCGTGCTGGAGTATTTCCCCAGTCTCTTTCTGAGTCTGCTCTTCCAAGCCTACATCAGCATGCAGGAGATGCCAGAAGAGGTTGAGACCTTCTGGAAGGGATGCCAGGAGCAACACGGCCTCTCCGCCAAGCCCAACAGGTGCTCCATGCCAGTCCTCCCAGCCTCCCCATCCCTCCCATGCCCCAAGGGCAGGAGCCGGGGCTCCCAGCGTGACCTGGCCTTTGCTTTGCACACAGCTTTGCCCTGCAGACCTTGAAGGCCCTGCTCTGCCAAATGCGCTATGAGCACGCGGTGCTGTCCATGGAACGCAAGCGCGCCTGGGACACGCTGCTCTGTGCCGACACCCACCACTGCGCAGTGGGTCTGCTGGCCAGGTGAGACCTCGTTCTCCCCACCGCCCCTCTCCTTTGTGCCCGCAACGCCCCACACAGTCCCCGTGGTCATGGGCGGCAGGGCCTTGTCACCGAGGGAGGGATGAGCAGACTGGAAAAGGCCGGCACAGGAGGGTGCCCGGGAATGGCCGCCTCCCAAAGCGCCCCCGGGGTGCTCGGGAGCAGACCAGAGCTCTGCCAGTCAGCCCTGGGAGAGCTTTGCCCGCCCGGCCCAGGAGCAATGGTGCCTTTTTCTCCCTGCCAGGGAGATGCGCCATGTCTCCATCATCTGGTGTTGCGACATGGCATCCCGCCTCTTTGACCTTCTCAGCCAAGGCATTTCAGACTGGGAACTGCCCGCCCTGGCCTTCCTGGTGGAGGTGAGCCCCGTGGCCAGCGCTGCCTGGCTGAACTGCCTCCCAGCCCTCTGCCCTCTCGTAGCCTGGGACGCTGCACCAAGCCCTTTGCTGCTGCCTTGGCTCGGCCCTGTGCCCTTCTGAGCTCCTGCCAGCTGGGCACCTCTGTGCCTGCTCTGTGCCTTTCAGGTCCTGGATTGCCTGGACTTGAGCCAATGCGGTGAAAAAGTCCTGGAGATCTTGACAAGGCACCTGCAGAGCAAGTCCAGGCAGATGCGTCGCGTGGCGCTGCGAGGCCTCGTGGGGCTCACCTCGATGGTGAGAAGGAGGCAGCAGCTGAAGCTGTGCTGCCAGCGTGGGGCTGGGGCAAGCAGCCCCTTGGGCTTAGCTGGGCTTTGGCAGCTGTGCCAGCTGCTCCCAGCTCTCCAGGGTCGCTGTTCAGCTGCCTGAGTGCTTCGGGACAGGCCTTCGGCCTCTGAGCCCTGCAGCAGCAGCAGCGTGGGGTTGCCCAGCCGTGTTTTGCACACAGGATCCAAGCATGTACAGCCTGACTGAAAGCCTTGGGAAGCTACTGTGGGATAGAGATGAAGACATCGTTGAGATGAGCCTCGTTGTGCTCAGCTTCCTGCCGCTGCAGAAAGACCTGGCAATAGCCAGCCCCATGGCCCTGCAGCTGGCTGAGGCGCTCTGGCACCTCTTTGACAATGTGAGGCTCTGTGCCCCCAGCCACGGGCACTCGGGTGGCGCCTTGGGCCTGGGCACAGGGGGCCCTGGAGCAGCTGATGTGGAGGGCTTTTGCTTCCTTTCCAACAGGACAAGAGCCTTGTGCGGCTGCTCTCCATTGGCCTCTTCCAAGACGTGATCACGCTGGTAGTGGCAAAGGGAGAAAAGGCCCTGAAGAAGCACGTGAGCCAGAGCCTGCTCCCACTCTTCTTCCAGTGCCACGATGAGAACGGGCGTGTGGCACAGGTGAGGCCTCCTGGGTGTCCCCATGGGAGGGGGCTCAGCTGTCTCCCCAGCCCCTGGCACCTGAGGGGCTCCAGCCTCCTCCTGGCCTTGGCACAGAGATGCGGGTCCTGTGCCCTGGGCTGCGGTGCCATCTCTGGGTCTCTGCTGCTCTGCAGGCCTCTCGGGAAACACTGCTTTCTGCAGTTAGGTTCCTGAAGAGGAAGGATCTCAAGCAGCTGCTGAAGACGGATCAGATGTGGAGATTTGCCGAGTGCTTGGTAAGGACAGGCTGCAATGCGGCAGCCCGATGCCTGGAGAAGCCGCCTGCCCCGGCGCCTGCAGCTGCTGGCCGGGCCTCAGGGCTCTGTGGGCGGGGGGCGAGAAGTGCCGGCCAGCCATAGGGGGCGCCTGGCCCAGGGGCAGGGCCCGCATCAACCCTTTCCCTCCGTGCCCTGCCGCTCTCTGCAGCTGGCAGAGGACAGGAGCCGAGCGGCCGAGCGCCTGCGCCAGGCCCTGCCGTACCTGCGGAGCGCACAGGAGCCCCTGCGAGAGGCGGCCGTCAGGTTCATGGGTGAGCCCCAAGCCTGGCTCCCGCCCCGCCCTGCCCCGCCCCGCCCCGCCCCACCGCAGCTCGGCCCCAGCCCCGCCTGCTGTCTGTCCCGGCAGCAGGATCCGGGCGCGGGCAAGTGCAGCCCCCGCTGGCCTGGGCATTGCTGCTGCCGCCCTCTGGCAGCCGTGCCCTCGGGCGGCAGCGTGCGCCAGGGGCCCGGGCTGAGCCCTGCCGGGCCAGCAGGGCGTGTGGCCTCAGGGCTGGCAGCGGCCGTGTGCGGCAGCTGTGGCTCTGAAGGCAGGACACGCTCTGTGTTCGCCAGGGATGGCCGGGCGCTACCTGACAGGGCAGCAGCCGGAGTTCCGCATCATCTGCAGGGGTGAGTGAGGCCCGCGGGCTCCCGCCGGGGGCTGCCGCTGGCACCTGCGTTCCCTGGCCCGCCCGCCCACAGCTCCGCTCCCTGCGCGCCCCAAGGGCAGCGTGGCCACAGCACAGACACCTTGCAGGGGCCTGCGGGACATTCCTGGCCAGCAGCTGCCAGCTCGTCCTTCTTGTCTCCTGCTTCCTCCAGGCTGCCTCCTCCAGGCTGTGGCATGGACGAGGCTGGAGGCTCTCCCCAGCTGTGCGCAGATCCAGCCTCTGACTGTGCCTCTGTTTCTCTCTCTGCAGCCCTTCAGGACATGACGGATGACTCCAGCCCAGCCATCTCATGCCTGGCGCTTCAAGCTCTGTACATCCTTTTAGCTGTACAGAGCGTTCCCTCCTCCCGACTGCAGAAGATGCGAGACCAACTGCGCCGCCTCTGGCAGTCGCGGCCTTTCCTGTGTGGCCGCGGCTGAGTGTCCTGCCGCGGCGCTGCGGAGAACTGATCCGGGAGGCTGCGTCTGCTGGGGCCACCTGAGCCTGCAGGGAACACCTCTCCTCTGCCAGCACTTCCTTTCCCTTCACCCACTAGAGGAACATTAAATTGCTGTTGTTGGATAGCTGGCTGTCCAGGAGCTTTCTCTCGGTGCAGAGTGTCTTCAGGCCAACCGGGAAGAGGGTAAAAAGGCTGCTTGCTCTCAGCCCCTTGCCCAAGCGTGCACTGTGGAAGGGAAAGTGGCCAAACGGCCCTTGGCCTTTGGTGGTAAGGCTGAATGACTTCAGGTCCTTTCAGGACAGGCACTCCAGCTCTAGCCCGTATTCCCCCAGGTGAGTTTCCAGGTGCAGGTTCAGAGGTGCAGCCCCAGGCCCTCCAGAAACACAAGCTGCCCGCTGCCTCTTCACCTGCCTCAACTCCTACCTGCGCTCACGGCACCAAAACCAGGCTGTTCTCGGCCAGGGACCAGAGCCCTCTTCCTGCAGGGTGCTCTTGCCAGCACCTTCCAGGTCTCTCTGCTGTGCACGCAGAGCTTTTCATGCCCACTCCCAACAGGCTTTGGAATGCAGAGCACAGCTTGGCTGGCTCTGCCACCAGCACAGCCCAAACACAGGCGGAAGAAGAAGCTGCAGGGGCTGTTTTGTGGCCATGTCCAAGAGAGACTGGAAGGATGCCCTCCCTCTGCTCTCCCTTGGTTGGCTTTCTGGCTGGCTCTGAGCTTGGGGCTGCCGTTCCTCACTTGTGGGGAGCAGAAGCACAGCTGGGATCCCGGCACTGCCTGGCAGCACTGCGGGAACTGGCACAGCCGCGCGTCCGAGTCTCGGGCACCGTGCTGCTGCTTCATTTGCCCTCAGGCACAGCCAGAGCTCCCTGCTAAGCCCGGATGCTCTCTGCTTCTGCCCTCTTCCTCATCCTGTGCAGCGATGGAGCACTGCTGTGCTTTCAGGAAACTATTCTTGAAAACTTCCAACATTCCAAGCTCCTTTGCCCTCCGTGGATGCTTGCCATGGAATCCCTCAAAGCTGGCTTCAGAGCATATTCAGGTTGCCTCTTCCAAAATCCAGGGACTCCCAGGTGCTCAGCAAGATCTGGAAGTGCATGGTGCTCTGGAACTTCACCTTCAGCACAGGGACCTTTCCAGCCTGACCTGCCCTCGTTCCTCTGGCTCTGTGCACAAAACAGGGCCTGGAAGAGAACGGCAGAAGGGGCCTGTGTGTCCCAGGGCCGCGGGTTTGCTTCAGCTCCACAGGGATGCAGGCAAAGTGAAGAAGCCAAACTGTTCATTAATGGAAGGCAAAGCAAAGGGATGAGCTGGGAGGGAAAAAGGTGATGGGCAGTGTATGAGGGCTAGAGGGAGGGAGCGTCTACAGGACAGGCAGGGAGAGGGCTGAAGCCACAAGAACTGTGCCCACCATCAGCTGTGCCAGGACTTCCAGCAGCGCTGAGCGGTGATGTCATCTTTAGTGTCTCCTGGTGCTATTCTTGGGATACTGGTTCGCTGGATCCAGAAGATGTCCCTAATTCTTGAGCTCTTTGGGGAAACTGGGCTTGATTTTCCAGGTCAGAGCATGATGGGCTGGCACATTGCCTCCAGGCTTGAAAGACTGAAAGAGAGAAGACCAGAGCCATGGCAACAGCCCAGATCTGCAGGAATCCTACAAGACCTTCTGAACAGGGCCATCCAAGCCAGAAGGGAGTAGGAGACATTGGAATCAGCTGGGAGGTCTTGCTGGAATAAATGAAAAGGGCAGGAGATTTTTTCTCCTTTTTAGTGCCTTTATTAAGGTCAGCTTGGGTGGGGGCTCAATGGGTCGTGCGCACGCCGCCGCCACTGCTCCCAGGAGTGGCAGGGAGGAGGAGGATGCAGCTCTGTCCCCTGGTGTGCAGGCAGAGCCGGGGCTTCCGCCCTCGCCAGAGCACCAGGAGATTGCCATTTTCGATTTAACATTTGAGGTCTTCTTTCTAGCTGACATCTCTGGGTTAGGGTGAGAGGTTCAAAGGTCTTAGCACACCCTGGATTCAGTTGCTTACCCTTAGACATCACTTAGATTGTTTAATTCAGTGCTGGCTCGTTGTTTGAGGGGTGTTTGTTTGCTGGACTTGGCCAAGTGTTTCTACATTTGCATCCAAGCTCTGACGTCACTCCCTCCTCACAGTCCCGGGTGCCATTTTCCAGGAAGCAGCAGGGGTGATACCCGACGAAGGGGGATTTCTAACAATTAAACTATTAACAACCGGTAATTAAAGAATAACACTCTTAACAACAGGTAATTGCAAAATGAAGCTATTAACAATAAGTAATTAAAGCTCTAACTTAGTAGCAATTGGTTTAACTTGTTGACTCTAAACCTTTTAAAAATTGACAACTTTTTACTCCTTACACTCAGGACAAAGAAATGGCTGGGGTGGGCAGAAACATATCCCTAAACTCTGGACCACTCAATGTGCCTTTCTGTAAGAAAGAAAGGCATTGGAAAAGAGACTGCCTGCAACTCAAAGCCAAGGTGGTTGAAGAACTGAATCAATGCAAGGGTTGGCTGGAGGGCATCCCCCCAGAAAACCCTCTGGTCAAAAGAGAACTGGGGGAAAAGGTGAGGAAAATGAAATGTCTGGTGAATGCGGGTGCAACACATTCTGTATTAAAGTTGGAAGAAATTGATCCTGGTAAAGTTGCGAATGTTATTGGAGCCACAAGTCAACAGCAGAAGGTATCCTTTCTAAAACCATGATCTTATGAACTGGGAAACACAGTAGGAATACATCAGTTCCTATATATGCCTACGCCGCCAAAACACCTCATCGGAAGGATTTGTTGGAGACATGAGAATGTTGTAACAGGTTCCAACAGGCTGAAATGTAGTTTAGCCCTGGAGGAGTTCAGATCAAAGTCAATGACCAACAAATAATCGTGTTCTAAGTCTAGCTCTCATTACAGCTTTGTCCAAATCAGAAGAGACACAGAAGAAGTTCTTAGTCAGCTTTGTCTTAAAGTCTGGGTGAATGGGACCCCTGGTAAGGCCAAAGCAGCACAAGCTGTAATCATTAGACTTAAACCTGGAACATGACCAATAAGAATTAAACAATATCCACTTAAGGTGGAAAACATTAAAATTGTTAAGCCTATCATAGACAACTGTCTAAAATTTGGGTTGTTACTGGAATGTGAATCTGAATAGAATACACCCATTTTACCCATACAAAAGCCTGATGGTTTGAACTACAGTCTGGTTCAATACCTACAGGCTATTAACAAAATAGCTGGAGATCTCCACCCAGTGGCTGCAAATCCATATGCTTTGCTAAGCAAACTAAAAGATGAATATGGATGGTTTACCATTTCAGATCTCAAGGATGCTTTCTTCTGTATACCCTTGGACCCTGGCAGCCAAAACCGGTTTGCCTTTGAATGGGGAAACCCAGAGACTGGAAGGACAAGTCAATTTACCTGGACTGTAGGGCCCCAGGGATTCAACAATAGTCCAACCACATTTGGAAAACACTTTGCTGAGGACCTTGAAAGTTGGGTAAGCCCATCCACAAATGGAATTGTGTTACAATAGGTAGATGATCTACTTTTAGCCACTGAAACTTAAAAAGACTGGAATGGACAGTAAGCCTATGAAATGACCTGGGACTAAGTGGATACAAGGCATCCAGAAATCAAGCTCAAATAATCAAACAGGAAGTCATTTACCGAGGATACAAAATATCCCAAGCGCAGCAGGGACTAAGACAGGACGGCAAAGGGACCACCCACGGAACCCCACTCCCTACTAATGCCAAAGAACTGAGAACCTTTCTAGGAGTGACTGGATGCTGTATTAACTGTGGTAGTGGCTGTGGACTGCTGGTTAAGCCACTGTAGCAGCTCTTAGAAGACAATCCCAGAGACCTGAAATGGACACCCCAAAGTAAGAAAGCCTTTCAAAAGCTGAAGGAGGACTTGAAAAGAGCACCTGCTCTGGGCTGGACAGATGTCTGGGAACCCTTCCAGCTTTTCTCTTAGGAGAGGCAAGGGATGGCATTAGGTGCACTAGCTCAAACAGTTGGCCCATAGAAGAGAGCAATAGCATCATTTTCCAAACAACTGGATGCAGTAAGTAGGGGACAGCCTGACTGTAAGCAGTTGCTGCTCTTGTTTCAGACATCCAAGGAGCCTGGAAATTCACTCTAGGTCAACAAATAATTGTGTTTATCTCACATCCAGTAGCAGCAATTCTTGACCAAAAGGGTGGGCATTGGCTTTCACCCTCCAGATTCCTTAAATATCAGGTAATTTTGGTGGAACAATGCAGCATTACAAAACAAATCTCTTCTCTAGTTCATCCAGCAGCATTCCCAGCTACTCACTAGACAGACAAGGAGCCTTTGTAGCATGACTGGATCAAAACCATTCAGTCCACTTTATTCCAGCTGCCCAGATCTTAAAGAAACCCCAATTCCAAGAGCAGAATCTCAGTACACAGATGGGAGTGGCTTTGTAAGAGCAGATCAGTGAAAATCAGGATATACAATTAGCACGGAGCAATAGGGGATAGAAGCCCTGCACAAGTCAGCTCAGAAGACAGAGATAATCACTTTAACCCGTACCCTCTGACCAGCCTGAGGAAAAAGGATCAATAGATGAACAGATTCCAAGAATGCCTTTAGAGTAATAGACGCCCATGAAGCAGTTTAGAAAGATAAAGGACTATTGACAGCTCAAGGAAAGCAGTTGAAGCATTCAGAAGAAATCTTAAAATTGCTGCAGGCAGTACTACTGCCTCAAGAGGTTGCAATTCTGCACTGAAAAGGACATCAGAAAGGGGAAACCGACCCCAAAAGAGGTTACAGGTTGCAAAAAGAGCAGCAGAACAAAGCCATGCTGAGATTCAGTCACTAATGCCCAAAGGTAAGGAACAATATGACAGTGATGTATGTCATATAATCAGAAAGATCTAGAATTAGCAAAGAATTTGAAAGCAGAATGAAAACATTATGTTTTTTCAGCTCCTCAGGGATAGACAGTTATGCCAGAAAGAGCATCATGAAAATTAATTAAAGATGAACATAATTGTGTACACTGGGAAGGGGATGCCTTACATAATTATTTGATAAGGACAACAGTAAGATGCAACCTGTACTCTAGTGTAAAGCAGGTAACCCAAGGGTGTGAAATAACATCTTAGAGCCAATCCACAAACCAGGACTAGAGTTGAGCTTGGCACAGTAGACAAGGGACAATATCCTGGACAGCACTGGCAAGTTGACTTTTCTGAATTGCCAAGAAAAGGGGGGTAAAAATACCTTCTGCCTTTAACTGATACCTTCTCAGCATGACCTGAGGCATTCCCAACCCAAACAAATAAAGCCAAAGTTTTCAACATTTTGGTAAACAATATAATGCCCTGGTTCAGAGTGCCTTTAGACATCTCCTCTGACTGAGGACCACGTTTCCTAGCAAGTATTGCACAGCAACTTTGCAATAATCTCCAAATCAACTGGCACCTACACACACTGGATTGGCCCCAGGCCAGTGGCCAGGTGGAAAAGATGAATTATCCAGTAAAACAACAGATAGTCAAAACTGTACCAGAGGCCAACATACCTTGCCCCCGGGCCCTACCTTTGGCTTTATAATGGATTTGATAAGACCAAGAACAAAAGAAAATCTGAATCCCTTTGAAATACTGTACAGAAGACCATATAAGCAAAACTAGCAAGGGGAACATACTGCACAAGTTGGAGAGGGGTATCTCCAGAACCATGTTGTCCAACTAACACAACAGCTGCAGAAAATAAACCAACACGTTTTGAGCACATGAGCAAGAGGATGCTCCTCTCCACCAGGTAGAAAGCCTCTTACCCCAAAATTAAAAAGGAGTCTATTTAGTACTTTTAATCACTTACACAGCCTTTAAAGCTTAAAGCATTCATCTCTTGGATATATTATTCCAGAATTAAAATGCTTTGCAAAAGGCAAGTGGAGTCCAAAAGTGGATCTCGTGAAGAACAGGAGAAACCAAGATGCATTTCACAGCATCATTGTCTTCCTGATACTTCTAATCAGAATCCAAGCCACAGAAGATGACTGTCACTACCATAATGATCTCCTTGGCCTGCAAGATCCTGGTAGATGGAACACTCAAAAATATTCAGGACCTAACTGGCTAAAAGAGATTAAAAAAGTAAAGACACTTTATGCCCTTTTAAGGATTAATGGCTGAGCAGTTAAAGATTGAGGAAAACCTGACTCCATGCCTGCCTTTCTTGTCCCACCTGAAAGCAGGATCTCTGTGGCTTGTAAATTTGAAACTCACAAACCTCGTTCAGAGAAGATTGCTCGAGTGATCATGCGCATCTGCGACCTTTCTAACAAGCAGTGTGTGAATTCATTTTCATGTGAATCCTATCAGGATTTTTGCGCTATGGAAATTAAAATGGGAGACTATAACCTAGCACAAGATAGTTGCCTTCTTCTGCGGCGCACAGGTGGGGTGGGTGGACCATCATCACACAGAGATCCAGGAACTGAGCCCGCCAGGAATCTGACCCAACAAATATTGTTTCCAACAGGAAGCTCTTGTGCGACTAGAGTTAGAAACTGTCCTGCTTGTACGCTTAGTACATGGAACAGATCTCATACAGGATCTGCTTTTGAGAATTGAATTTCATTCTTGGGATATTCCAGGCCATCAGAAATAGTAACCAATCAAGCTGGAGGGGTAGCCAGGAGCACAATTATCCTGTTAGGGTATATCATGCCCAATTTAACGACCACGTGAGGGCAACCCAGATATGCATGGAATCCAATAGCACAGCTGCATCCTCTTATGGGCTGAGGTACTCAGAATACTCAACTATTTGTAGTGGGAACTTCGTAAAGCATCCTTTGTAATACTACCAGGGGCCAGTGCAAGGTTTCTGAAGGTTTCTGAAATGCTTGCCTACAGGCAGGCAATGTATCTGAAGAAACCAGTTACCATGCCTTGGGTACTCGACAAGGAGCGAAATGGAATGGATCACACAACAGACATTTAAAATTAAAATCAAAACAAACAACTTTACATCAGCAAACAACTCTGTAGAACGGGACCCATAAGTGAAATAATATAGTCTTTCACTCTGGGGTAAGACAAACAAATGAACAATTGTTGCCTCTAAATCCACAGTACTCTCTGAAAAAGCTGGAGGTAAAGATACAAGCTAATGTTTCCAAAATTAAACAGCAATACTGCCCACTCATACAGCAAAGTCTAAAAGAATGGGAGCTGTGCATGCATTCCCAGACACCAAATGATAGGTGTAGAAAAGACTTAAGGGGATGGCTTGGGTCTGAACTGGGAGTATTAAATTCTATTGATCAAGAAGTCTTACTCAGGAAAGTAAGCACTGTGAGCTCTTATATTGGACAGATACAAACTCCTCTCAGATCAACCCTGCTATCACTTGCCCATACCCAAAGCCTGGCAGCTAACCTATTAAGCACCCTGGCCAACAATACACAGCAGGATTTTCAAGCAGTTGGTGGCTTTATGGGAAAACTACAGGGTGACATTTCTTTGCATTTCAATGTACACAAGCTCAGCTGTGTGTGGCTACGGTCTGTAATCTCAGGAGAACTTTAAAAACGGAGAACTGGGGAAATTGCCACAAGAATAAACTAAATCATGGCTAAAAATGAAACCACAAAGCAATTTGAAAAAGACTTCCACACTTGGTTGCAATTGGTCAATTTCACATAGAATGAACAGAACCCTGCAGTCTTTTGTATTAACCGTTAAGAATGCAACAAAATACCGTGTCATTCCAATTTTGGCCCTTGGAGTTATAAGAACTCACGTAACTGTCAGACCCATTCAGCATAATGATTGGGCCATTTTCAACAAGAAAACTAGAAGCTGGCAAACTCTTAGTATCAAAGCATGTGTACCAAGGGATGCACTGAATTTTGTGTGCAAAAATGCGGTGCTCGAAAGAGAGGATGGGTGTCTGCATGCTGAGGGCAGCACTTGTATTTTTGAAATGAGCCCAGTTACTCATGCACTATCACAGGTGTGTTATGTGGGAAGGGGCTGTGCCTGTGTGAGATCTGCTTGCACAACTATTACAATTGAGTCTTTTAATGAAACTACTAATGGTACTAACTTCTCTATTTGTAATTTCACAACCAAAAGTGGATGCCACTTCAGCTGCACCACACAAGAACTTCTCTAGAGATGCTGCAGAATGCACATGATGGGTATCAGCAAGCGCCCAAATTCCAAACTGGATGGGACGCTAACATTCTAAAACAAATGCCGTACCAGCCTGATATAGAATGGCTAGTGGCAGGAGTCAAAAATGCATCTCACAGAGCCTGATGGACACTCAAATCCGGTATCAAAGTTGTTACCGAAATCATCACCAAAACAGAGAAAGAAAGAGAACATCATGAGTCAAATGTCTTCTTGTGATGGACAAATCTGGAACCACCAACAGCTCCTTAGATTTTAGCTTCCTCAGCAAACCAGTTCTAATTTTAAAAAAATTAACCCTCCTCTTAACCATCATAAACCTATGGATGTGGTAGAAAATTAAAACAGCAGCAGAACAGTACATATGTACTGTGTGTAGCATTGTTTGTTTTATATTTATGGGTTTATTGTAAAGTTGGTAATTTATAAGTTAAGAATTTGGTTTGACCCTCAGTTCCCCCCATGTTCTCCCTTGTAATGGTTCATTCCTTCCACCTGTTACCTGTCAATCATTGTAACCGTCCCCTCTCAGGTCGAGAATCTTCTATGTCAATCATCCCTCACCTAACATATGATTTGTCCCCTGAGCCTTTTCCCGCCCCCAGGCCCTTCCTATTGGTTCAGTTGTGTCCCTTGTGCCCCGCCCCGGTTCTGTTCGTTGGTCCCTCGTGTCCCCGTCCGTTACGCCTTTCCCCTTTATAGGTGCCTCCCTAACGGTTCTTACCTGACACCGTCACTGGCCCCGCCTGGGTCAAATACAGCACCTGGGCATCCAAACGCGTGTCCACTCCTTCCTTCCTTTGCCTCAGCACTTGGCAGTCCTGCTCTCGCCTGCATCACCACACAGCAGACGGAGCCACTACTCAGGGGTTCTCGCCTGAGACGTTTGGGGATGTTTTAGGTTCAGATTCTCTGAGGCTTTAGATTTTAGATCTCTAGACAATGCTTCCAGGAATCTAAATGGCTTTCAGAAACTAAACTTTTCTCCTTTTTTCCTCAGTCTTTGCACTCATGTGCACTAGAGACCTTCGGTGAATGGATTCCACTCTAATCCATCTCCAAGCTGAATCTCTCAGCTGTGTTCACACTGGTAGTTCGTGTGTCTCTTCTGCACAGTGCAATTTTAAAATCTTCGTTCCTTATTATCTCTGCCCTTCTTTTTCTCTTTTAGCTTACAAATGCATGCACATGTATCAGAAATGGCTTTTTTTTCCCTACATCACTTCCTGCCAAGTAATTTTCTTTTATCCTGTTGTGATGTTAATCTAGCCTCATATGCTTTATTCCAAGTGCACTCCTGTTTCCTTGAATGTGGAAGTTTTATAATGCAATGCTCTCATTCACCTGCTTTCATGAAACCCTTCATTAACATTAGCACAAGTAACTGTGTGGTTCCCTTCTGCTTTGTAGAAGATTTGGGAAACTCAATCCTGCTCAGCTACAAAAAAACATTTATGGTGCTTGGTAATTGCCCTAGGAGCTTAAATTAATGGCAAACAACTGCAGCTTCTTATTCACTTCACAGAAACTGGGAGAAAACACACTACAAATAATAAGGAATACAGTGCAAGGATGATGGGCATCCCTCAGTTATCCCAACAGACTGATGTCACGGGCAAAATTCCCTCTTTTCCAAAGGGTTTTCATTTGCTTTGGCTGTACTTTGTATGGCTTCAGGTCATATTTCCCTTCATTTAAGGAAGTATCTTGGCCGTTCTTGAAGAATTTGCCCTTGGAGGAATAACTCAGTTCTGCAGTCCTCATTATACACCCTTTTAAAAAAGACTTTTATGCTATTTTTCTTCTCTCTGTGTTTTCACATTTGAACCATGTTCAACAAGGTTTTCTTTCTAAAAATATTAATCACAATATTCCAAAGGATTAAAAAATGCTTGGGTATTTTTTTCCCTAAGTATTTACAAAAGAACAATAAAAAAATCTGTATACATGCTGGATGTAAAATGCAAATAAACTTGAGAGTTCTCCCAAAACCCTTAAGAAAAAACCTCATGTATTCTATAAAACTCAGAGTATTCATCTACAGTTTACAAAAATGGGCACGTTCTTGAAGAGAAAATTTGTGCAATGGCGCTGCACAGAATTCTATGCTTTCAAGCTTTTTGCCCTTCAGGGGCAGTGCCATTCTCTGAACTGTAATGCTCTGAGCATGTTCTGCTCACCGTGGCAGCTTTCTGCTCTCCCCTGGTGCAGATCATCCTCCCAGCACAGGGGGAGTGCAGCCCCCACAGCTCACAGCCCCTTCCCACCCAGCAAGAGCCTGAAGGAGAGAGATGGCTTTCAGCAGCTGCCGCGGGTTCTGACAGTGCCACCTCTCGGCTGCTGAAAGCCTGAATGTCTGTGTTGCGGTGTGTGAGTTTCTGAGCCAAATGTTCTGTTAGCTTGTGGTGTGTTCAAGTGTTCCCCGAGTTATTACAGTCAGTTTCTCCCCTGTGTTATGCCCTCCTACCCAAGTGTCCCTCAAGGAATCCCCTCCCTCCTGACCAGATTTTTCCCTGTCTGTCAAGACAACCCGGCCCCTTTGGCCCATCCATCAGCCCAAACCCTACCCTTTGTTCCAGACAGTTCCCTGTCCCTCACCCCAAGCTCCAATCTCTGTCCCAGTGCTCTCTCCTCCCCTTGTTCTGATTTGTTGTAGCCCTCAAAACCACACCCCGAGGGTCGCTTATTGGTTACTAAATGGTGTCCACCCCCCGTTTTGAAAGATTTTAAAAACCCGTGCACAGGCGTTCTGCGGCTTCTTTTAACTTCTGTTTTTCTTTGGGGATGTTTTCTTAAGTGCCTTCCACCGCCTCTCCAAATGAATTCGCTGCATTTTGCACCACAGAAGAGCCTCCTCTGCCTCCTTCACTCGGTCCTCCGGGGGTCTCTACTGCTAGGCAGCTGGCCTAGAGGTTCTGGCTCAGGCAGAACCCTAACCTAGCCAGTTCCCCTCTCTTGCCATTGTCCCTGGAGCATCACAGAGCTAGCCAGGGCTCCGGAGGGCAGTGACAGTGACCCGTGCCCTGGCGTGTCACAGCCCCCAGAGCTGCACCTGCCAGGCCACAAGCCCCAGCCCTGGTCCCCACTGCCGGCCTCAGCGGCTGCTGGGCATCCTCACCCTGAGTGCAAAGGCAGAGGCAGGAGCCCCCCAGGGCGCTCTGGATCCAGGCTGCAGACACCCTGAAGGCAGCACTGAAAGGGACACGGATGGGGACTGCAGCTGCATCTTCCAGTGCTCGCCACCCCTGACTATTCTCTAAGGGAACTCAAACCTCACCTGCAGCACCTTGAGCTCTGTTATGAATAAGAGGCTTGACTAGGCCAATATTCAAGCAGCAATTAATTTATTATTTAATCTGGTAAAGTATGAGCAATACAGCGCTGGGTACAGTGGGGGAAGTGTTCCCTCCAACTGCACACCGATACTTGAGGGTTACAGCTATGTATAGGGGTACTCCTCAGCTTTTTTTTCAACAGTTTCTATTTCCAATTTTTACTCATCAGCAATTTTTCTTCCAAATTATTAGATCACAATTCTATACACTGTAGTGATTTTAGTTTCTCGGGATGTATTTTCAAAGGAGTATCCCCAGATGGTGGCAGTCCAGTTTCCAAAAGAAGAAAGACGAATCCCATCTGGTGGTGTCCAGCTCCTCAGATTTGGGTCCACCTTTTAATTGCAGAGACTATAAATCTCATAACAGTGATGTCTAGCTTCCCTTTGGTTGAAACCATAAATCCTTGAGGTGATGTTGATCTTCCTTTCTCAAGCTGTTTTTCTCTGCTTCCATAAGGCATGAGATAAGCATATTTCCTTTATATATATTCCAAAGGTATAGTTTCAAGGAGACAAGTAATATTCTAAAAATATACTTCAAAAGGTTATTATTGCAGAGCTTTTTTATGGATTAAATGCAAGCAAAAAGCAACATCCTTAACACCTTAATTCCAATGCTCCTAAATCAACCAGGGTTAATTGCAAATAAAAGATAGGTTCAAAGGCCTTTTTCCATGCTTTATTTTCCTCAGTTATTATTAGAATTCACAACTATCCCATTGTGGATGTCCACACATTTCTCATTCACAAATACAGACGTCGCCTGTTTGTACCTGACATGAAACACAGCTTTGTATTTCACACAGGGCAGATGCGTTTGTGGGCACCCCTTGGGCAGATGCCAGCTGTGTGCACTGCAGAGGGGCACACTGAGATGGGCTTGGTCCTTGAGGCCAGCATGGGCTGAGTGTGCAAGGCAGGGCTGGAAAGCTTTCACAGTGCTTTGCCCTGCTTAGGTGAAAGGGTGGTGTTGGAGACGTCAGCGTGGCTCCCGCTGTTCCCTCACTGCTCTCCCCTCAGCCTCATGCTGCCGTGTTTTGACTGAGGCGCATAGACGTGAGAGAGTGAAGCCAGTGGTCTACAGCAAGGCACACCGAACCCCACCCTGCTGCAAAGGAGGAACAGAAGAAATCTCTTCAGGTGTCTCTCTTTAATCAAGATGTGTTTCAGCTATTAAAGAAGCTTTGAAGAGAGAATGTTGGAGTCCAAAACTGAAGGCAGGATCCCAGGCCTTGGTTACTGCCAACTTGTCCTGGTTTAGGGCAAATTTGGAGGAGACTTTCCAAATTAGGGCCCCTCAAGTAAGCAAACCCCCATGGCCCCTGCCCCCAACCGGTTCTGGAAGGATTCCTCAGAGAGAAGTGGAAAGAACCTCTTTATTTAATAGGCACAGCACCCCCCAGCACACAAAATGAACAATACCGGATGACACCACTCTGAAAAAGATGACAAATTCAGAAAGTCTCTCTTGGGGGGTGGTCACTCTGTTCTCAGCCCCTCTGGTGCTGGGGCAGCTGCTGCAGGCCAGAAGGTGCAGACTCTTGGTGTTTCCCAGGTCCCAGTCCGGAGCAGGTTCGAAATGGTCAGAAAAAGGAAAGGAGAAATGGTCCAGGAAGAAATTTGGACAGTTTAGCTAAACTAGCTAATGAGCAAAGCAAGCAGAAGCAAACAAGCAAGAGCGAGAGAGAGCAAAGCGAAAAGCAAAAGCAGAAAAAGCAAAAGCTGCAGTCTCTGTGTCCCGCCAGGCTGATAAGAAAAGCAAAACAAAACTTTCCCTCTTCAGAGCCAGTCTTAAAGGTACAGAACATAATATCCAACATTAACAGAACACATGAATGGGGATACAAGCATCATAAAGTCACCCTGGGACACAACTGGAAGAGGAAATTGGGAAGAAAAGACGTGAAGATGATGCCTCACTCTCCAGAGATGTCCTCAAGTGAAGCTTGTGCAGCAAAAGACATTGATGGGCTGACTGCCTTACCTTTCCCAGGGTGTATTGCACTGGAGCTGGAAACGCTCCCTTTCCAGGAAGTTTGGTTTTTAGTCCCATGGAGAACTTGGGAGCCCTGGTTTTGTAGACATCCAGATCCACCTTGTCAAGTGCCGCAGGACCTGGTGTCTGCAAGAGAAGCAATGAGGTTGGTGGGTACAAGAGGCAGTGTGGATTCTTGCTGGCTGTCCATGAGTACTGTGCTGCTTTAGGTGGCTGGCCAGAGGACTAGCTGGGAGGCCTGGAGCCTTGGGAATGAGGGCTCCTTGGGAAGACAGGTAGATTTGCCAGAGAATGAGGGGAGATTCTTGCCCTTAAGGGCAGTGAGCTGTACTGTGTCAAAGCTGCTGGTGTGGAAAAATGGGGGGCTCCAGGTGTGGCTGTTCCTGGTAGTAGCAGAGCCAGAGGCCCTGTGGCTTCTTGTGCTTTGCTGCAGGTGCAGGGAAGCGTGTGTTATGTGGGGAAAGGGCGGGCACTGGGGCCCTTGTGCCCTGAGCAGAGCAGCTGAGCTTCTGCTGCTGCTGTCAGAGAACAGAAGCACAGCTCACCTTTGCCACATCTTGACAACAGCTCTGGTATTGACTCTTCCCCTTCATGGAGTAGCACGGTTCAGCAGGAGTGTATGCTGTGTTGAGTCCCAGAATCCTGGGCAAGCTGTAGGTGCCAGGAGCTGGAAACGGAATAGGAAGACAGCATAGGTCAGTCCTGTGGGAAAGGGTGCAATGCCTGGGTGGAAGAGAGTCAGCCTGCCAAGCTGGCTGTGAGGAGCAGGAAGGCTATCCTGCCCCTCATGCCAGTGCCTCTGGCTTTTGTTGCATGTGGTGTGCCTTGGCTGTTTGAAAGCAGAGGTGCCGGCTCTTGTGTGAGATGGGAGAAGTTGGTGCTGTGGGACGGCGCAAAGCCTGTTGAGCGCACACTGCCTCTTGCTGCGCAGGCTTTTTGCTAGGCCTGTTGAAGAAGCTGCAGATGCTCCCTGCAGGACACACAGGCTGTAAGAGTGTCTGTTTCCCCACGTTCCATACCTGGTGTTTGGAAACCTCTTAAACCCTTGGCTCGGGATGCCAGGCTATTGGCCGGTGCCGTATGGAAGACATGTTTGTGTGCAGGATCCGTGGTGGAGTCACCTGGGACACAGAAGGAGACAAGAAAAGTGAAGTTGGAGCCTAAGTGCAAGCCACAGAGGAGAAGTCAGGAGGAGCTGGAGGAGGTGCTCAGTCTTGCTTCTTTTCTGTCTGGAGCTCTCTGAAGCCCATTCAGGGCGTGAGCAGAGGGCTCTGTGCCCCAGTGGCACAGGGCAACAGTAAGGCCTGCTTGTCTGGCCTGGATGAAGGGCTGCAGAAATGCTACTCACTGGGTCCAGGGGTGACCAAAATCTTGCTCTTGGGATGTGCTGTCACAAGTGCTGATGGAGCCACCTGCTTCCCAGTCTTGGTGATGGATGATTGGAGGAAGTAGCGAGGACCTGGTGAGCAGGTTGCTGCGGAGGGAGCATTGCTGCCTGGAAATGAGTGTGCAGGGGCTCTGTCTTTGGTGGGATCATGAGCCATATGACCTGGGAAGCAAAGCCTGTGAAAGGACCTGTGCCTGCAAGTTTGTGGTGAAAGGAGGTTCCTAAGTGGAAGCAAGCGCTGTGCTGTGCTGTGCCTCCTGCTGCCACTACCTCCCCTGATAGTGGGTTTACCTGTTAAGCCAGGGAGCCAGTACTTGGCACCTGGGGTGCTGAATTCTGCAAGGTTTGGGCCCCGTCAGGGATGAGGTCTCCAGGTGCCTTCCTGGGGTCCCTCCATGCTGGTGGCCAGAGAAACTACAGGAAAAACTGGAGAGCTACCAAAGGGCTTCTCTGACACAGCGCCGGTCCAAAGACTTCCTGTAGCCCAGAGCAGGAAGAAAGCAAACTAGCATCACAAGAGAAAGTGAAGAAAAGTGAAGAGCAACAAGGGGTAGCAGATGGAAGAGAAGGAGGAATGGGGAGAAGCAGCAAGTTAGAAGCAAAGATGCAGCATGAACTCCCTGCTGTGCCCGCCGGCCATGATTGTTTGCCAGGCCAGCAGCAGTGGAGAAGCGCAGCGCTGGCCTGGCTGGGTGGTAGCCTCAATCCTCGTTAACTTGCTGGAAACTGTTGCCCAGAAAAGCTTCCCCACAATTCCCCTGAGCTGTTGCAGTTCTTTTGTTAAACAGCCCAACAGTAGCTCTGGGGTTCTGGAGCGGACATTCTCTGCTTTGGAGTTTGCATTTCATTGCAAAGAGTATCTCTATTTTACTACTCAGTAAAGGGTCAAGTTAGACAGTCAAATCCCTTCATGACAAAATTTAGAAAGAAAGAAGCTTTCCCTGAATTCTGGGAACAACTGCTGCGTTTTCAGAAAGTCTTCCAAGGTCTGCCAGTCTACATTTTCAAAGGTGTCTTGCTTGTCCCAGCAAACTGAGGAAATGACAGACTCTGCTGCCACAGACTCTCCCATGGAGGGAAGGGAAGCCCTGCAGGCTCCCTTGCAAATGCCTCCCCAGTGGCTACAGGCACCCCCTTTTTAGCTGAACGTCTTCACAGGAGCTTTACCAAACCAGTAGCATCCTAATGCACTTTCTGTTTCAAAAGCAGAAACTCAGTCGCTAAGAAAGAGCAGGAAGACATAGAAGAGCCACGTTAGGATACACCCTAACCTAAGCAGGAGGGAAACCTCTAATTAGGTGCAAAGTTAATAATGAAGTAGGCACCATAAGAAACGCCATATGCGGCAAAAAGCACAGGTGCAAGTCGCTGAATCATTGTAATAGTGCCCTGCATGTCTGCAGGCTGTGCTCACATGCTAGAAAAAACAAGGCTCCTGTCAGTGTGCCACAGCCCACTGACAAAGGCCTTGGCCAGGAGGGTTCTCCTGATCTGAGCAAGCGCTAGGGCTGCTCTGACACTCAGGCCTTCCGTGCACCAAGGCACCCTTCTGATGTCACTACGACGATGTGGCAACCATGCCCTGACATTACAGAGCAAACGCTCCATGTTGGTCTGTGAATTTATGCAAAGCAATAACCAACCTTCCCTAGAGCAAACACAAAAGAGCCAGGGAAATTCTTCTCTGTCATAAAGCAGCACAAACTCCCCACCATGGGCCAAACCCTGTTGTTCAGGGGATCCAAGAGGAACTCCAAGAGTGCCCCAAGCACCTACAGCCTGTACCCCAGCTGAGCACTCAGATGGGACCCAAGCAAAGGAAACCAGACCAAGAAAATGGCCCACAGTATTGCACACGGGAGAAATTATTCTCATTTTAAAAATTTTGAAGGTTTATTAAACCTTAACAAAGGACTGAATAAGGAAAAATTGCAGCATTGAGAGTCTCCATGACTAGCAGCCGTGTGCTCATCTACAAAAAGGACGCTCTGCTTTTATACCCTTAGCCCCTCCAAAAGTTTTGTCAGTCAACTCTTTCTCTGCCATCCATTGCTAGAGATTACTTTCTTGCATCTTGACTGGAGGTCAGGTGTTGTTACACCCCGCCTGCTGGTAACAAGCCAGCCCTCCCCAAATGCCCTGACTACCAAGGCTATTACAAGGGAGATAAGAAAGAGGACTATGGGAGGATACATTACGATATCATCACTACACATCTGAACATCCACATAACATCTACTTCTTAATTGTCAGAGCCAACCATTACATTACTCATCTAGAACACACAGAACTAGGAGAGAAGCCACTGTTGGCATCACAGCTGAAATCCTTCCTAACAAATCTCCCCACATATTTGCACCTTTATTAGACATGTCCAGGGCTCCGGTGCATGTACATCTCTGCCTTTCTTCCCCTTTGGCAGCAGTGGAACTGGCAGCATCTGCCCGCCAGCAGCAGCTGCTCCAAGCTGGGAATGCGAGTGGCGGTGCTGATTTCCAGAGGCTCCTGTGTCCCAAGGGAAGCCAAGGCAGGAGCAGTTGAACGGTGCTGGCGCTGCTGCTGCTCTGTGCCAGAGAGCCCCAGCTGGGCAGGGCACGGTGCCCACTGCGCTGCGGGCTCCTTCTCCTGCCAGAGCTGGGCACACCTGGGAGCAAGGCATGACAACTTGTGGGCAAACCAAGGGGTTTCTGGGGCTGCACTGCTCTGCACACACCCAGGACACCTGCAGCACAGAATTTTAACCCTCAAACAGGTGAACCAAAGGGAAACAGCTGGAAAAGATTTCATTTGGACCTTTCTTACCTGCTCAACAGAAGTCTTCAAAATGAATGTTACCAAGCAGGGCCTGATCCCTGCTGCCAGCTCAGGGTTAGAAGAGAGGCAATACTTGATTTCAGCACTGGGTGGGTGGGGAATCACTTCCATAATACGTGCACACCCAGCAATCTCACTTACTAGTTTGTATCCATGGATCTAAGACATATTCAATACTTTGCTGAAACTCACAGGCTAAATATTCCCCCAAAATATTTGATTTACTGGTTGATACCTTTTGACTTATTGATACCTAAATCACTTCTCAGAATCTACTGACATGAGAATAGGAGTGTCCTGTAGGTCCCTGCTGATCTTTGTCACAGGTTCAGGAGGAGCCCCATTCACAAAATAACCCAGGACAAAACTGGGCTTGGAAAGCAAATTCATTCTATTAGTTGCAGTAGCAAATAATACATACCAAGCCCTGGATTCCTAAAAATCTGCTGAGCAGGAGAAGGAGATGGAGCGTGGTGCTCAGCAGCAGGGGCAGGCAGGCAGTGCACTTTCAGGACATCCCCTGGATCAAAACACCTGTGCATCTCATCCTTCTCACCCTTCCAGCTCAGAACCAGGCCTTGTACCTCCTGCTCAGAAGTGGAATTTCCCAGTTATGGCATTGGCTCACACATGGCTGGCGTGTGAGATGAGGCCAATGAATCAAGGATTTAAAAGAACTGGAAGAGTTAAAATTTTAGCAAGATTTAGTTAGGGGGAAAGAGTAGAATAGAAGAGTAGGGCAGAAGAGTAGAAATAATAAGGGATAGTTAATTTTTAGCAGATAAGGTAGTTAAGGCTAGGGTAATATATCACTTGCCTGTCTTTACTATGTTTAAAGAAGCAGGATGAGATGCAGATTTCTTTGTGACAAAGAAGAGGACTGTAGCCTGCACCTGGGCCCCGAAACTTCAGCTCTAGCCAAGGGGTGCGAAAGCCTGCCAACAGGTCATAAGTAAAGAGGTCAAATTGAGGAAGACGTCTTGGCCTTCGTCAGAAGGAGACCATTCCCCACTTTAAAACCCACCAACCCACGTGAAGTGAAAGACTGCACAAACGCAAAGGAACTTTGGACTCAACTATAATGCATTTTAATACAAAGGGGAGTAGGTGGGGTTGCCTAATGAATATGTATTAGTCATTTGGGGAATTATATGAATATGTAAGACTTTTTTAGATAAGTAGAGAGCCAGAGCCCATGATTCTTCACACATGTCTTTAGGAGACGACTCCTCGTGTGCCTGGCGCTGTAATAAACATACCACCTTCTAACTTTAACTGTGGTGAGTTCTATTCCATGCTTCATTTGGTGACCGCGGCAGGAACGCTTCTCTGCTCCAGTGAGAACAGCCGGGCTGTGGACGTCTCTGGGCGCTGCCAGGACATTCCTTTCCTGGAGGCACCTCCGCTCTCGGCTGTTCCTCGTGGGGGACAGACAAGACTGCTGGGACTATGGAGAAAGGGAATATTTGTATAAAGTGACCTGTAAGGCGTACGCAGGGGAAGGGCTGTTCACAAGTCACACAGAGATGTCCTGTGCACAACGTACGCCTGTACAGTTTGGGTTTGGGTCTGGCTGCTGGCAGAAAGGATTTTCTGTGTCAATAAGGACCCCCTAGCAATTCTGGGGGTGAATTGAGCAAATCCTGTTTTATTGCTGCTATTTTTCCTGTGTGTTGTAATTGTGGTTGTGTTTTCAGTGTGGGAATGTTTGAGGAAGATGATGTGGGTGGATGCTGATGTGGTGGATGGTGTGTGTTGTGTTGAGAAAAGTGAGCATCCTGTCCCCTCATAAAGAGATAATCCTTTCATGGTGAGCTTGTGTGTGTGGACTTTCTAGTTGCAGGGGTTGGTACTCCCTGTGACACCTGGTGCTTGGGTATACAGGGGGGTTGAGTGGTTTTTCTCCCACATTGTGGTCATTTGGGGCTGTTTGGGGAGATTTTAGGATTTTGTTTGCAACACGTGCAGCAATTTATGCAGAAAACTACAGTGTGGTGGTTTACGTATGTTGAACTATGGTAGTTCCTTTCTACCGCCCCCCCTTCCCCAGGGTTTAAAATTTCCTGCCATGAGGTGGACGCTCTCTTTCCTCTCCTAGACATCCTCTTTCCTCTCCTGGACACTCCCTTTCTCTCCTGGAGTTGTTCTCCATTAAAGCTGTGGGACTATGGTCCCAAGAAGAAAGAGCGCCTCTCGTCTTTTGCTTTTGTCCTTGTCAGTGTCACTGGAGTCCAGAGCTCGCCAAACTGATCCCCCACGAGGCAAAAACTGAGAAATGGCCCCACATACACAGCTCAAAAATTGGCCGCATTTTTGATGGACTGGGGTGTTTGCCACATGTGTTGGTTTAGGGCAAATTTGGTAGAGAATTTCCAAAGGAGGGCCCCTCCATTAAGCAAACCCACATGGGTCCTCCCCCCAACCAGTTCGGGAAGAATTCCTCAGAGAGAAGTGGAAAGAACCTTTTTATTTAACAGGGACAGCACCCCCCAGCACACAAAATGAACAATACTGGATGACACCACTCTGAAAAAGATGACAAATTCAGAAAGTCTCTCTCGAGGGGTGGTTGCTCTGTTCTCAGTCCCTCCGGCGCTGGGGCAGCTGCTGCAGCCACAAGGTGAAACTCTCGGTGTTCCCAGGTCCCAGTCCGGAGCAGGTTTGGGATGGTCAAAAAAAAAAAAAAAGAGAGGAGAAACAGTCCAGGAAGCAATTTGGACTGTTTAGCTAAACTAGCTAGGAATAGAAGCAAAAGCAAGCAGGAGCGAAGCAAGCAAGAGCAAGTGAGCGAGTGAGCGAGAGAGAGAGAGAAAAGCAAAAGCAGCAAAAGCAGCAAAAGCAGCAAAAGCAGCAAAAGCAAAAGCCGCAGTCTCTGTGTCCCAGCCAGGCTGATAAGAAAACCAAAACAAAACTTTCACTCTTCAGAGCCAATCTTAAAGGTAGAGAACATAATATCCAAGATTAACAGAACACATGAATGGGGATACAAGCATCATAACGTCACCCTAGGACATTCCACCCCTTATCCCCATATCATCAACATACTACAGCACATCGTGCATTTATTCACACAAAATTTTCATCTGTTCCTCCAAAATTTACAAGCAATACCCATCATGCCCTCATCACATCCCCACACTGGACCACTGAATCCAGGCCCTATACTACAGAGCTGCAGGATTTCACCCCTTCCACCTTACTCACTCAAAGCTCCATCTATCACTTGCTCAGACCTTTGACACTTGCACATCTCCTTCTCCATCTTCCACTTGCCCAGACCTTCAACACTTACACATTTCCTTCTGTCTCATGTCTGTATGGTTTAATGTACAGACAATGGCAGTAACATCCAACAAACAGTGATATTGCATATCATTCTCACCCCACAATCAGATCTCCCTGTGGTACACATCGTGTTGTTCCATCTCTTTGCATTATCCACCATGTGCAACCTGGTCCCTGAGCAAAGACAACCCCACAAATGGGTTTGTCTGTACTCGAGGCAGAATTGACCCACACAGTCTTCCCTAACAAACCTCTGACATGCACCACTGGGACTTGATCTCCATCTATTATATTCAGGGACTCAGCCTGGGCAAGACCTGCTGGGCTGGTGGAACCCCAGGTGTTAACTAACCAGGTGAATTTGCTAAATGCTGCTCCCAATTTTTGAAAGATCCCCCACCCAAAGCTTTCAGCTGTGTTTTTAGTAGTCCATTGTACCTCTCCACTTTGCCTGCAGCTGGTGCATGGTAGGGGATATGGTACACCCACTCAATGCCATGTTCCCTGGCCCAGGTGTTGATAAGGCTGTTCTTGAAATGAGTCCCATTGTCTGACTCAATCCTCTCAGGGGTGCCATGTCTCCGCAGGATTTGCTTTTCAAGGCCCAGGATGGTGTTCCAGGCAATAGCATGAGGCACAGGGTGGGTTTCCAACCATCCCATGGTGGCTTCCACCATGGTCAGCACGTAGCGCTTGCCCTGGCGTGTCTGGGGCAGTGGGATGGAGTCAATCTGCCAGGCCTGCCCATACTTGTACTTGGACCACAGCCCACCATACCACAGGGGCTTCACCCGCTGGGCCTGCTTGATGGCAGCACACGTCTCACAGTCACGGATAACCTGAGAAATACTGTCCATGGTTAAATCCACCCCTCGGTCTCGTGCCCACTTACAGGTGGCATCTCTGCCCTGATGGCCTGAGGCATCATGGGCCCATCGAGCTAGGAATAACTCTCCTTTATGTTGTCAATCTAGGTCTATCTTTGACACCCCTATCCTTGCTGCCTGGTCTACCTGCTCATTGTTTTGGTGCTCCTCATTAGCCCAACTCTTGGGGACATGGGCATCTACATGGTGGACCTTCACAGGTAGCCTCCCTACCCTGGTAGCAATGTCTTTCCACTCTTCAGCAGCCCAAATTGGTTTTCCTCTACGCAGCCAGTTGGACTCATTCCACCTCTCCAGCCATCCCCACAGAGCATTGGCTACCACCCATGAATCAGTGTAGAGGTAGAGCTTCGGCCACTTCTCTATTTCTACAATGTCCAGGGTCAGCTGAATGGCTTTGAGATCTGCAAGTTGGCTTGATCCACCTTCACCTTGAGTGGCCTCTGCGACCTGTTGTGTGGGGCTCCATACGGCTGCTTTCCACTTCCGGTTCATCCCTAAGATGCGACAGGAACCGTCAGTCTGGGGGCAGTTGGTTATATGGAGGAGCCTCTTCAGCCCGTGTCACTGGTTCTTGCTCTTCATCTGCGACACCAAAATTTTCACCTTTGGGCCAATTTGTAATTACCTCCAAAATCCCAGGGCGATTCAGTTTACCTATATGGGCGCTGTCTCTGTCCCTCTGGGAGCCTCTCAGGAACCCTGGGCCAGTCCCGAGTCGGCAGACACCGGGGGCAGCCCCGACACGGCCGACAGCGGGGAGACACTCTCTGTGCCCCGAGGGTACTGAGGGCACCTGGGCTGGTCGCCTGTGCAGCACAAGAGACACCAGAGACATCAGTAGAAGATAAAGGGCCGACTCTTAGCAGGGGTTAATCCAAGGTTTTATTCTAGGAGTCCCAAAGGAGCCCCTACACCTCAGGGGCCTCCTGCCAAGAGCCCGGGAGATGTGCCAAGGTTACATTTAAAGGGAGGTGGAAACCCAAAGTAGATAACATTTGACTAACCAAGAAGTGACCCTAAGGGATGGGTACTGGGGGATGGACATTTAGGACAGCGTATGGGGCAAGGCTTGGGGGGCTGACCCCTGGCCTCTGGCTGATCACTCGACATCCTGGACCGAAGCTTCTGGATGGAGGGGATGGGATGCTGAGTGATTGACAGAGAGCCAGGGTGGGGGTTTGGGGATGATCTCAGCAAGGGAAAGGGATTACACAGGTGAAGGGAGGGGGGTACCATCTGGGATGAACCATTTGGGAAAAATACAGGTATTCAAAAACAAAACTATTACAAAATATTACAAAGTATAAAAACAACTACAACACACCACCCAGACCTGGTGTTTGCTGCGCAAGTGCCCAGATCTGGAAATTTCCCAGGGCTGGCACAGCCCAAGTCCAGCAATTTGCTGGCACAGAAAGCCAAAATCTGGCAATTTCCTGATGCCAATACAGGTGCCCAGACCTGGTGTTTGCTGCCACTGCCAGTGCTCAGATCTGGATATTTCCCTGTTCTGGCAGAGCCAAGTCCAGCAATTTTCTGACAAAGAAAGCCAAAATCTGGCAATTCCCTGCTACCGTCATTGGCAATGCTAAGATCCGGTGTTTGCTGGCACCACCAGTGCCCAGATGTGGGAATTTCCTGGTGCTGGCACAGCCCCAGTCGAGTAATTTTCTGGCAAAGAAAGCCAAAACCTTGTAAATACCTGGTGCTGGCCCCACCCAGACCTGGTGTTTGCTGGCACTGCCAGTGCTCAGATCCAGCAGTTTCCCAGTGGCAGCACAGCCCAAGTCCAGCAGTTTGCTGGCACAGAAAGACAAAACCCGGCAATTTTCTGGTGATAGCACCGGCACCACCCAGATCTGCGGTTAGCTGGCACCGCCAGTGCCCAGATCTGGCAATTTCCCTGTGCCACCACAACCCAAATGCAGCAATTTTCTGGCAAAGAAAGCCACAACCCAGCACTGCCCAGATCTGGTGTGCTGGGGTTGGTTTAAAACAAGAGGGAGACCTCGGCTTAAGGCCGTGGGAAAACCCTCTTTAGTTGGGGTCAGCAGGAGCTCCTGCCCATAATCCTCTTGTTCAGTTATGCAGATTGTTACTAGAAAGTTCTGAGTTCTCTTTGCTACCATTGGTTACTTTATACTGCAAAAACTGTAATATGCTTAATCCTTCCTTCCTCTTGGATCCTTCCCTCAGATCCCACCTTAACCCCTCCCCATTACTAAATGGATAAATATCCCTGCTAGACCCTGGACCCAGGCTTTTTTCTGCTTTGCTCTCTGTACTGTGCACGCCGTCCTGTTTGTTGTGTTTGCCTTCATTAAAGTTCTGTTTCCAGACAAGCAGATGAAAGCAGTCTCTGTCTGTAAAGTGGCCAGAGCTGGTTCTCAGGGAAACCACTGGCCAATGGTCCGGATGAGGACCAGAAGGTTTCACTGGTGTTTGCTGGAACCGCCAGTGCCCAGATCTGGAAATTTCCCTATTCTGACACAGCCCAAGTGCAGCAATTTGCTGGCACAGAAATCCAAAACCCGGCAACTTTCTGCTACTGGCTCTGGCACCGCCCACATCTTGTGTTTGCTGCACCAGAACCCAGATTTGGAAATTTCCCGGTGCCAGCAGAGCCCAAAACCCGCCGATTTCTGTCGCTGCCAATGACACCACCCAGATCTGGTGTTTGCTGGCAGCGCCAGTGCCCAGATCTGAAAACTTCCTGGTGCCAGCACAGCCCAAGTCCAGTGATTTGCTGGCACAGAAAGCCAAAAGTTGGAAATTTCCAGGTTCTGGCTCCAGCACCATCCAGATCTGGTGTTTTCTGGCAGCGCCAGTGCCCAGATTTGGAAATTTCCCAGTGCCTTCACAGCCCAGGTCCAGCAATTTGGTTTTAGCTAGCTTAGGCAGAGAAGTTCCTGGGACTGTGACTTTCCTTTTTCTTGGAACTGTTTAAACCTGCTCTGGACTGAAAAACCAGAAAAACACCTGCAGCTCACACCTGTGGCCCACCGAGCTCTGGGACGCTGCATTCCAGCACCAGAGGGACTTAGAAGAGACCGAGTGAGCCAACTACAACCCACAAAAAGGACTTTCTGAATTTGCCATCTCTTCAGCACTGTCAGAGGTTTTATTTAATATTATTCATTTTTCATGCTTGGGAATACTTTACTTGATAAATAAACTGGGGTTTTATTAACTTTTCCCGAGGAAAGTCTTTTCCTGAACTAGCAGGGGGAGGGGCCACTTGAACTTGGTTTCTAGACTGACCCCTTTTGGAGGTTTCTTCCCAAACTTTGCCCTAAACCAGCAAAACAGTCACAATGGAAACTTCACCAGTGGCATAATTTCCTGGTGGCAAATCTTGGGACAGAAGCTTGACCTTGTTCTCCAGGAGAGATTCTTGGCAAGAGCAGACAGGAGAAGATTCCTGGAAAACTGAAACAGCTTTCCAGAAGGGAAATGAAAATGAAAGAAACAATCCAAGATGTTTTTCTCTATTTATTTCTATGCTCCCCTTTTCCATGTTGGACTACTCCATCCCAATAGTTCTAGATGCACTGCACCTCTAAGATCGGTGACTTAGTGATTTTTAGACACTCTAAAATACCATGAGGTACAGAGAGTTTTCCTTCCCCTGTTGTTACTGGAAGGCAACACTGGAGATGTAAGTGCAGTGCTGGGCTCAGGTAGGAATCCTAGCCCAAGGGAAGGTGTCCCAACAGTGTTTGCCCCTCAGCAAGGCCAATGCACAGCAGCAAGCGAGGGGATTGCTGTGCCAGTGTGCAGGAGTCAGGGCTCTGCACCTGGGCTCACCGCTGCAAAGTTCCCGTGTTTGGACAGACTCAGGGGCTGTGCCCGGGGCACGCGGGGCTCGAACGTGGGGCTCGTGGGGCGAGCGGGGAACGGACACGGGGATGAACGGCCCCGGTGCTTCAGTTGCAGCGGCGGCAGCGGCGGCAGCAGCAGCGGCGGCAACAGCGGAAGCAGCGGCAGAAGCAGCAAGAGCAGATTCGCATCACAATCTTTCTCTTTCTCTCTTTCTTTCTCTTTCTCTCTTTCTTGGTCTTTCTCTCTTTCTTTCTCTGTGTCTCCCTTTCCCGTTGTCGGGCACCCTTCTCCCGGGGTCCCTTGCCCGGCGTCCCTCTCCTCTCCCCGCCTCCCTCTCCTCTCCCCGCCTCCCTCTCCTCTCCCCGCCTCCCTCTCCTCTCCCCGCCTCCCTCTCCCCCTGCCGGGCCGGGCCATGCCGGGCCCCGCCCGTCCCGCCGCGGTCTCGCCTCCGCCCGGCTCTGGCCGTACTGGCGGTGGCGCTGCTGGGCGGGCATCAGTGCCTGGTGCGGGGGCGGCATCGCCGCCCTTTGCCTCCGCCTGGCCCGGCCCCGGCCCCGGCCCCGGCCCCGGCTCCTCCCGGGGCCCGCGGAGGACACAGGCGGCGCGGCCGCTGCCGCCGCCTCCGCTGCGGCTTCCCCAGCCCGAGCTCCGCCGCTCGGCAGCGCGGCCGCCGGCCCCGAGCCTCCCGTGCCGCGTTGCGAGGAGCGAAGGCCTGGGCATGGCTGGTCCGGGGTGGCTGAGGGGCGCTCGGGGGCCGTTGCTGGCCCCGGGCCGAGCGCTGACAGCCGCGTCCCGCCCGCAGGGAAGGCGCACGAGGCCCTGCAGGAGCGGTACCGCCTGGGTTCGCTGCTGGGGCGCGGAGGATTCAGCAGCGTCTTCGCGGCCACGCGGCTCTCGGACGGCGCCCCGGTGAGCGGCGGGGCCGGCGGCGGGCGCAGGAGGAGGGGGCGGAGGAGGAGGAGGAGGAGGAGGAGGATGGGGCTGGGCAGGGCGGGCGGCGAGCTGAGCCCGCTGCTGCCCTTGGCTTGCAGGTGGCCATCAAAAGGGTGCCACGGAACCGCGTCCAGCACTGGGGCGAGCTGGTGAGTGAGCGGGGCCAGCGGCAGCAGCCGGGGCTGCCGGGCGGGGATGAGCCGAGGCCCGGCACGGTGGAAGCCGCCAGGACGCCTCGAGGGGGAGCGGGCGTGGGCGCAGCGCAGGGCGCAGAGCATCCCGGGCTGGCTCAGGGCTTCCCCAGGCCTGGAACGGCATCGGCCCCACTGAGGGCATCGTGCTCCTCCCGCAGCCCGACGGCAGCAGGGACCCGCTGGAGATCGTGCTGCAGGCCAAGGTGTCCACTGGCTTCCCTGGTGTGGTGCAGCTGCTGGAGTGGTTCGAGCTGCCCAACCACATCGTTATGGTGATGGAGCGGCCAGAGCGGTGTCAGGACCTGCAACGTTTCATTGAGGCACGGCGGTTCCTGCCCGAGGAGGTGGCACGGGAGCTGTTCCGGCAGGTGCTGGAGGCCGTGCGGCACTGCAACAGCTGCAGGGTCCTGCACAGGGACATCAAACCAGAGAACATCCTGCTTGACCTGGCCACCGGGCAGGCCAAACTGATCGACTTTGGCTGTGGCACCTACCTGCAAGAGACAGCCTACACCCACTTTGCAGGTGAGCCCACGTAAGGGTGTACTCCTGGTCCCGGGATCTCATGGCCCAACATCTCCCAGCCCAAGCTGGCTGTGGCAGCGGGGATTCTCCCTTTTGCTGCCAGTCAGGGGACTGAGTCTTCAGCTGAGTTGCTTTAGAGCGAGGCTGGGTGGGGAGCCATCTTCCAGCCCTGCTGGCAGCCTTTGCCAGCCACTCTGCCCAGGACTGGGGCTGGGCTGGGGCAGCCAGCCTGACCAAAACCCCCGTGGATGGGGGTAGCAGAGAGGGGGGTGGAACCTGTGCCCCAGCCAGTTTGATGTGCAGGCGAGAGGAAGGGCTTGCACTGCTCCACTCTCCCTGTTTGCCTTGGCTTCCTAATATTTTTGGGGCAATGCAGGCAGGGAGGATAAGGGCATGTTTTCCCCAGCACAGAGAGGGTTTTTCCTTTGCTTGTCATGGTCAGGCTTAGCCAGGGCTTCCTCTGCCCTCTTCCGACACCAGTGGCTTCTTTTCCAAGCCTAAGTTTGTGCACAAGTCCCAGGTGCTGGCGAGAGGGCAGTGGTCACCCTGTGTGCCACTGATGCAGCCCCCACACACCCAGGGTTGCTGGGGCCAGGCTCTGGGACCAGCAGCATTCCCCCACTGAACTCCATCTGTATTCCATAGGAACACCGTCCTACAGCCCCCCGGAATGGAATGACTTTGGCTGGTACCATGGCGAGGCAGCAACGATCTGGTCCCTGGGCATCCTGCTGCACCAGATGGTCTGCGGGGAGCACCCTTTCAGGAGGGGCCGGAACCTCAGCTGGGGCCAGCTCCTGCTGCCACAAGGGCTCTCTCAAGGTGGATCCTCTTCTCTGGGCACGGGGGGAATCCCAGTGCTGGGAGCCAGCAGCGGGCTCGTGAGCATCCCACTCTGGCAACTGCTGAGGAGGTGGCACATGTCCTGCTCTCCTCCAAAACAGGGAATTGATGGGAAAGTTTAGGCCCAGCCCTGAGCGCCTCCAGCAAGGCCTGGGCATGGCAATAGTGGGGCAAAGCCAACAGGAGCCTTCTCTGGCTGACCGGCAGTTTCTGCTTTCTCTGCCCAGAGTGCAAAGATCTGATCAGGTGGTGTTTATCCGTGAACTCCTTGGACAGACCCACATTAGAAGACCTGTTCTCTGATCCTTGGGTGCAGGATATTCCTCTGCCATAGAAGAAGGGAAAGAGCCACAGGCACACTTGGATGCAGGGCCCTGGTAAGTTGCAGCTCCACACATGCCTTGGCAATCAGCAGAGGAACCCAGACCTTTTTGTGCTGCCTGTGTCACTGCATCGGGGTCAAGGGATGGGCACACGCAGCCCTTGTGCTGCAGCTGAGCTGCTCTGCCCAGCACTGGTGGCCGCCATCCAAGCTGGTTTTGCTTGTGCTGGTTCCCTGACAGCTGGGGCCCTGGGCAGACCCTGACAGCCTGGTCTCCCCCCAGGGAAGGAGCAGGTGCCCCTGGAGAAGCTGTACCGGGTGGGGATGCTGCTGCTGCTGCTGCTGCTGCTGCTGGAGACAGCCAGGATGACATCAAGGATGAGAAGCTCTTCCTCAGCCCGGCCACTGGAGGCTGAAGATGCTGGACTTTGATTCTGGCACCTTCCTCAAAGCCAAACTCCACAGGGAATTTGCAGATGAGTCCCCACCCAGGGAAATGCTGCCAGATTTGGGCATGGCCCAGCCTGGCTGGGAAGCAAAGGTTCCCCCTTTGCTGGGGCAGATGCAACTCATCCTTCAGTCGCTGCCCAGCTGCTTTTGGCAGGGCTGGGGCATGGGCTGGGCTGGATATGAAATGGGGAGTGGGCTCCTGGCCCTGCCAACAGCCCCCAGCAGCCACCGTGGCCTGGGCTGGGGCTGGGGCTGGGGCAGCCAGCCTGACACAAACAAAGCCCCATGCTGGGAGCAGAGGTGGGACTCCAGAAGCTGTGCAGGGGCTGCTTTTCTCTGCAGGCAAGGAAGGGCTGGGCTGCTGCACTGCCCTTGTTATCTTTGGGATCACCGTGATTTTGGGGGGCAGTGAAGGGTGGAAGGGAGAAAGTGTGGGCTTCCCTCACCCGTGGGTGGGTTTTTCCCTACCATGTAGGAGTTGGGCCTTCCTCAAGGCCCTGACAGAGATAAGAGTTTTTCCCATTTTTCTTGTTTTCCCTTTTTGTCTCTAATCTCTTTTCAGGAATGTGTTGTTTGTTTTTCCAGAGGAAGTGTTCTAGGTGGTCCAGTGTGGATGGGGAAGTGCTTGGGAGCAGCTGTGGCGTGGATGGGCCGTGCCCTTGGAGAAGGCTGAGGCCATGGTTTGGGAGCAGCTTTTCTTGCAGCCGTGGGTGTTGTGAGGTGGGTCCCTGTGTGCTTGGCAGGGTGGGATCAGAGCTTTTGGGAGATGGCAGCGAGCACAGGAGCATCCTGCTCTGGGCAGCTGCTGAGGGCTGGATGTGCCGTGCTGGCTGCAGGCTGGGCACATGTCCTGCCCTCCTGCTCTGCTGCCAAAGGCAGCAGGGATGGGCAGCTCTGGGCACAGCTCTGGGCACAGCCAGCATGGCCTGGGCACCGCAGGCCTTGGCACAAGGGCACAGGAGCCCTCAGCTGACGGGCGGTTTCTGCTTTCTCTCCTTGCAGCTGGGCTCTGCGGCTGCTGAGGCTGCTCTGGGCTCTGCCAGGGCTCTGCTGGGCTCAGCCCTGGGCCCAGCTGGGCTGGCTCTGCCCTCACATTGCTCTGACAGCTTTGCATCAGATGAGCCCGTTGCGAGCACAGCGCCTGAGCTTTCTGCTTTGGCAGCTGAGTGAGACTCTGCTGCAGGCCCAGAGATTGCAGCTGGGGACACACATCCAATTGGCAAGGACCCAAACTCTCTACAGTCCCAGCTGAATGCCTGGATCTGCACAGGGTGTTTGTCTGTCCCATTCCTCCTTCTTGATTGGCTGGAATTGTGCAGTTGCACTTTCTTCCTCCTCTAGAAGTGCCTGAGTGGGCCAAAGCTGGCGAGTGGGCCGTGTTCCTGAGTTCTGATGGATTGCTGAGCTTCTTTTGTAATTCTTTGCTAATGATGATGTGCTTTGCTGAGCTTATCCTTTTGTCATGCTTTGCAGCTGTGCATGATATAAATGCCACAATTCCTTCAGTTGGTGTCTGTGTCTTTGGTAGTGACCCTGCCCACTGGTGAAACAGGGCCCCCTCTTGCCTAAGTGTTACCTGGGAAGGCAAAAAGCCTCCCTCCAAAATTCCCCCTTCCTCCTTGTTCCCCCCTTCATACCCTGAGCATGATGTGCTCTGGTCTGGGCTGTGCCCAGGCTCAGTTGGGGTCACTCCCCAGCGTGGCTGGACGAGGGGCAGGACAGGCCTTGGCTGTGCTGCAGCTCAGCAAGAATAAAACCATCTCTGCGTGCTCAGCCCTGTGCTCAGCACCCGGCCCAGCAGTGTCTCAGTGCCAGGGGCTGTGCCCTCAGTGCCTGCCAGGGCTTTCCATGGCAACTGCCAGGCCAGGTGCCCCAGGTGTCCCCCCCAGTGCCGGTTGCCATGGACACAGTGCCCAGCCCTGCCCCTTTCTGTCTGGCTGACCTGGCCTTTGGCCCTGGCAGTGCCCTTGGCTGCTGGTTCCTGGTGCCTGAGTGGCCAGCCCGGCGCTTGCTGCTGCCGCTTGGGGTGTGGCATCCCGGGTCGAGGACAGTTCTGTGGCGGCGCCTCTGCCACACTGGCCAAGCACACGCATACACCAATGTGGGGGACAGTAACTGGCCTCTATTAACGGTTGGTCAGGGTCTTTTATAACAGGGGGTAACGGTCAGTAACAGTAAAAGGGGAGGGGTTCTGCGTGATCTCGCGATATCTCGAGACCTCGCGATATTTCCCCACATTTCCCCCCCCTTTTATGACCAGTTAAAAACAAAGCAAAACTGGCAAGTAGGAAACGTGTAACTGGCAAAATGCAATTAACTTGAACAACATAACACAACTGCAATAAACTTGTAACTGCAAATGTTTAACAAACGAAAAGCTAACTATCTCTAACTGTTTTTTTCTAAAAAAAACCCCACAAACTTGTTTAAAATGTAAGGCGACCAGTCATGGGGGTGACTGAACCCTGTCTTTGAATATCTTTGTAGGACCTCCTCAGTTGTTTTTTTTTGTTTGTTTGTTTTTTTGGTTGGTTGGTTTTTTTTGTTGTTGGTTTGTTTGTTTTTTTTTTTTTAGTTGACCTCCTAGGACTGAATTATTTTCCCAGAGTCTGCGACCTGTTTGATCTTAAACTAGAGAGGATTTGGTGAGTCCATGTCCGGACTTATGTTCCCTCCAAATCGCCCTTTGATCCTTTGACACAGGGAAGAACTCTGGGTTACTTGGCATTCCATCCAAGTAGAGCCAGAACCTGGCCAGAGCTCGAACTCTACTTGATGGATACCTCTTTACATTTTTGCTGAGCTGTTTTTCCCCCCCGTCCTTCTCTGTGCCAGCCGCTCCTTTAGTTTGGTCACTGAGTTCTTTCACGACCCTGGTATGGTCTGCCATCGGGCTGCTTGATGATTCGTCGCAGCCTTTAGGAAGCAGGGCATACAGGTCGCGGGGGTGTCTGAGGATTCAGTCCTGCAAAACAAACTTTACAAATTTCATTAGTTTTTGCCCTGAAGGTATGGTTTTATCGACTTAAGCGGGCACCATTTGATTTTACTATTTTTCTTGACGGCTGCGTACCCTTGCCCTGTGAGTTCCAGTCTCCAACCCTGTTCCCATTCCCCTAGTTCATTTTTAATTATGACCTGTGGACCTTCCTCAAGTGCTCAGGTAGCCCAGTGTCACAATGTTAAGGTGTTCTTCTGGCCAGAAAGATCTGTTCACTGTATACTTTGCTAAACAGTCGGCTGCTGCAGCAATTTGTGAAGGACTGAAGGAGGAACTGGCTGACGGTTGGGGCTGTTAGGTCAAAACCCAGCACTTTGTATACAATAGAACAATATAAGTTTAATAATTACCATGAAAGTTATATAACGATAGAGTATAAAAACACGATCATCTCAAAAGTATGGTCGGAGTCAGATTTGAGTTGAATACTCCTGACACCCAGAGCTCTTAATAAAAGCACCTTCATATAATCGCTTATGTGATTATGTGTTTCTGAATGCTAACATTACCCCCGCTGCTCCCACTCTCATCTAAAATGGCAAACCACCCGAGACCATAAAGAAGATGATTACGTCACCTAATCAGCAAATATGAAACTCCCATAAGACTTAGCAGAAAAGGATTACATAACAAAAACCCCTAGAACAACCAACCACCATGCAAATAAAGAATCAAAATAACATTTCTAAACAGCGGGAATATAGGACAATATCAAAGACCCTGGTCACAACTTTTTCCCTTCGTCACCCTAACCAGAGGGGGCCACAAGCAGTATAAAGATTATGAACCTGAAACCAACAGGTGTCTACTCAGAGACTCTCGTGAGGAAAGAAGACCCAGCTCTGCTGGAGGACGGAGCTGACCTCCTCCTCCTCCACGCCGTCTGGGGAGGAGCGGTGGTGTGCGCACACCCCATGGGTCCCCTGCCTAGACTGTTTCCAGTAAAGCTGAAATCACTAAAGAGCTGCTCACGTGCCATTCATAACAGTCTGGGGGACTGGTCCGGGACAGGCCACACCCAAAGAGGACTGAGGGCCTGCGGGATATCTGGCCCTATCTGGAGCGGTCGGCAGCAGCCTAGGACCAAAGAGTGTGGAGGAGCATGGGTAAGTAAAGGCGGTGTCAGGAGTAGGAGGCAAGCGAAAGAAGCGTGTGTGAGACGGGGCCCGGCAGCTCGGAGCCCCGAAGCAGCTGTGGGCCTCCGAGTACCGCGGTTCCGGACTGCTGCGAGGGGACCGGCCAGAAATGGAGGGAAGCAGGAGAATCCTGAGTGAGTGAGACGCCTCCCAGGGGGATAAGGTGGGCCCCCCTCCGGGCGTGGGAGGAATAGAAATGTGAGTGGCACGCAAGGGGTCGGCCTTCCCCCTTCAGGCTTGGTAGGCGCCCTCAGGGCGTGCTGAGGGTGGCAGACGAATTGGTGAGTTGGCACGCAAACCCCGAACGGAGCTCCAGGTGCGAGGAGGATCGGGGCAGTGTGAGTCGCGCACAATCCCTGGAGTGGGGGGACACGGGTCCCTACCAGGGTTTGGGGTGCCCCGAGTACAGCAGCAGCACTGAGTAGAGCCAAGAGGGCCCCAGTGCCCAGGCTCGGACGGCGGTGCTGGGGGTTCAGTGTGCCGCGGTTCAGGTAGAAACCGTAAACCCACTGGAGGCCCCTGGGGGCATTGGGGTCACAGGGCAGGGCAGGGCTGGGCTTACAGGGCAGGGCAAGGCTGGACCTGCCCCTTCCTCCCCCACACACAAAATGTTTGGAGCCAACAATCTCCTCCAGTCTGTCACAACAGGCAATGTTGGAGGTGCAATCCCAATTGTGGCCATGGGCACCTGGCTGAGAAGGACAGTTCTTTTCCATAGGAAGGAAAGCACAGAGCTCCAAAGTTTTGGAAGGCAGGTGAGAGCCTCAGTAGGCCAAGGCCAGCCAGACTTGTCAGTAATAGCAGATTTTGGATTTAGGGAATTTTGGAGGTGGAAACCCAATCTCGGCCATGGGCACCTGGAGAAGCAGGACAGTTCTTTCCCATGGGAAGGAGAGCATGGAGCCTCCCCCAGTGTTTTGGGGATAGATGAGAGGTGACCCTTGTGAAACCACTGCCAGCCAGACTTGTCCTGGCAATATTCCTATGGGAACAATCCCTGGATAGAAGGAAATTTGGAGGTGAAATCCCAATTCTGGCAAAGCTGCCTGGAGTAGAAGGACAGTTCTTTTCCATTGGGAAGGAAAGCACAGAGCCCCAGTGTTTCAGCAGCAGATGAGATGTGACCCTCAACATGCAAAGGTCCCTTGGACCAGTCAGGCAGCCCATGGGAGGCCAAACCAGCCAGAGCTGTTCCATGTTCCCTTGGTTTTATGGGGTTCCGGAGTGTCACAATGGTGCCTTGGATCCATGGGGATCCGCAGTGTCATAATGGTGACTTGATTCCATGGGTTCCAGCAGTGTCACAATGGCCCCTTGATTACGAGAAGACCTGCAGAGTCACACTGGCCCCCAGGTTTGATGGGGTCCCACAAGGTCACAGTGGCCCCCAGGTGTCATAAGGCCCCGCAGTGTCACAGTGGTCCCAAGGATTCCATGAGGCCTTGCAGTGTCACCATGGTCTCCATGGTTCCCCAGGCCCCACAATGTCACGGGACTCCTCTGTTCCATGAGCCCTGCAATGTCACAATGGACCTTTGGACCCTGGGGCTTTGCTGTGTCACAATGGTCTCCTCTGGCTCCACAGTGTCACAATGGACCATTGATGACAGGAGGCCACTCTGTGTCACCCTGGAGCTTTGGTTCCATGCAGCCCTGCAGTGTCACAATGGTCTCCTTTGGTTGCCCAGTGTCACAATGGACCACTGATGTCATGAGGCCCTGCAGTGTCACAATGGACCTTTGGTTCCATGCAGCCCTGCAGTGTCACAAAGGCCTCTTGGTTTCACGAGGCCCCACAATATCACAATGGTCCTCTTGGTTCTCTGGGGACCCCCAGGGGCACAATGGTCTCTGTGATTCCATGGTGCCTCTCAGTGTCACCAATGGCTCCTTGGTTCCATAAGGCTGTAAAGTGTCTTAATTGTCTTTGCATGGTTCCAATGTCACAATGAACCTTTGGTTCCATGGAGACTTGCAGTGTCACAATGGCCCCTTGGTTCCATGACACCCCAAAGTGTCATAATGGTCTCCATGGTTCCATGAGGCCTTACAATGTCACAATGGACCCTTGGTTTGATGGGGCCTCTCAGTGTCACAATGATCCCTACATTCCATGGAGCCACACAGTGTCAGTACAGTCCCCTTGGTTCCATGAGGCCCAGCAATGTCCCCGTGGTCCCTTGGTCTCACAGGGCTCCAAAGTGTCACAATGGTCCCTTGGTCTCACAGGGCCCCACCATGTCACAGTGATCCCTTGGTCTCACAGGGCCCCAAAGTGTCACAATGGTCCCTTGGTCTCACAGGGCCCCACAGTGTCACAATGATGCCTTGGTTCCATGGCCCTGTGCTGGTGCATTCCCCCCTGCCCTTCTCAGGCCACCCTGCCAGCTGAGAAATGCTCCTTGGGCCTCAGCCTTGGCCAACAGCCCCTGGGCTCAGCTCCTCTGCAGCTCATCACAAACACTGTCTGCTCCAGGCACTGTTGCTGCCCAACCAGCTCCTGCTTTCTGTAGCAGCAGCCCTGGGAACTGGTTTTGTTCCCTCAGTGGCACAACATCCCTGTTCTTACCCTGCCAAAGAAAGCTGTTGGTGCCCAGTGCGGCCAGGATGAGGCATTGCTGGGACTGAAGCCCCTCTCTTGGGGCCCTGCAAACAGCGCTCCAGAAGGAGCCCTTTGAGCTCTCCTGGGCCAGCGACTCCCTCTGAGCGGGGCCTCTCAGAGCCGGGAACTCTCCCGTTTGCTGCACTCGGGGATCCTGAACAAGCACAGAGCCTGGGCCGATCCCCCCACTCCTCCAGGCTCCCACCGGAGCAGGCTGTGGCGCCTTCCCCTCCACGTGAACAAGCGGCGACGACTCCGCTCCCATGTGAGCAACCGCTGCTGCTGACCCTTCCCAAAACCGAAGAAAAACAGGTAACCATCCCCAACGTCAGATCTCCCTTGGCCTATTGAACGAGGCAGCGAATGAGGAGGGCAACCACGGGAGACAGTGAGGATGAGGAAGAGAAGCCCCGTTTCTTCCCTTTACAGGAGGTGCCGACAGCATTGGCTTTGTACACGCCCCGATAGACACCAGTGATGTGCAAGCGTTCAAGAAAGAGATGGGAAAATTAATGGATGATCCTTTGGGGGTGGCAGAAAGGCTAGATGAATTTCTAGGGACCAGCACCTACACCGAGGAGGATCTCCAAGCGATCATGAGATCGGTGTTCAACAATGAGGAGAGGGACATGATCAGACTAGCAGTGATCAAAGACTGGGAAAAGAGAAACCCCAACAGGGAAAGGGGGATGAGAGATGGCCAAACCAAAAATTGTCCTGGAATGCCCAGACAGAGGAGAGGAGGCAGAAAATTATAATTTTAAGAAATATGATAATTCAGGGTATCAGGGAAGCGGTACCCAAGGGACAGAACATGAGTAAGGTACTCAGAGAGTGCCAGGGGAAAGATGAAACTTCCACGGAATGGTTGGAGAGGCTCCACAAGGGCTTGAGAATGTATTTGGGCATGGATCCCAATTCTCCGATCAGGGCAGTTTTGCTAAAAACTCAGTTTGTAGCAAAATCCTGGGAGGACATTCGGAAAAAGTTAGAAAAGATACATGGGTGGCAGGAAAAGGGGTTGCAGGAGCTGCTTCAGGAAGCCCAGAAAGTCTACATGAGACGAGATGAAGAGAAACAGAAGATCCAAGCTAAGGTATTGGTAGCTGTGGTAAGGGAAGCACAAAAACAGGAGCAGGTCAGAGACACGGCGAAGAAGGCGCTGGCAAAGAAACAGAACTCTTCCCAAGGAAAAGGATCGAATGATCAGAGGAGAGATTTCGAGTGCTATTACTGCAAGCAAAAGGGACACATCTGAAGGAATTGTCCCAACAAAGCCAAGGACCACACAATGTTTCAAGAAGTTTAGGGGTGTCAGAGGCTTCTCAGTTTGGGGTCCGGAACACTGAGGGAGCCCTTGATAAAATTAAAAGTAGGACTCCACAGGCAGGAGATGTGGTTTATGGTAGACTCGGGGGCGGAACGGACAGCGGTGCAGCAGCTGCCACAAGGGTGCTCTCTGAGTGACGACTCACTGATGGTAATCGGGGCAAAAGGGGAACCCTTTGAGGTTCTGATCATAGAAGATGTAGAAATAGAAACAGAAAACATAAGACGTACAGGACATATATTAATGATACGGGATGTGGATTTTAATTTACTGGGGCGGGACATGATGGTAGCCCTAGAAATTGGCTTGGCAGTGGAGAATTCCCGTCTCAGGGTGAGAATGTATAAACTCACCGTTCATGAAGAGGAGAAAATAGACCCGAAGGTGTGGTATGTCAAAGGGGAAGCTGGGAGGTTGGACATAGAGTGGATTTGTGTCGAAATTGGGAGACCAGAAGACCCTATACGGGTCAAACAATATACGGGTCAAACAATATCCCACCGCCATGGAGGGGAGAAAGGGATTGAAACCCGTGATTGATGAATTGATAAAGAAAGGAATGTTGGAGCCATGCATGTCTCAGCACAACACCCCAATTTTGGCTGTGAAAAAGACAGATGGGAGCATTAGGCTGGTGCAAAAATTAAGGGCTGTGAATCAGAGCACTAAGACTTTGTTCCCCATGGTCTCAAATCCTTACACTTTGTTGAATAACATTTCTCCTGAGGACATGTGGTACAGCGTGATTGACTTGAAGGATGCTTTTTGGACCTGTCCTTTAGCAGAGGGCAGCAGAGATTATTTTGCATTTCAGTGGGAAGACCCAGAGACGAACAGAAAGCAGCAGCTCAGGTGGACATCGTTGCCTCAGGGCTTCGTGGATTCCCTGAATTTATTCAGGCATGCACTTGAGCAGGTGTTGAGTCCTTTTGTACCAACAGAGGGGACAAAATTGCTACAATATGTAGACCATTTGTTGGTTGCAGGCCCAAGGGAGGAGGTTGTAAGGGTGAGCACCATTGAGCTTTGGAACTTTTTAGGGGAAAAGGGGTTGAAGGTGTCGAAGTTGAAGTTGCAGTTCACAGAGCCTGAGGTCAGGTACTTGGGACATTGGTTAACCAGGGGAAAAAAGAAATTGGATCCAGAGAGGGTGGCAGGGATTATTGCCTTACCACCCCTGCAAACAAAAAGGGAGGTCAGACAGCTTTTGGGGTTGTTGGGATATTGCCAGCAGTGGATTGAAGGGTACAGCGAACAGGTGAAGTTTCTATATGAGAAACTCACCACAGACCGAATCAAATGGACGGAGAAAGACAAAGAAGAATTCAGGCGAGTCAAGGAAGCACTCACAGCAGCACCAGTGCTGAGCCTCCCTGATGTGAAGAAACCCTTTCAGTTGTTTGTGGACGTGAGCAGTCACACAGCACATGGGGTGCTGACACAGGACTGGGCAGGGTCAGGACACCGGTGGGTTACTTGTGAGGCTTTTGGATCCGGTCAGCAGGGCTGGCCCACCTGCGTGCAGGCGATTGTCGCTGTAGCATTGCTGGTGGAGGAAGCCAAGAAGGCAACCTCCGGCGCACCGTTGGTAGTATTTGCACCGCACAACGTGTGGGACATACTACAGCAGAAGGCAGACAAATGGCTCACTGATGCTAGATGGCTGAAGGATGAGGCCATTTTGATTCACTGGCAGGACTTGGAATTGAGAACAACGACCGCACAGAACCCTGCACAGTTTTTGTTTGGGGAAGCTTCAGAGGAGCTTGTTCATGATTGCATGGAGGTGGTTGAATTACAAACAAAGATCAGAGAGGATTTAGAAGAGGAAGAGTTGGATGAAGGAGAGAAGTGGTTTGTGGATGGATCAAGCAGGGTAGTTGATAGGAAAAGGAAATCAGGATACGCAGTCGTGGATGGACAGACAGGAAAAGTGATTAAACAGATCCCCTGAGTGCGAGTTGGTCAGCACAGGCATGCGAACTGTATGCAGTTCTGAGAGCCTTGAAGGGACTGAAAGGGAGAAAGGGAACAATTTTTACAGATTCTAGGTATGCCTTTGGAGTGGTTCAGACTTTTGGGAAAATCTGGGAGGAAAGGGGGCTGATCAACACAAGGGGGAAGGGATTGATGCAAGGAGAATTGATCCGGCAAATCTTAGAAGCTCTAAGGGGGCCAGGGGAAACTGTGGTGCTCCATGTAAAGGGACACCAGGCAGGGATTCAGTTCTGAACCAGAAGAAACAATTTGGCGGACCAGGAAGCCAAGACTGTGGCACTGATGACAGTGAATACCCTGGAGATCAAAGGGACTGAGGTCCCAGATGATCCTCCACAGCCTTCTCAAGAGGAGATTGAATGTTATGAAAAGATTGGAGGAAAATTGAAAGAAGGTAAGTGGAGATTACCTGATGGGAGAGAACCAGTTTCTAAAGGTTTTACCAGGAGGATTTGTGGAAACTGCACCAGCGAACACACTGGGGGGCACAGGCCCTGGCAGAGCAATTTTTGAAATTTTTCGTGTGCAAGGGAATTTACAAATTGGCCAAACAAGAGGTACAAGGATGCCTGATTTGCCAGAAAGTTAACAAGACAAGGGCAAAACAGGCCAGCCTGGAGAATCGCCCCGTAGCGTACCGACCATTTGAAAGAATTCAAGTTGGTTTCACAGAATTGCCAAAAGTGGGGAGATTCAAATTTGTGCTTGTGATCGTGGACAAATTGACCCATTGGGTGGAGGCTTTTCCTAGCCCATGGGCAAGGGCTCAGACAGTGTCCAGAATATTACTAGAGGAAATTGTACCCCAATATGGGGTGGTGAATTGCATTGATTCAGACCAAGGAACACATTTTACATCAAAGATTATTAAGTAGATGGCTGATGTGCTAGGCATTTGCTGGGAATACCACACTCTGTGGCATCCCCAGAGTTCAGGAGAAGTGGAAAGGATGAACCCGACCTGGAAAGTGCAGTTGTCTAAATTAATTTTAGAAACTCGGATGTCTTGGTTGAAATGCCTGCCTCTAGCATTGCTTAATATCAGGATGATGCCTCATTCAGAGACGGGACTCTCACAGTTTGAAATGCTGTATGGGATGCCATATGGACATGGGATGCCGGTGGGACACCCAAGGCTTGAGGACTGTCAGATTCAACCATATTTGGTTACAATCAACAAAAATTTGCAAGAACTCAGGAAACAAGGGATAATATCTCAGAGTGCTTCTCTGGGATTCACTGTCCACAAAATCCAGCTGGGTGACAGAGTGCTTGTGAAAGTGTGGAAAGATGTACCCCTCTCCCCTCACTGGGAAGGCCCCTTTCTTGTGCTCCTGACAACAGACACAGCCATTCGGATGGCGGAGAAAGGCTGGACGCACGCATCTAGGGTGAAGAAAGTCGAACATCAGGAGGAAGCGCCCGAGTGGAAGGCCACTTCTTCCCCAGGCTACTTGAAACTCAGACTCCAACATCCTTGTAAATGACCAACAGTGATCGGATAGGTCGTAGACTGTCTGACTGTGTATGCTATCCATTTGTACATTTCAAATGTGAATACTGTCAGGGGTGTTTGTTGTACACTGTAGAAGGGGACAGAGGCCAAAGGGGTTGTGCACTCAGTGTCTGGAGGAGGAGCTTGAGCTGACTGACCGAATCCTAAACCTAGCCACAAATCTAGGAATCATTGAATTAGATTCACAGGAGTGGTTTCAGATTTTTCAGAACGGCGTGCGTGGAAAGCTTAGATCAAAGGCAGAGATTCTGGATGTGGAGTGCCGGAAATCAATCAAGGTACCGTGCAGCTCAGATGCCGTCAAGGTTTCACGGTGAGGCGCCTTTAAAAGGAGGCATGCGGCTAGGTCAGAAAATGTGTTCCCTGAAGAATACTCCTGCTGCTGAGAAGATGGTCTTCCCCACTGCTGGTGGCACCCCAGGGGGAGGAGGCAAAGGCAGAGGAGTACGCCTGGTGGGAATCCTGATTGGCCTGAGCCTGGCCATGTGCAGGACACAGTCTGCACATTGAGGTCCCGATGAGAGGTGGAAACGAGAGCTCTGCAGATGAGTGCGGAAGTTGCACTCAAGTGGTCCCAGTTGTGCAAGGGGATGGGAAACCCTCAGCATACCAAGCCCTGGAAGAATGCATCAAGGAGCCTGGCAGGTACTCTTGGGTGAATGGCACAAGGGTCAAATTATGTAAATTGGACAAGGAGATTTGGTGTATCAATTCTGAGGCAGGGTCAAGGAACGGGCAGTCAGATGAGCACAAGCATCAGATACGGAAACGGAGTGCAGAAATAATGTCAATCCCCATTTGTAACCAATGCAATTGAACCATGTGGGCTGGGGGAAAAACTGAATTGATCTTTGTCGCGTATCACCATGTGAACCCATTGTGTTATGACAATGCGAGGCTGGGGATATGCACGATGAACGGGAAAATGTATTGGATGGGAAGAATTGTTAAATTTGATAGCAAGTTTACCTTAAGCGGAGAACCAATCATATTGGATTTGGCACAGGTGAATGATGATAGGGTGTGCCTGAAATATGACCGGGTTGTCTGTTTCATGAAAAATAAAGATGGTGAGCATCCTGAGGGAACAATGAGAGAGATCACTCAGGAATTAAAGAGAAGGGAGTCAGAACTGAGGAAGAAACAAATTGAACAAGAGAGATTAAAAACTCTGGAAGAACAGTAGGAATTACTTGAGAAAAAATATGCTGATGGGGAATTGCCTTCCCCAGACAGAAATCGATTGATTTGATGCAAGAAATTGCAACTGAACTGGGATTGTCAAATTGCTGGATTTGTGAGGGGCTGAAGTCAGCAGAGAAATGGCCATGAAAAGGGGAAGGTTTGGCTCCAGAACAGCTTCTGAAATGGGACAATCCAAAAGTCTCAAAGTTGGCACAGAGGCCTGAGGGGTAGATTTTGGACCAGAAGGTAATTGGAACTATTTGCATCAGTCGGGAAGGAAAGGAATATACTGAGATGGTGGGATACACTCCGTGTGTAACTACCCTGATGGTAAATTCAAACAACAAGGGCAAGGTCTGGCAACCAGAACCCCTACGGGGTACTGGAGCCGGAAGAATGAGACCAATTGCGAATGGAACAAAAGGATAGGACTGTGCTGAGTCAAAAATCCCGGAGCCAACCCTTTCAAATCCTTGGAGGGCCTGAGGGAATACTGGGGAGACCCAGGGAGGACGAATATCAGATGGAAATCCCCAGATGGAATTGATTGAATTTGCGGGAAAAAGGCATACAGTGAGTTACCCCTGAGGTGGAAAGGATCATGCACTCTGGGCATGATCGGGCCAGTCTTCTTTACTCTCCCTCGAATGAAAAGTAACCTACTAGGGGCTCCTCTGTATGAGACCCTGAGGAGGGAGAGGAGAAGCTTGAAAAAGATGATACCTGTAATAAGTGGTAAACAAACCTGGGGGGAGGAAGAGTGGCCGGCTGCAAGAATAATTGATTATTATGGACCGAGCACGTGGGCTCAAGATGGAAGCTGTGGGTATAGGACTCCGATTTACCTACTGAGCCGGCTGATTCGGCTGCAGGCAGTGGTGGAAATTGTATCAAATCACACCTTTGAGGGCCTGGATTTACTTAGTCATCAGCACACCCAGGTATGGGCATTTGTGTACCAAAATCGAATAGCTTTAGACTATTTGCTGGCCGAAGAAGGGGGAGTGTGTGGAAAGTTCAATGAATCAGAATGCTGTATTGAGATTGACAGTTATGGGGAGACCATAAGAGGATTGGCAGCCAAAATCAAGAAAGTGGCCCATGTCTCTGTTCAAATATGGAATTCAATTTTGCAATCTTCATGGTGGGACAAATTGTTTGATGGGGCCTGGTGGAATAAAATGATGTTCTTCGTGCTGTGTTCAGTAGCCGGAAACCTATTCCTGCCATGTGTAATTCCTTGTTTTATTAGACTGATCCACTCCGTCGTACAGGGGATGCAGATAGCAATAGTGCCCGTGGACCCGGAGTTGGCTTCCGGAAGCAACACACCTAAGATCATGAGCCTGGGAGAAAAGAAGTATGCCAGCAATGCTGCCAAAGTATTGGCAAAATTTAAGAAACAAGTGAAAACGAGTGTAAACAATACTGAGTATCAGGATATTCCACAAGGGGAGTACAGAATAGTTTAATAAAGGTTACTTTCTTTGTGAAAGACCCTTAATGGTGGCAAATAGAAGTAGATATAAAAAGAATTTAGCAATTTGGGTTATAAAAGAAGTATGAATTAAATTAGTGATATAAAAAGGGAGGGATTGTAATATATGGTAGGGATAATTCATGCTATTAATGTATGGTAAAAAATATTATGAAATCCAAAAGCATGTCTTTGACCATCCCAGCTGGGAGCAGCTGTCTATTTAGATTCAACTAGTTCCCGGACACACGTTAAGATAAGGACCGATGCCTTAACGTAAGGATAGAAGCGGCCAGGGCGATGATCACCGTTTCCCGAGTCCTCAGGAGCCACCCAAGAGCGATTATCACCTTGCCAATTGCATCTATCAGGAAAGTCAGCAGCGCCAAACTGATACATCTGCATACACGGCTTCCCCGGAGCCGATTGACACCAATGGCACACCTGGACCCAGCTTTTGTCCAGATCTGCACATGGAAAGAAACAGCGATGCGTGTGAAGAGTTACAAAGGAAATTTGGTCATCTTTGCCTCGGGCACAATGAACTGTATAAAACCTCACTGCAAGAAGCAGCGTGTGTGAATGGGGGAGACTCTGACACTCGAGGGGTCAGGTCCAGGTTCACCCAGCGCCAAACTCGGGCTCGACGCTGTCTCTTTGGCTGTGGTGGTTTTGAATATTGGAATTCGGTCTTGCAGACAAATTAATAAATCTTTGCTAAATTTTTGATAATTTTGGCTCACGATTTGATCATTTATAACAATGGGAAGCAAAATTCCAACTCTTCACCCTCTCAGGCCATCCCAATGAATTTGGGAAGTTTGCAACTTTTTGGAACTACTTGAGTTGATCAATGGGAAGTAAAGCTTTTCTGAATTGAGGAATCTTAAACCCCCGATTCTTCTGTGCCTTCAGTAAGATGTTTTTGTGCTGAAGGAAATTACTTCAATGAGAAAATAATTTCAGCAGGGAATGAGACCTTCTGGCAGAGACCAAGTGTTGCCAGCAGTTGCTCCAGGTGCTGTTGCCAACAGCCCCTGCAGGAAGGACCACAGCCCCCAATGCAGGTGGGCTTTGGCTCCCTGTGGCACAGAAGCCCCCCGGGGGCACAGGTCTCCGGGGCAGGAGATGGGCACCAGCGCTGCCAGGGCTTGGGGGGTGGCAGCTCTGCTTGGGCAGGGACTCTGCTACAGCTGCTGCTGTCAGCGCTGCCCGGGCCCCAGGGCTCAGAGCAGCATTCATGCCCTAGCCCACACGTTCCCTGTCCATGTCATACCTGCGGGTTTAGGATGGCCACCAGCTGGGACGTGTCCCAAGGAGGCAGTGCCAGCTTCTCTGGAAGGTCCTGTGCCCTTCCCAGCACGGCGTCAGCAGCCCTGGGGCTCCTTCTGCTGCCCTGAGGCCGCAGAGCAGGGCAGCGTTTGCTGATGCTCTGAGCCCTTCCTAAAGATCCTGTGCAGGCTGTCTTAGACACCTGCTGCCAGGGATTCCTTCCAAGCTGGGCCACTTGGGCTGGGCTGGGGGCGGCCCCAGGGCAGGCGGCAGTGTGTGCAAGGGCCCTGGCTGGCACGCTGCAGCACGGTCACCGTGCCATGGAACGGAACCCGGTGACCAAGGCCCCTTGGTGACACGTGGGAAATAGAAGCTTGCCCGGCTGCTGGGAGCACGCAACGGGGCACAACGGGACAGAGTGGTGCCGTGAGGAGCCCTTGCACAGCACGCTCGTTCCTGTCTGACCCGCAGCCTTTGCGAAGCCTTATTCCTGCAGCTGAGCTCGAGGCCAGGCCACAGGACTTGGTGACGCGTGGCCTTGCCGAGACTTCTCTTCTGCAGGTGCTCTCGAGGGCAGGGTGTGGGACTTGGTGCCCCAGAGGCATCTCCCATCCCTGCCACCAGCGCCCTCGAGGCCCCACCACAATCGTTGTCAGGAGTCTCCTGTCCTTGTGGCAGGAGCCCTGGAGACCAGAGTGCAGGACTTGCTGTCCTGTAGCCTTGCCCAGGCTTCTGTCTTGAAGGTGCCTTCCAGGCACAACTGCAGGACTTGCTGACTCGGAGCTTTTCTGAGGCATCTCTCCTGCAAGTAGCCACAAATCCAGGCACTAACATGGAGCAGAGACCCCCGAGAGCGCCCAAGGTGGCCTGGGGGAAAGAGGAGGAAGAAGGCCCTGCAGCTGCCCCAGCACAGGAGACCAAAGAGGTGCTGCCAGTTGAGCTGCCGCAAGAGGGTGAGTGGTAGAGCTGGGCCACAGGCTTGGTGCCTGCGGCCAGCTTGGCGCCTTTGCATCCCATCCCATCCCATCCCATCCCATCCCATCCCATCCCATCCCATCCGCTGGGCCATGCCCATGGACAGGACAGAAAAGGGGCCGGGGCCCCGCAGTGGCCATGCTCCATCCCCTGGGGCTTCCCGGAGCTCTCCCTGCCTGGGCAGTGCAGGGCTGGGCCGTGTTCTCCAGCCTCTCCCGCAGCCCCTCAGCTCTGCCTGCGCTCGCTCTTTGCCAGGTGCAGCCCTGGAGCGCACACAAGAGCAGGAGCCCGCCCGTGACCTCTTCCGCAGAACAGCGCAGGTACCTGCAGCCATCCCCACCTGGGCTGGGCCTGCTGGCACCGCGCTTGGAGCATTGCCTGCAACATGCCTGGCTTCTTGCCCTTCTCCTACAGCTGGTTTGCAAATTCATCAAGAAAATTCGGGCGGAAGAGACCAGCACCATGGGCACTGGGCTCAGAGCCTATTCGCACATCTTTAAAACCAAGACCAGTGCTGCTCTGCTGGATATGCTCGTAGAGGAAGGCTTTTCCAACCCAAAGCAAGTAAGCAGCCTGTGGCCAGGCTTGATCCTGCCAGGAATTGCTTGCTCGCCCAAGCCATGCCTGCTGCTCACTGGAACTCTTGGAGGCCATGGCAGCGTGGTGGCAAGGGAAGCACTTGTCTGGAGAAGCTGGGGACATTCCTCCTTCTGGCAGCTTTCCAAGTCTCCCCGTACCTTCTCCAGGTGCCCGCCATGGTCAGGTACATCCACCAGTGGCTCCTGGCCAATCAGTTTGCTGAGCACAGGCTGAACAGGAGCCTGCTGGATCTGACAGAAGCACAGCCTGCTGATGTAGTCGTGACGCTCCTGCGTGTGGCCCCGTCCTGTGACAGGTATGGGGCCCACGTGCCCAGAGGGGCTCAGGGCTCCCCAGCCCATCAACCTGTACAGCCTGGCCCAGGTTGTACAGGTTGTAGCCTGGCCTGACCAACAGAGAGTTCCAGGGCCCTCTGGCTGCTCCCTTTGCCAGCCCTGGCACGTCAGCCCCCGAGCCTGCTGCCATGCTCCCTCGCTGCCCCTCAGGGGCCTGTCCCCACAGGGCTGGGCTGCCTGGCTGCTGCTGGCCAGTGGCATTGGGCAGAGGCAGAGCTGGCAGCCAGCTCAGCTCCCCACTGCTGCCCAGGCCCCGCTGCTGTGTCTGAGACCCCCCTGAGACAGAGCTCTAACCCCACAGAGCTGCTTTCACCATGTGGAAGAGCATCATGTGCTCGCCCAGGACTGCAGAGCCGGCGCTGCTGATACTCCTGCACGTGCTGGGGAGCTGGCCCAAGCACAGCACGTGCACCGCCGATGGGGACAAAACGGGTGTCTTTGTCCTGGCTGTGAGTTTCTGCAAGTGGCCTTTGCTGGCCCCAAGGCCGCCTCTCCATCCCCCTTCCCCCACTGGATCTCCCTGCCTCAGGCAGAGGCCTGAAACCTGGCCCAGGGGCAGCTCCAGGCCCAGCAGGCCCCGTGCTCCCCCTGCCTCTCTCCGGGCCTCTCCCTGCCAAGCTCGGGCCCTGCCACACGGACACCTGGGCACTGAGCGCTGTCTCTGGGGGCTTTGTCCTTTGCAGGCAACCGTGGTGATGTGGAAGATCCTCCAGGTGCCCTGTGTCCCACATATGGTGACGGTGCATTTCCCCCGCCTCTTTGTGCATCTGCTCTCCCAAGTGTTCTTCAGCACTCTGGATATGCCAGAGGAGGTCGATGCCTTCTGGAAGGGGATATGCCAGGAGGAATACGGCCTTGCCACCAGCCCCAACAGGTGCTCCATCCCACTTCTCCTGTCCCTGCCATGTCCCTGGCCAGGAGCCAGTACTCCCAGCATGACCTGGCCTTTGCTGTGCACGCAGGTTTGCAGTGCAGACCCTGAAGTGCCTGCTCTGCCGAATGCAGCACGAGGATGTGGTGGTGGCAATGGAAAGCCATTGTGGCTGGGACACGCTGCTATGTGCTGACACCCACCACTATGCCGTGGCTCTGCTGGCCAGGTGAGAGCCCCTTCTCCCCACAGCCTCTGAAATGTGTGCCCAGGGAGCTCCACAGAGTCCCCGAGTCGTGGGCCAGAGGGCTTTGTCACCGAGGGATGGCCAAGCAGACTGGAAAAGGCTGGCAGAGGAGGGTGCCCAGAAGAGCTGCCTCCCAAATAGCCCAGGGCCTCTTGCAGGATGCTGGGGAAAGAGCAGAGCTCTGGGAGTCAGTCCTGGCAGAGGTTTGTCCCCCTGGCCCACAGCCTTGGCTCCTTTTTCTCCTGCCAGGGAGATGTGCTGTGTCTCCGTCCCCTTGTGCTCCCGGATCGCTCGCTACCTGCTCCGGCTGCTCAGCACACAGGAGCCATGCTGGCAGCTGCCCGCCCTGGCCTTCCTTGTGGAGGTGAGCCTGATGGCCAGCTCCGCCTGGCTGAGCTGCCTGCCAGCTCTCTGCCCTCTCGCAGCCGCCGCTGCCTGGGACGGTGCCCGTGCCCTGTGCTGCTGCCTGGGTCCAGCCCTGTGTGGCTCCGGGCTCCTGCCGGCCGGCTCCCCTGTCACTGCCCTGTGCCTTTCAGGTCCTCCCGTTCCTGGACTTGAGTGAACGTGGTGCTAAAAGAGTCCTGCAAATCTTGTCAAGGCAGCTGCAGAGCCAGTGCAGAGAGAGGCGTCGCCTGGCGCTCAGGGCCCTTCTTGAGCTCATTGAGGAGCCCTTCATGGTGAGAAGGGGGCAGGGGCTGAGGCTGAGCTGGGCAATGCAGTCGCTTGGGCTTGGCAGGGCTTTGGGCGCTGGGGCAGCTGCTCCCAGCTCTCCTGCCTCCCAGTTCAGCTGCTCCAGTGCTTGGCGACAGGCCTTTGGCCTCTGGGCCCTGCGGCAGCAGGATGGCATTTCACAAACTTGTCTTCCGCACAGACCAAAAAAATGTGGAGCCTGACTGAAAGTCTTGTGCACTTCCTGTGGGATGCAGATGGAGAGATAGTTTTCATGACAGTCATGCTACTCAGCTTTATCATCTTGGACAACAACACGCTGATGCCCGGCCCCATCACACTGCAGCTGCTTGAGGCGCTCCTGCCACTCTTTGACCACGTAAGGCTCACTGCCCCCAGCCACGCCCACTGGCTGCTGCCTGCACACTGTGTCCTGTGCATTTGCAGGCCTGCGCCAAGCTGAGCCCCGTGCAGCCGCAATGCTGAGCTCTTGTCTTCTTGCTTCCATCCAGAACAATTGGCAGGTTCAGCTGATCTCCATCCTGCTCTTCCAAACGTTGGTGACTCTTCCACTGGAAAGGGAAAAAAAGGCCCTGAAGACACCCCTGCGCCAGAGCCTGCTGCCCCTCTTCTTCCACTGCCATGATGGCAATCGGCTTGTGGCACAGGTGAGGACTCGTGGGCTGCTGCTGTCCCCCTGGCAGGGGGCTCGGCTGCCTCCTGGCCTGGCGCCTGCCGGGCTGCAGCCTCCTGCAGGCCATGGCACAGGGACGCAGCTCCTGCGCCCTGGGCTGTGGGGCCATCTGCGCGTCTCTGCTGCTCTCCAGGCTTCTGGGAAAACGCTGCTTTGTGTGGCCAAGTTCCTGAAGAGGAGGGATCTTGAAAGACTGGTGAAGAGCCAGAATCTGTGGAAATTCAGCGAGTGCCTGGTAAGGACGGCCTGCAAGCCCCAGCCTCAGCCCAGAGAAGCCCCCTGAGGGCGGTGCAGGCAGCGCCCGGCCCAGGGGCTGAGCCCGCGCCAACCCTTCCCTCCTGCCGCTCTCTGCAGCTGGCAGAGGACAGGAGCAGAGCGGCCGAGCACCTGCGCCGGGCCCTGCGCTACCTGCGGAGCCCACAGGAGCCCCTGCGAGAGGCGGCCATCAGGTTCATGGGTGAGCCACGAGCCCGGGCTCCCTCCCCGGCCCAGCCCGCCGCACCTCGGCCCCAGCCCTGCCTGCTGCCCCGGCAGCGCCAGCCGGGCCCGGCGCCGCGGAGCCCCGCCTGACCTGGGCATTGCTGCTGCCACCCTCTGGCAGCCGTGCCCTGGGGCGGCAGCATGCGGCAAGGGCCGGGCTGAGCCCTGCCGGGCCAGCAGCCCGTGTGGCCACAGCGCCGGCAGCGCCGCTGGCAGGGAGCTGTGCCGCTGGCGCCCTGACAGGCTCTGTGTTCACAGGGATGGCTGCGCGGCACCTGAGGGGGAAGAAGGAAGAGCTCCGGCTCATCTGCAGCGGTAAGTGAGGCCAGTGGGGGCTGCCGGGGGAGCTGCAAGCCCTGCCCCGGCTGCCGAGGGCTCTGCTCCCTGTGCACACCAGGGGCGGCGTGGCCAGAGCACACCGAGATTTCAGGGCCACCTGGGGGATTCTTGGCCAGCAGTTTCGGGCTGGTCCCCTTGCTCCCTGCTCCCTCCTGCCCATGGCTAGAGCCGGCTGCCATGGCCCTGCCAGGGGGCTCTCCTCGGCTCCCCGCAGATGCGGCATCTGACCATGGCTCTGTCCCTCTCTCTTTCAGACCTTCAACACCTGACAGAGGACACCAGCAGTGCCATGTCAGACGTGGCACTTGCAACATTGGATGTCCTCCAGGCACTGCAGAGTGAGCCATATTCCATCTTCCAGAGGCTGCAAGATGAGCTCCGCAGGGCATGGAGGACTCGGCCTCGTCTCTCGGCGCTCGGCTGGCTGCGCTGCTGCAGCTCTGCAGAGAGCTGATGCCAGAGGGTCTGTCTGCTGGGGCCACCTGAGCCAGGGGGAATTTTCTATTTCTTTCAGATTGTTCTTTTCTTCTTTTTGGTTTTTCTTTAGTATATCAATATAGAGTTTGTTACAATACACAGACTCCCAGGAGCTTTCTTTTGCTCCCTAGGCTCTGCAGGGCTTAGGGGAAGAGGGGGAGGAGGGTGCCTGGGCTCAGCCAGCTGTCCAGGCATGCAGTGTTGCAGGGAAAATGGCCAGAAGCCCCTTGGCCTTTGATGGTTCTGCTGAAGCCTTTGTGCTGGTGACAGAGCGGCTGGGCAGGGCCTGGAGCTGTGGGGATCCCTGCCAGAGCGGTGCCTGGAGATGGCCACAAGCCCTGTGCCAGGCAGGAAGCACCCTCTGTGTCCTCCTGCCCGTCTGCTGCTGCCTGCCTTGCTGAGGGCTCCCGGGTGCCTCTGGATGGGGCTCCTCTGGAGCTGCTGTGGGGCTGCGGCGCTGCTGCCGGGCAGCTTGGCCGGGCTGGGGCAGCCCCTGAGGGGATGGGGCCATGAAGGGATGAGGGGCTGGGAAGCCCTGACAGGACACGGCAGTGGGAAGGCACGAGGGGGATGTGTGAGGGAGTGGGTGGCTGTACCATTGGCTGGAAGGGGAGTGGGTTGGAGACAGAGAGAGCACTCACCCCGATGTTCATGTGGCAAACAGGGAGCGTTTATTCTCAAGCCCTTCCTTCTAAAGGGCCTTTGAAAAACCCCACCTGGATAATTTCATTGCTCTGATCTCTATGCCTTGTCAGATTCTGGCCAGTGAAATGCTGCAGCCCTGGGAGAGATGTGACTGGGCGAGGCCCCTGGCAGTCAAACCAGGGCTGGTCCATTCACACAGCATGAGCCAGCCTGCACTGTGACACACGGCAACAGAGTGCAAGGCACAGCTCCGGGTGCTCCCCAGGAACCTCAGCTCTGGGAGCCCTGTCTGCCCCAAGCTCCAGGGGCTGCAGTGCGAGCCCGGCTGGGCTCTGCCCTGGGGCCATCCTGCAGGGACAGCTGGACACAGGGAGCACTCCCTGTAACTGTGGTCACAAGGGTTTTCAGGATGAAGAAGAGACGAGAATGTTGACTCCATGATCAGAAGGCTTGATTTATTATTTTATGATATATGTTACATTAAGACTATACTAAAAAGCAATAGAAAGGAAAGGTTTCTTGAGAAGCTAGCTAAGCTAAGAATAGAAAAGAATGAGTAACAAAGATCAAGAGCCAGCTCTGCCATGAGTGGTCAAGAAATCCAAACACCCACAGGAGACCAATCATGGGTCTACCTGTTGCATTCCACAGCAGCAGATAACCACTGTTTACTTTGGTTGCTGAAACTGCAGCTTCTCATAAGGAAAAATCCTAAGAAAGGATTTTTCATGAAAGATGCCTGCAACATGTCACCTTTTTTTTTTTAGTTAAATTAAAAGTGTTTGTAATTTTCTCTGCTGTACTCATGCCGAAGAAAAAGACAAACACTTGACAGGTTATCTGTTGCCAATCAAACTCCACTCAAGTGCTCCTGTGGAATGCACTTGGAATTTCTTCACCTGTAGAACATAAATTCTATCATATCACTAAAACAATTTTATAATATAAGAAAATGAAAAAACAATGCAAAGAAAATTCAAGTCCAAGGAGCTGAGTTTCAGGAAAAGTCCATGGCTTGAAGATGTTCCTCTTTGCCATATCTGAAAGTTTCTTTTGGTCCTGAAACAGGCTTGCTACAGAAAAAGTCCATCAATAGTTATCAAAAGTCCATTGACAGTCTTCAAACAATTTTGAGAAAATTTCTGAAATGTCTTGCCACAGCCCTTTATTGAACAACTTGGGCTGAAGCCAATCCCTGGCTCCTCAATGCCTCTGAGCTGCTGCCAGCTCTTTCACCCTTTTTTATTCAATTCAATTTTTTTTTTTTTTTTTTTGTCTTGTCGGAAAGAGCAGCAGCAGCAGAGGAGCCAGAGAGAGGCCCCTGGGGGCCCTGGCCCATGTGGAAGGATCAGGAACCCCAGACCTGGCCCACTGAAAGGTGGCCCAGGACCAGAAGGGGGAAGCAAAGCCCCCAAACCCAACAGGAGGCTGGGAGGTGGCCCTGGCCCAAGCAACCAAGACAGACAGCCCGGGCCCAGCCCCCGAGGCAGGCTCTGCATTGGCACAGACCCGCACCCTGCTGCCAGTACAATGGCAGAAGGGTGACCAAACGCTTCCTTTCCCCAAAATCACCGAGGCATGCCGGCAATGGGAAGACAGAAGCTGTCCCGAGAAACTTCGTCTCAGGTCTGGGGATGTCCTTTCCCCACAGCAGACAAGCGATGCTCGCTTCCTGCTGTGCCCTCTGCCTCTGCAATGCAAATGCACCAGGTGTTCCTCCCATCTGTCTCCCGGCACCACCTCCACCCCCTCTGGGCTGGGGACCAGGGGCAGAACTTTCAGGACCCACCTCCCCCTCGCCACTGGGGCGCGCGAGGGGCGGCAGAGAGATTCGCATCCCCCAGGAGGAAACCCCGGACCAAACACCCCCCAACCTGCCAAAAATGCTGATCTTGAAAACAGGCAGCCGGGCTGCGCCCAGAGCCAGCTGTCGGGCCATGCCTCCTCCACGGAAGGACAGGCTGACGCCCTCTTCCCCTGTCCCAGCTCCCCCCATAGGGGCAGCCGAGGACAACCCGAAAAACTCGGGGAGGAAGTCACACTGGATGCAGGAGGTGCCGCTGCAGCTGCCGCCGGCTCCAGGGAAGCCTCTGACGCAGACACGGAGGACGGAGTCCCCGCAGGCGGCAGAACTGCCGGGCCGGGCAGCGGGGCCGCCTGGGGAGGCGGCGGGGGCGGTGGGGGCGGCACGGGGTGGGCAGCATCTTCTGCTCCGGACATCGGCCGCGGAACAGCAGTCGCAGAAGGCAGCGGGACGGCCGGGGGGAGCGGTGGATTGCTGTTGCCCAGCAATATCGGCGCAGCTGCGGGAAGCGGTGTCTCTGAGGCCTCAGATGCAGGCAGGGAAGCCGGCGGAACCGCGGCCGGAGCGCCCACAGGCTCTGCCGGAGGGACGGCCACGGGAGGGGCTGCGCAGGGAACCGCCCGCACCTGCGGGGCGGGTTGGGGCGGCGCTGGCGGCGCTGGGCAGGGCAGCACCGCCTACTCCCATCCCCACTGAGAGCAACGGGAGGGGGGAAAAAACGGCTCCGTCTGAGCATGCTCCGAAGACGCAGTAAAATAAACTTCGGCTGCGGGCGAAACTTCGCCCCCCCGCTGTGGTTCAGGGGGCTGGAAAGCAGCAGAGCGTCCCCCTCCAAAGGGTCTTCCCCTGGAACTGGGGGGAACGGGGCTTTGCCCTTGCAGTTAGCAATCCAGGGAAAAACAGCTGCTCTCCGTTTCAAGACTAGAAAGAGCAACAAAAAGGTTGGATAAATCGAGGGGCATCCAAACCCACGGTCCAAAAAGAATTGGAAAATGGAGTCCATACACTCCCAGACGAACATATCGAGGGCATATAGCACATTCATAAAAAACCCAAAGAGCTTTGCCCATCAAAAAAACTCATAGAAATCTGTCTCCAACAGGAGAATTCTGTCCTCTTCACCCCATTTTTGCCAGAGGGCAATAAGTTTCTCCTCTGAAGGGGAGAATGGAACCTCATCCTCTAGGGGAGAAGTCCTCCAGATGAGCAGCCACAAACTGCAAATGGCCTCATCTTCAGGAGGGGAAAAACCAACAGTACCTTGTGACAGTGTCCAGGACTCTCTGGCTATCTGCACGGTGCTGCTGAGCTTTCTGAACATCTTCCTGGAGGCTTTTCAGAAGGTTCTCTTTGTGGTCAGCCTTGCTGAGAACTCTGTCCAAATTCGGATCTTCAGTTCTTCAGCTCCTGGCTAGAATCCACTTCTGTGGTCACTTATGAAGCAAACATCAATGCCACGCATTTGGGGTTTACCCAGTGCAGCAATGCTCCTCTGGTGGTCTCACCAAGTGATGATTGTCCTCCTCAGTCAAGGGGTCACCAATTGTGACCATGGTCACAAGGGTTTTCAGGAGGAAGAAGAGACGAGAATGTTGACTCCATGATCAGAAGGCTTGATTTATTATTTTATGATATATGTTACATTAAGACTACAGTAAAAAGAAAATAGAAAGGAAAAGGTTTCTTCAGAAGCTAGCTAAGCTAAGAATAGACAAGAATGAATAACAAAGATCTGTGTCTCAGACAGAGAGCAAGAGCCAGCTCTGCCATGAGTGGTTAGTAAATCCAGGCATCCACAGGAGACCAATCCCAGGTCTACCTGTTGCGTTCCACAGCAGCAGATAACCACTGTTTACTTTTGGTTGCTGAAACTGCAGCTTCTCACAAGGAAAAATCCTAAGAAAGGATTTTTCATGAAAGATGTCTGCGACAGAGAACCTATGTTGCTAGGTCTACAGGTATCTCCAGGCTGTTTGATCTTGAATCTAAGAAATGCCATAATTCAGGCTAAAAGTAGACTAAAATTGTTTGGAGTGTTGAAATCGTATGTTAAAAAAAAAAAAAAACCAAAACAAGTGCTACCATCTAAACCTCAAAGTATTCTTTCCTTCTATGCACTAAATAGTTGAGCAGGAAAGTAAGTCTAGTAATAGTCTCCATAGAAGGGAAGGTTATGTTCCCATGATTTCTGAACCCTTTAGGCAGTGAAAAGGCTGATAAAATTAGGATACTAATATCCTTCCCATCAGGATGCATATGAATGTGTGAATTATTACAGTGCAGCAGTAGTGCATTGAACTATTCTAAGAAGGTTTCTGATTATTGATACTTAAAGCTACTTTGTTTCACAAAGCATATGTCAAATATGCTGCCAAATAACTTTTCATTAATAGCTCTTGGTAATCTTTGGTTAAATATACATGCAAATATCTGTTCTCTAAAAAGTTAAGAATAACTTAAGGCAAATAATTAATATTATTACCTGAATGTTTAAATCACTTGATCTGAGCAGTATACCTATAAGAATAATTTGTTCCTTTCTGTATATTAATACAGGCCAGCTTTACTTTATCACAGAGCCCATCCACTGGAATTCTGCCATCAACTCCAGGAGCAGGTAGATGTCCTGTCAAAATTTCTGTTCTCTTTTCTTACTGCTTTCTTTAATACAGAAAAATCATCCCTGTTCAAGCTACATCAGTTCCTTGCTAGTTTATGAAGAGGTGGTGTATTTGTTAGCTTTTCAAAAGGTATGTGGGTATGAGTAGGAAATAATTATTTTTTCTGAGACTGAGTTTCAAGCAGCTTTTCTTGTTCCCTGTTCCAAATGTGGTGTTGAACTGAGCACAGAGGTGGTTGTAATTGAGTGAAGAAGCTGAGATTGATGGATTGCCTTCCATCTTCACAAGGTTTGATATCTTGTGTATCAACTGGTGGCTTCTTGCTAAGCTTTATTGTGTTGGCCTGTTCCTATTTGGCAACTGTATTAAGCTATTGGTGTTTTGAAGTTGAAGAGAACACTAGGTTGCTAGTCCTAAAAACTTCCTAGTGTGTTTGCAGATGTGAAGTTAGGATTGACTTCCTTGTTCTGTCTGTGAGTAAATCCCCATCAAACTCTTCCACATCCAAGTGAAATGCTTGACACTGAATGTATTCTTTTCTAATAAACCTCTGTCTTGCAAAAGAAATCTGTTCAGCAATATCATTTCAATTGAACAGCTTCTTCAAGCATGTTCAGCCCTGTAAGTATTGGGCAGCCTAAGAAGACTACTCTATCTCCTGCTCAGCTGGATCCTTTTGATACTCAAGGTGATTCCCTTACTTCAGAAGTTCAACTTGATGAGACATGGGTAAGTGTATTTGGGTAAGTTGATTTCCAAAGTATTGGAAAAACCTGGGTGAAGTCTTTAGAGCATACGAGAAAAATACTTGGGGGCATTGATGTTGTCTGGCATTGGTATGTGCTGCAAGTACAGCTATGGTTAAAGCAAGCAAACACATACATTTCAGTTAGCCATTTAAACTGAGCTATACATGATTTTTTCTAGTTAGAAAGGCACCATTCTGCTGTTGGGGTGTGTGCTAAAGTGCCTAGAAGGTGGTATTTCTCAAGTCACTGCTTCTGATATTACAGTGCTCTCTTCTGCATTTCTGTAAATGCTTCATAGGGTTGGATCTTAACACCTGAATTCTTAAACCACTCAATTTTATGAGTGGTTTAAGTGGTTACTCTCAATTCTGTCTTTCAGATTTCCTCAAGCATCAGCTTCCTAGATTCTACTACAGTTTGCTCAGTATGGAAACATATTCAAGCATGTGGTATGTCTTAGTTTGACACTTATGTCAGAAAACATTGTGAATTAAGCATTTAAAAAACTACATTTCACCATTTTCACTTGATCTCATTCAGATGTCCAACACAGGAAACTGGATGCATATTCGATATCAGTCTAAGCTTCAAGACCGGAAAGCCTTAACCAAAGATGGAAAAGTTTTTGGTGAATCTATCATGATTGGTCTCAAGCCTTGTATAGAAAAAGTAAGTTAATAGTTGCTTTTAGTTCAAAGGCACTCTGCTTTTGGCCTTGCTTTTTATTTTCCCTGATGTGTTAAATTTTTTTTCTTTTGGAATTGCAAACTGTAGGTAGTTCATCTCAATAGATATAGTCTGTTACACATTCACATCAGTTTTTTCTTCAATACGTGCCCACATTTCCTGCTGAGAAAGACCATGATGAGCCCTCTCTGTGCTCTTGGGAAGTTACAATGCACACAATTCTATTGCTGTACGAGATGAGGAAGTGAAACCATCATATAAAACACAACTCACATAAGTTTCCTGACTGGAATTTAGGGCCTGCAGTAGATACCTAATGGCAGATTAAGACTGTGGCTGCTCCTAATTGTATCTCTCTATTTTTTATGTGACTATGTGCTTCTGGCTCTTGAATTTATCTTAGTACTTTGGATTGAAAATTTGTTAGCGAGGAAATCCCAATCGTGTTCTCCCACCTGCCCCTATAAAAACATGTCACTCTCTTGTAAGTAGTAGCTGGGGGTAGACATGGCTGTCTTGTAGTCTTAATATTAACATGAGTTATTAATGTCTAGGTACTGGCAATATCCTGACCTTTAACACTTGCAGCCCTTTGCACTGGGTACTGTACATTAGCTTAAGAAAAGAACAGTCATTCCTCAGTCATTCTGCACAGATTATTTTTTTTGGTCTCCTTTAAGGATAAATGATACTAAAGAGTAATGTAAGCTTTCTAATGTAAACTATTCTGAGAAGCAGCCTTAGAAACTGAGCTTGCAATTCCTGAAGTTTTAGCAGACTGAAACATTTCTTACACTCAATAAAAAGCTGTGCCCCTACCCAAGCCGTTCTCTTCCCTGGGCCACGCGGGCTCTGCTCCAGGCTCCTGTGGGCCCGAGCCGGGTGCCCATGGAGCCCTGGCCCAGTCGGTGCCACACGGTGATTTTGTCAGTGGAAATGTTCATTGGCAAGTGAATGGAAAAGAGGTTTGGCAAAGGGAGGATTTGAATGGTTGTTTTTACAAACTCAATCCTAACAAATCCATCTAGGATTGGTTAAAACCCATGCGGACCATCAGATTTTACAAATATCATAGAATGATCAAGTGGAGCAGCTGACAAAAGTCAGCAAGATAAAAATTGATCCACAGCACACAATTTGATCAATGGTTACATTGTGAAATAGGGCACAATGGAAATTGTTTTTTGCAGCACAAACCTGAGGCTGGCAATTGCCCTGAAAGATGTGGAACAGTATTCTCAGTGCCCAGTGCCCACACAGTGTTCCCAGTGCCAGCTGAGGCTTAAACAAAACCATCCAGACCTGGCATGACCCCTACATGTCAAAAGTAACAAAACACTCTGGTCAACTGATAAGAAGTTTTCCTATAGCCCCCACAGAGGAAACTGCATGATAAATACCTAGGCTTGCATAGGGACAACACCATCTCCACAAGGCAGCCGCTACAGAATTGGCCTCAGGACTAAAACTGCCAATTCTAGTTCTCCACAACAAACCACAGACTGGTGGAGTTGCAGAATTGGTTTCAGGACTGAAACCTGCCAATTCTGGCTTTTAACAACAAAACACAAAAAGCACAGGGGCATGGGTCCCCTCCAAACAGGAGCTTGTCAGCTCTGCACAAAACCCCACATAGACAAAGGAATTAAATCCCTAAACCCATTGACCACAATATCCACAATTCCTTCAGAGAAAGATGCTTTCAAACTTCCAAGCCTACCGAGTAAACTACAATTCCCACAACCCCTTGAATAATTGAAGATATTTTTGACAATTCTCCCACCTTAGGGAGAAAATTTCAGGTGGATGGAGAGGCCCCTGTCTTTACTAGGAAACACACCTCCTCTCCATCTGAACCCACTTTAAAAGTTAACAAGGGCTCTGGTGTGGTGTGTCCCTGCTACAATGGGAGCCCCTGACACATCTAATAATCCATCTCCATTATCCCCTGGACTTCCTCCTCCTGAGGGTCCAGCTGTTTTTGTGAACATTCCCACTCCCAGTGTCCCTCTGCCCAGCAGATAGCACACTGATTCTTTCCCAGCTGCTGTTTGGCTTGGCTCTCCCCTGCTGAGGAGGGAATGCTTCTGCCACTTCCTTGTAGCCGACCCTGTCCCTTCTATTATGGGGAACCACTTGGGTCCTGGGGCCCTCGGGGGCTGTAAAAATTCTGCCATCACCTTTGTGCTTGCTTTCTCCTTTTCAGCATCCCTTTTTACATACACTTGCTGTATCTTTCTAAGCAGTTCATCCAGGGACATATTCTGCCCTTCCTCTAGTCCTCCCTGATAGTGCCGGTGGGTGCTCATTTTCTGCAGCTCAAAGCCATTCGTCTTTCCAGTGAACCAAACAAAATCCTTCAAAGAAAATCCTAATCTTCCACCAACAATCTGCATTTCCTGGATTTTCTTTCCTCCTTGTTCTCCCTCTCTTTATTACACACCTTATACCACAGCCAGTCCCTGTCCTGCCAAAGTGTCCAAACGTGGCCCCCAGGTCGTGATTCTCCCACAGGGAACAAGAAGGCAGAGCTGTACTTTATTGGCCACTAAGTTATCTCTGCCGGTGGAGGACTGACCTTTTTGGAATCTACTCATTTGTTCAGTTTCCTTTTGTAACACTGACAGGACTTTCATTCCATGAGGGCTTTTATTCCTTTAGAATTATGGTATTATCATCCCTTCACAGAAAAACATTTGCAAACCAATGGATGGCCATTTTTTTTGCTTCTGTGTTACGTTTTCTAAAGTGACTCTCAGTGGTTGACATTAAGGCAAATGAGTTACTGCTTTGAGTTGGAAGCAACCTTGAAAACCTTTCACGTTGTTATAAATGAATGAGGAGATGGTTGGCTCTCACAATTAAGAGATGAATATTATGTGTACGGTAAGAGAATTTTTATAGCTGTACAGTTATGTTATTTTTGCATGTTCTCTCCATAGTACTCTTTCCCTTCCCCCCTTATTGCTGTCACTAGTGGCGCATTTAGAGGAGGGAGAGCTTGTTACCAGGAGGCAGAGCATGGCAACACCTGACCTCCAGTCAAGGTGTAAGAAAGTGACTTCCACCATTGGATGGCAGGGAAAGAGTTGACGGACAAAACTTTGAGAGGGGCTAAGGGTATAAAAGGCAGAGCATCCATTTTGTAGATGAGCACGTGGCTTTTGATGGAGACTCGCAGTCTTGTAATTTTTCCTTAATCGCTCTTTGTTGTATTTTTTTAAGGTTCAATAAACCTTTGAAATTTTTAAAGTGAGCCTTGTTTCTCCCAATGTTCTTAGGGCATTCAATTAATTTGGGAAGTATGCAGTTTTTTTGAACTACTCGAGCGAGTTGAGCAATGAGAGGTAAAGCTTTCCTGAAGCGAGGATTCTTTAATGCCAGATTCTTCTGTGTTTTCAAGGTAAAGATGTTTTTGTCCTGCGGCAAATGACTTCAATGAGAAAACAATTCCAGCACGGAGTAAGAGCTTTGGACAGAGACCAAGTGTTGGCAGCAGTTGCTCCAGGTGCTCCTGCCATCAGCCCCCAATGCAGGTGGGCTTTGGCTCCCTGTGGAACAGAAGCCTCCCGGGGGCACAGGTCTCCGGGGCAGGAGACGGGCACCAGCGCTGCCAGGGCTCGGGGGGTGGCAGCTCTGCTTGGGCAGGGACTCTGCCACAGCTGCTGCTGTCAGCGCTGCCCGGGCCCCAGGGCTCAGAGCAGCATTCGTGCCCGGACCCACACGTTCCCTGTGCGTGTCACACCCGTGGGTTTAGGATGGCCACGGGCCGGGACGTGTCCCAAGGAGGCCATGCCAGCTTCCCTGGAAGGCCCCGGGCCCTTCCCAGTGCAGCTGCGTCGGCAGCCCTGGGGCTCCTTCTGCTGCCCTGAGGCCGCAGAGCAGGGCAGCGTTTGCTGATGCTCTGAGCCCTTCCTAAAGATCCTGTGGGGCTGCCTTAGTCACCTGGGGCCAGGCATTCCTTCCAGCCTGGGCCACTTTGGCTGGGCTGGGGGCGGCCCCAGGGCAGGCGGCAGTGTGTGCAAGGGCCCTGGCTGGCACGCTGCAGCACGGTCACCGTGCCATGGAACGGAACCCGGTGTCCAAGGGCCCTTTGTGACACCTGGGAAATAGAAGCTTGCCCAGGAGCTGGGAGCACGCAACGGGGCACAACAGGACAGAGCAGTGCTGTGAGGAGTCCCCGCACAGCACACTCGTTCGTGTCCCACCCGGAGCTTTTCCGAGGCGTTGTTACTGCAGCTGACTGAGAGGCCAGACTGCAGGACTTGGTGACTCAGAACTTTTCCAAGGCATCTCCCATTCACTGTCAGTGCCATCAAGTCCAGACCGTGGGATCTGGTCACCTAAATTGTTAATGAGGAGTCTCCTGTCATTGTGGCAGGAGCCCTAAAGACCAAAGTGCAGGACTTCCTGTCCTGCAGCCTTCCTGAGGCTTCCCTGTCGCAGGTGCCTTGAAGGCACAACTGCAGTTGTTGACTTGGCAATATCCTGAGGCATCTTTCTAGAAGGTGCCATCAAGGCTGGGTGGTGGAATGGCAGATAGATTTCTCAGCCCTTTCAAAGTGTTCAGGGGGAAAAAAAAGAATGACCCTGGAGCCGCCCAAGCACAAGAGCCTGAAGATCTGGAACAGATCCAGACACTGAAGGATGGTGAGTAGCAGAGCTGGGCCACAGGGCTGATGGCTACAGCCAGCTTGGCCCCATCCCGTCCCATCCCATCCCATCCCATCCCATCCCATCCCATCCCATCCCATCCCATCCCATCCCATCCCCTGGGGACATACCCATGGACAGGATGGAACAGGGGCTGGGCAGACACCCCCCAGTGGCCATGCTCCATCCCCTGGGCCATCCCGGGGCTCTCCCTGCCTGGGGAGCGCAGGGCTGGGCTGTGTTCTCTGGCCTCTCCCGCAGCCCCTCAGCTCTGGCTGCGCTCGCTCTTTGCCAGATGCAGCCCAGGACAAGACACAAGAGCAGGAACCCGGCCCTGGCCGCTTTCGCAAAACCCTGAAGGTACCTGCAGCCACCCCGACCTGGGCTGGGCCTGCTGTCCCTGCTCAGCCCAGCACCATGCTTGGAGCACGCCATGCAACGTCCCTGCCTTCCCTGTCCTTTGTTCTGCTGCAGAGGTTACGGAAGTTCCTGCGCATTCGACGTAGGAAGACCGGCACCTCAGCAGCTGAGGACCCAGCCCAGCCTGACTCCGGGCCGACCCAGTTCCAGGCAAAGCCTCATGCCGGCCCAGAATGGACAGCACACTCAGGAAATCATGCAATGAATTCTCAAAGGGTGAAGGCTGTTCACATGGCAATGACTGGGAACATGGCCATCAGAAACACTGACACCAGAATGACTCAGGGCATCACAAACACTGGCACCAGGCCAGCTCCCACTGGGATTCATGCTCCCACTGAGGATTTTTTCAAGGAGAGTGCTATTTCTTCTCAGCAGCAGGTAAGCAGCCCGAGGCCAGGCCTGGAGGCCTGCCAGGATCGTGTCTCCCCTCAAGCCATGGTCACTGGGCCGCCTCAGCCTTTGAGTCCAGCACAGTGTGACCGGAAGGGAAGCCCTTCTTGGGGGAAGCTGGGCAAGTTGCTGCCTTGGACAGCACTCAAAATCTCCCCCATGCCTCCTCCAGGTGCCAGCCATTGTAAGGAGCATCCACCAGAGGCTGGTGTCCCTTGGCACTGTGGATGCCAGGCTGCAAAGTGACATAGTGAGGCTGGCTGAAAAACACCCTGCGGACGTGGTGCTGACCCTGCTGCGCTGTGCCCCAATGTGTGACAGGTACGGGGCCCACGTGCCTGCACAGCTCAGGGCTCACCAGCCTTTGGGGCCCATGGCCCTGCACAGCCTGTGCTATGGGCTCTGCCAGACAGGCAGAGAGGTCCAGCACCCTGGGGCCCCTCTGTTTCCCGAGCCTGCTGCCAATGCTCCCTCCCTGCCCCTCAGGGCACCGGGGCTCTGTCACCTGGGCCCCCACAGCTGCACAGGGCACGGTACTGGGACTGAGATGCCCCTGACACAGAGCTCTGATCCCTCAGAGCTGCTCAAATGATGTGGAGAACCATAGGCTCATCAGGACCAGCAGTGGAGAAAGTGCTGCCAACACTAATCTGCGTGATGGAGGATTGGCCACTGCACAGCAGACGCACCTCTGATGGGGACGATATGGATGTTTTTGCCCTGGCTGTGAGTTTCTGGATTTGGCCTCTGCTTACCCCTCAGTCACCTCGCTAGCAGCTCTCTGTCCTCTCCATGCCTCAGGCACTGGGCTGAACCCTGGGCCAGGGGCAGGCTCAGGGGGCACCAGGCCCACTGCTCCTCCTGCATCTGCCCTTGGGCCCTGCCCCATGGACACCTCGGCACTGAGCGCTGTCTTGGGCTGCTTCTTTTGCAGGCAACTCTGGCGATCTGGGTGATTCTCCAGGTGCCCAAGTGCCACGAGGCCATGACCCTTTATTCCTCCCGCCTGTTTGTGGCTCTGCTCTTCCATGTTGTCCTCACCACAGAGCAGATGCCACCAGTGGAAGCTACTAACTTCTGGAGAGCATGCCAGGAGGAACACCGCCTTCCCAGCAATTCCAACAGGTCCCAGTCCTCCTGTCCTTCCCATGCCCTTGTGGCCAGTGCCAGTGCTCCCAGTGTGACCTGGGCTTTGCTCTGCACACAGGTTTGCAGTGCAGGCCATGAAGGCTCTGCTCTGCCGACTACGCTGTGACAATGAGGTGGTAGCTATGGAGCGCAAGTGTGGCTGGGACACGCTGCTGTGTGCTCACACCCAGCACTATGCCATGGGTCTGCTGGCCAGGTGAGACCCCCTTGTCCCCATTGCCCCCGGCATTTGTGCCCTGTGCCCCACTCAGTCCCTGTGGTCATGGGCCAGAGAGCCTCGTCACTGAGGGACAGCCAAGGAGACTGGAAAAAGCTGGGAGAGGAGGGTGCCCAGAAGGGGCCACCTCCCAGAGCACCCACATGCCCTCCAGGGATGCTGGGGAAAGACCAGACCTCTGTGAGTCCCAGCAAACCTGGGAAAGGTTTGCTCTCCACCTCAGTGTCTTGGTGCCTTTTTCCCCCTGCCAGGGAGATGCGCCGTACCTTGGTCCCTTTGTGTTCTCGCATCGCACTCCACTTGCTCGGGCAGCTCAGCAGGCAGGACCCATACTGGGATCTGCCCTTCCTGGCATTCTTTGTGGAGGTGAGCCTCAAGGCCAGCCCTGCCTCCCAGCTCTCTGCCCTCTCACAGCCACAGCTGCCTGGGACGGTGCCTGTGCCCTGTGCTGCTGCCTGGGCCCAGCTCTGTGCAGCTCCAGGCTCCTGCTGGCCAGCTCCCCTGTCACTGCCCTGTGCCTTGCAGGTTCTCGAGTGCCTGGACTTGAGGAAATGTGGTGGCATTGTCCTAAAGGTCTTGTTGAGGTTCCTGCACAGCGAGTGTAGGGAGAGGCATCGCCTGGCACTCAGAGGCCTTGTGGTGGTCAGCAAGGATCCCTCGATGGTGAGAAGGGGGCAGCTGCTGAAGCTGCACTGGGGAAAGCAGCTCCATGGGCTGGCAGGGTTTCAGGAGCTGAGGCAGCTGCTCCCAGCTCTCCTGCCTCACCTGCCCCAGTGCTTTGCCTCAGGCCTTTGGCCTGTGGGCCCTGCAGCAGCACGGTGGCCTTGCAGTGCCAGGGCGGTGGTGGCGGTGCAGCCATCCATGGATTCCCAGCACAGGCTTGTGTTCCACACAGGCCAGGAGAATGTGCAGTCTGTTTCCAAGCCTTCTGGAGCTGCTGGATGATGCAGAAGGAGAGGTGGTCTGCATGACCCTCTCTGTGTTCACAAATGTGCTCCAGCAAAAAGACAACCTGGTATCCAGCACCACTGCCCCAAAGCTGGCTGAGGCACTCCTGCTGCTCTTTGACCACGTAAGGTTCTGCATCCTGAGGCACAGGCATCAGGTGTTTCCCAGAAACTTTGTGCCCTCTGGATTTTCAGGCCTTTGCCCAGGTGGGACTGGAGCAATTGATGTAGGTCTTTTGTTTCCTCTAGGACAACAGCCATGTGCAGGTGCTCTCCATTCAACTCTTCAGCAAGGTGATAGAATTGGTAGTGGATGAGGGAAAAAAGCCCCTGAGGACAATTGTGAGCAAGAGCCTGTATGCACTCTTAATTTACTGTCATGATAAGAACTGGGACGTGGCAAAGGTGAGGTTTCCTGTGATGCTGGTGGATCTCTGGCAGGGGCTTGGCTGCCTTCTGCCCTGGTGCCTCTTGGGCTGATGCCTCCTCCAGGCCTTGGCACAGGGATGTGGGTCCTGTGCCCTGGGCTGTGGGGCTACCTCTGGGTCTCTGCTACTCTCCAGGCCTCTCGGGAAACGCTGATTCATGTGGCCGAGTTCCTGAAGAGGAGGAAGCTCGTACAGCTGTTGAAGAAGCAGCCACCGTTGAGGGTCGATGAGTGCCTGGTAAGGAGGGCCTGCAAGCCCCAGGCTCAGGCTGGAGAAGGCCCCTGAGGGCAGTGCTCAGGTGCGGGGCCGGGCAGCTGTGCCCCTGCCCGCTGCTGCAGCCAGAGGCCGCGCGGGCTCTTCTCCAGGCTCCCGTGGGCCCCAGCCGGGTGCCCATGGAGTCCCGGCCCGGCGGGGCTGTGGGGCGGCACCGCGGCTCCCCGGGCAGCAGCCGGCCCTCCGCCCCCTGCCCTCGGGAGCCCTTGGCCAGCGGCTGCTGGCCCCGCCTCAGGGCTGTGCGGCCAGGGGAGGCCGGGGCTGGGCGCAGGCAGCGCCCGGCCCAGGGGCGGAGCCCGCGCCAACCCTTCCCTCCTGCCGCTCTCTGCAGCTGGCAGAGCACAGGAGCAGAGCGGCTGAGCACCTGCGCCAGGCCCTGCGCTACCTGCGGAGCCCACAGGAGCCCCTGCGAGAGGCGGCCATCAGGTTCATGGGTGAGCCACGAGCCCGGGCTCCCTCCCCGGCCCGGCCCGCCGCAGCTCGGCCCCAGCCCCGCCTGCTGCCCCGGCAGCGCCAGCCGGGCCCGGCGCCGTGGAGCCCCGCCCGGCCTGGGCATTGCTGCTGCCTCCCTCTGGCAGCCGTGCCCTGGGGTGGCAGCGTGCGGCAAGGGCCGGGCTGAGCCCTGCCGGGCCAGCAGCCCGTGTGGCCACAGCGCCGGCAGCGCGGCTGGCAGGGAGCTGTGCCGCTGGGGCCAAGATGAATTCTTTGTTCTCAGAGATGGCCGGGTTTCCCAGGATGAGGGGGCAGCAGCAAGAGCTCCAGGATCTCAGTCAGGGTGAGTGAGGGCAGTGGCCTGGGCAGGCCAGCTGCAATGCCTGAGCAGGGAGCTGCAATCCCTGCCCCGGCTGCAGTGGGCTTCCTTCAATGTGTTGACAAGAGGTGGCGTGGGAAGAGCACACAGAGATTTCAGGGACACGGGCGGAATTCCTGGCCCGCAGCTTGCTGCTGATTCTGTTGGCAACACCTCTCTCTCAGCCATGGCAAGAGTTGGGTGGGGTGGCCCTGGCTGGATGCTCTCCTCAGTTCACTGCAGATCCAGGCTCTGACCATGGCTCTCTTTCTGTCTGTTCCAGGCCTAGAATCCCCAAAGAACAATGCCAGCCCATCCTGCTCTAACATTGAAAGTCACGCTAAATTAGGCCTAAGACCTGAAGAAATAGGGTCCTTTTCTGGATCCAGTGAGCCAGTGTCCCAAGAACAGCACCAGGAGACACTGAAGAGGACAGCATCTCCCATTGCCCCTGGAGCTCTAGACATAGTTGATGATTGGTACGGCTGAGCCTGTGGGAAGCTCGCGTGGCTTCAGCCCTCTCCCTGCCTGTAGATAGCTCCCTCCCTCCAGCCCTCAGACACTGTCCATCCACTTTTCTCCCTCCACCCTCTCTCCCTTTGGACAGCGTCATCTCACCAGCCCTCAGACCATGCCTATTCCTATGTTTTCCTTCCACTCTTCCTTTTGATAGCTCCATTTCTCAAGCCCTCAGACCCTGCCTGCCCATTCCCTTTTCCCCTCCCATATCATCCCTTTTTTTTGCTTTTCATTAATAAACAGTTTGGCCTCTTCACTTTGCCTGCATCTCTGTGGAGCTGAAGCAAATCCGGGGCCCTGGGACACACAGGCCCCTGCTGCCATTCTCTGCCACGCCGTGTTTTGTGCACGGACCCAGAGGAACAAGGGCAGGTCAGGCTGGAAAGGTCCCTGTGCTGAAGGTGCAGTTCCACAGCACCGTGCAGTTCCAGATCTTGCTGAGCACACTGAAGGCCAGCAGTGGGACAAGAAGCCTGTGTGTGTCAGGGACCAAAGTCATGTCTAAGGCCCTGCTATATTTGGTCCCCTGTTGTGCTCATCAACAAGAGAATGCAGAGCAGAGAATGAAGGAAACCTTATGGTTTAACTGGTGGGAATTTAACCCTTAAGGGAAACAATGGACTGGTCAATCAATGGCAAGTGAACCTGTGAAAGAGGAGCGATGCACAATGGAGCTGTGGTTGGCATGGAGGTGGTATCACAGGTCACTGCAGCCTCATCTCACGCACTGGCCAAGCATGAGATGACCTTGTAACTGGAAAACTCCACTCCAGAGGAGGAGATGTCAGGCCTGGTCTGGGGTGGAGGGATGAAAAGGACAAAATGCCCGTCCTTTTGATGCAGGAGATGCCCTGAATGTGGGAGGCCTGCCTGCCCTTCCCACTGGAGCCCCATGCTGAGATACCCTGAGCGCAGCCCAGTGCTCCTTGCTCCTCTCTGCTGAGCCGGGAGCGTTTGTCTGCTTTCGGGATGGCCCTGGCTGTGTCAGGGCTGCTCCTTGGACACGAGACAGCCGGTCCTGTCCCGCTGGGTCCCAGCAGTGCCTGGCAGCAGCCCTGCACCCACGTCAGGATGCTGGCCAAGAGAGGCCCTGGAAGCTGAGGCAGCTGATTTGAAGCTTTTTCAGACTTACACAGGGGATGGCCACACACAGGGGATGGCCAACAGCAGTCCTGAGGGGCCTCCCTCATTCAAAGAAATCAGCAGACAAATGCATTGTCCACCAAAAGCCCTTTTATTGAGCTGGCAGGAGGGCAGGGGTCTGCAGCCACTAAAATGCTGCTCTGCCACATGTAAATTTCAGTGGGATGATGTCAGAAATGTATCTCAAAAGTACCATCCATCTTGACTTTGCTGAGGTGATTCGATAGGCAGGGGGTTAGAAATACATTCTGTCAGTTCCTGTACTTGAAGCTAATGTCCAGGCGCTGGCCAGGAGCGGCCTCCATGCCCTAAAGCAGCACTTCTTCCTCATGGCTTCCCTGCACAGGGCTCATTTTACACTTGCCCTTAGTTCTTCTGGTAGAATGTGTCTAAAGCTTTTTGTCAAGTCCCTCTCCTGTCAAGTTAGGCCCACCAGGTTTTTCTTATGCTAACTGGTGCTAAGTGCCTATGTAGGTCTGTGCTAAGTACTTGTTTACTTATGGGAATTGCTTGTGCTTATGTCAAACAAAGGCCTTGTTTCATTCTCCCCTTCTCTTTATCCTGATGCAAATTCTTTTGCAAGATCCTCTGGACAGTCCACAGTACATATGTACTGTTCTGCTGCTGTTTTAATTTTCTACCACATCCATAGGTTTATGATGGTTAAGATGAGGGTTAATTTTTTTAAGATTAGAACTGGTTTGCTGAGGAAGCTAAAATCTAAGGAGCTGTTGGTGGTTCCAGATTTGTCCATCACAAGAAGACACCTGACTCATGATGTTCTCTTTCTTTCTCTATTTTGGTGATGATTTCGGTAACAACTTTGATACCGGATTTGAGTGTCCATCAGGCTCTGTGAGATGCATTTTGGACTCCTGCCACTAGCCATTCTATATTAGGCTGGTATGGCATTTGCTTTAGAACGTTAGCGTCCCGTCCAGTTTGGAATTTGGGCGCTTGCTGATACCCATCATGTGCATTCTGCAGCATCTCTAGAGAAGTTCTTGTGTGGTGCAGCTGAAGTCGCATCCACTTTTGGTTGTGAAATTACAAATAGAGAAGTTATTACCATTAGTAGTTTAATTAAAAGACTCTATTGGAATAGTTGTGCAAGCAGATCTCACACAGGCACAGCCCCTTCCCGCATAACACACCTGTGATAGAGCATGGGTAACTGGGCTCATTTCAAAAATACAAGTGCTGCCCTCAGCATGCAGACACCCATCCTCTCTTTCAAGCACCGCATTTTTGCACACAAAATTAAGTGCATCCCTTGGTACACACGACTGGGGATAAAAGCATCATACAGTCAACCCAGGACATTCCACCCCTTATCCCCATATTGTCTGCTTACTACTAAAACTAATTTAAATTCTAACTCTACAAACACATACATTATACATCCAATATACAGCTATACACAGACAATGGTAATCGCGTTCAGCAAACAGTGATATTTACACATAGGTCTCACCCAACAATCAGATCTCCCTGAGGTACACATCGTGTTGTTCCATCTTTTTGCATTATCCACCATGTGCAACCTGGTCCCTGAGCAAAGACAACCCCACGAAAGGGTTTGTCTGTTCTCGAGGCAGAATTGACCCACACAGTCTTCCCTAACAAACCTCTGACATGCACCACTGGGACTTTATCTCCATCTGTTACATTCAGGGACTCAGACTGGGCAGGACCTGCTCGGTTGGTGGAACCTCGGGTGTTAACTAACCAGGTGGCCTTTGCTAAATGCTGCTCCCAGGTTTTGAAAGATCCCCCACCCAAAGCTTTTAGCTGGGTTTTTAGTAGTCCATTGTACCTCTCCACTTTGCCTGCAGCTGGTGCATGGTAGGGGATATGGTACACCCACTCAATGCCATGTTCCCTGGCCCAGGTGTTGATGAGGCTGTTCTTGAAATGAGTCCCATTGTCTGACTCAAGCCTCTCAGGGGTACCATGTCTCCACAGGATTTGCTTTTCCAGGCCCAGGATGGTGTTCCGGGCAGTAGCATGAGACACAGGGTGGGTGTCCAACCATCCAGTGGTGGCTTCCACCATTGTGGGCACGTAGCGCTTGCCCTGGCGTGTCTGGGCCAGTGGGATGTAGTCAATCTGCCAGGCCTCCCCATACTTGCACTTGGACCATCGCCCACTGTACCACAGGGGCTTCACTCGCTTGGCCTGCTTGATGGCAGCACACGTCTCACAGTCATGGATAACCTGTGAAATACCGTCCATGGTTAAATCCACCCCTGGGGCTCATGCCCACTTACAGGTGGCATCTCTGCCCTGATGGCCTGAGGCATCATGGGCCCATTGAGCTAGGAATAACTCTCCCTTCTGTTGTCAATCTAGGTCTATCTTTGACACCCCTATCCTTGCTGCCTGGTCTACCTGCTCATTGTTTTGGTGCTCCTCATTAGCCCAACTCTTGGGGACATGGGCATCTACATGGTGGACCTTCACAGGTAGCCTCCCTACCCTGGTGGCAATGTCTTTCCACTCATCAGCAGCCCAAATTGGTTTTCCTCTATGCTGCCAGTTAGCTTTTTTCCACCTCTCCAGCCATCCCCACAGAGCACTGGCTACCATCCATGAATCAGTGTAGAGGTAGAGCTTTGGCCATTTCTCTCTTTCTGCAATGTCCAGGGCCAGTTGAACGGCTTTGAGTTCTGCAAGTTGACTGGATCCACCTTCTCCTTTGGTAGCTTGTGCAACCTGTCATGTGGGGCTCCATACGGCTGCTTTCCCCTTCCGGTTCATCCCTAAGATACGACAGGAACCGTCAGTGAAAAGGCATAGAGTGTTTCCTCTGGGGGCAGTTGGTTATATGGAGGAGCCTCTTCAGCCCGTGTCACTGGTTCTTGTTCTTCATCTGTGACACCAAAATTCTCACCTTTGGGCCAATTTGTAATTACCTCCAAAATCCCAGGGTGATTCACTTTACCTATACGGGTGGGCTGAGTGATAAGAGCAATCCACTTGCTCCATGTGGCACTGGTGGCATGGTGAGTGGAAGGAACCTTTGCTTTGAACATCCACCCCAGCACCAGTAGTCGGGGTGCCAGGAGGAGTTGCGCTTCTGTACCAATCACCTCTGAGGCGGCTTGGACTCCTTCATAGGCAGCCAAGATTTCCTTCTCTGTGGGAGTGTAGTTGGCCTCAGAGCCTCTGTATCTTCGACCCCAAGTCTCCCCAGGCACCTTCTGCCAAAGGCTACAGGACAAGCCATGGTTCCCGGCTGCAGAATAGAGCATGTTCTTCACATCTGGTCCTATCCTAACTGGGCCAAGAGCTACTGCATGAGTGATCTCCTGCTTGATCTGGACAAAGGCTTGTTGCTGCTCAGGGCCCCAGTGGAAAGTGTTCTTCTTGCGGGTGACCAGGTAAAGAGGGCTCACGATCTGACTATACTCAGGAATGAGCATCCTCCAAAAGCCTATGGCACCTAGGAAAGCTTGTGTCTCTTTCTTATTGGTGGGTGGAGACATTGCTGTGATCTTGTTGATGACGTCTGTAGGAATCTGACGCCATCCATCTTGCCCCTTCACTCCCAGGAACTGAATCTCACAAGCTGGTCCCTTGACTTTGCTCTTTTTAATGGCGAAACCAGCTCCCAGGAGGATTTGGATGATTTCCTTTCCTTTCTCAAACACTTCCGCAGCTGTGTTCCCCCACACAATGATGTCATCAATATATTGCAGATGTTCTGGAGCCTCACCCCTTTCTAGTGCAGTCTGGATCAGTCCATGGCAGATGGTAGGACTGTGCTTCCACCCCTGGGGCAGTCGGTTCCAGGTATACTGCACTCCCCTCCACGTGAAAGCAAACTGAGGCCTGCATTCTGCTGCCAGAGGAATGGAGAAAAATGCATTGGCAATGTCTATAGTGGCATACCACCTCGCTGCCTTGGACTCAAGCTCGTACTGGAGCTCTAATATGTCTGGCACGGCAGCACTCAGTGGTGGAGTCACCTCATTCAATGCACGGTAGTCCACAGTCAATCTCCATTCTCCTTCAGATTTTCGCACAGGCCAAATGGGGCTGTTAAAGGGTGAGTGGGTCTTGCTGACCACCCCTTGGCTCTCCAGCTCACGGATCATCTTATGGATGGGGATCACAGCATCTCGAGTGGTTCTATACTGTCGTCGATGCACTATGGAAGTGGCAATTGGCACTCGTTGCTCTTCTCCCGTCAGACATCCTACTGCAGATGGATTCTCAGACAGCCCAGGCAAGGTGTTCAATTGCTGGATGCCCTCTGTCTCTACAGCAGCTATCCCAAATGCCCACTTGAGTCCTTTTGGGTCTTTGAAATACCCACTTCGAAGGTAGTCTATGCCCAAAATACATGGGGCCTCTGGGCCAGTCACAATAGGATGTTTCTTCCACTCATTCCCAGTGAGGCTCACATCAGCTTCCACCAAAGTGAAATCCTGGGATCCCCCTGTCACACCAGCAATAGAAACAGACTCTGTCCCCACATGTCTCAACGGAATTAATGTACATTGCGCGCCAATATCAACCAAAGCTTTATACTCTTGTGGTTCCGATGTGCCAGGCCAATGAATCCACACAGACCAGAAAACAGGATTTTCCCTGGCCTCTACCTGGCTAGAGGCAGGGCCCCTCTAAGCCTGGTTATCCTTCTTTCCCTGGGCATATGTCTTGGATGTTCCTTCAAGGGGATCAGACGTGGCATCATCAGCATCATACCTGGTGGTTTGGCTGCGGGCAACTGGAGCTGCTTTCTTCCTGGTGGCTTCCTTCAATTCACGCACCCGTCGTGCCAGAACAGCAGTAGGTTTTCCATCCCACCTCCTCATGTTTTCTCCACAGTCACGCAGGTAGAACCACAGCTCTGTTCGTGGGGTGTACCTTCTCTGGCCATCTGGGGAACGTCTGCCTTGGATACCAGAACCTCTGATCTGTACTGCTGAGATTTGGAGAAGGTCTTCTTTCATCTCCTCTCTGAGCTTCTTATGATTCTCCTCTATCTTATCCTCTAAGTTCTGCAGACGTGTTTCTACCGCTGCAATTCTGGCATGTGTTGGGCCATGCACAGCATCTGCATATGCTCGGAGCTTCCTTGCCATATCCAGCACAGTCTCGTCCCTCTCATCCCGCTTCATTATGGCTAGGGCAGAAGCATATTCGTGTGGCCCAAGTCGCACAAGTTTCCGCCACATCACAGATGTGCATGGCACCAAGTCTGGGTTCCTAGTTGTCACATCATCTGAGAAGATAATCTCTGCCACTGGCATCTCTCTCAGGCGTTGGATCCCTTGCTCTATGGTCTTCCACTGTGTCTGTTGCATATAAAGATCATCTGCACACAGATATCTTTGTGCAACACTTTCCAAGACCCGTGCCCAGAGGCTCTGAGGGTTTGCCCCCCTCATCATTCCTTGGTCAATGACAGGATCATGTGACAGGGATCCCAAATGCCTCGCTTCTGTGCCATCCAGAATTGTAGCCTCGCCTGCAGCATCCCAGAGACGGACTAACCAACTAATTATGGATTCATCAGGTCGTCTGGTGTAATCCTTCCGTAAGCCACGAAGGTCCTTCAGGGAAAAGGACTCAATATTTGCATCTGGTCTTGCACCTGCTGCTTTGACTCCTGATTTTATGTCAGGAGGCATTGAGGTTCCTTCTGCTGCATCATCATCATCATCATCATCCACTGGTCGATTGGACTTGTCCGTGCATTTCCCACTTCTGGTACTGGTAGCAACAGCCATTGGTTTAGCTGCTGGCTTAGGCTCACTATCTGGTTTGGCTGCTGGCTTCGAGCCTGTGGTGTTGGCTGCAGCCTGAGTGACTGGGACAGCTGCTGATTTATCTCCCTGCCCCCCTGCCTCTGTCTGCTGTCCTACAGTCTCCAACAGAGTGCGATAAGCATATGCCAGGGCCCAGCTCACTGCAATGACCTTTCTCTCCTTAGGCTCATCCTGGTATTTCTCTTTCAGATATTTCCCCACCTCAGCTGGGTTCTGAATTTGTTCATGGGGAAAATCCCAGACTATAGGGTCAGAGAATTCCTTCAGGATTTGGCCCATAACCTCCCATTTCCCACACCACTCAGGATGTTCCACACCTGGGTCTACTCCTGAGTCAGGGGTCTCATCAGCCCGTCTAGAAATCTCAGCCCTCATTCTGGAGAAGCAGCAGACTGTATAGAAGAAGGTTACCAGATTGAATACAAGAAAGATGGTTTCTTTAACATTCAGGGGAAACTGAACATCCTTCACTACTGATGCAACCGATTCATAGGAGAAGAAGGAAAGCAAAGGCTGAAAAGCCTCATTCCTTGCTGCTCCTCCTCTAACAAACTGGACGAATAACCATAGCCAGGAACCATTCATACCTGGAGCAGACCCCAACATGTTTATAAACTTCTTGCAAATCATTGCCATCAAGCCCAGCAGGAGAGCTATTCTGGTCACTGCCCCTCTACTGTAAAAACTACGTATGAGGGACAATACTAGAACTATTTCAGCATAAGAAAATAAACCGAGGGACCACAGAGGTATTAAGATCTCGAAACACCCTAGGGACCAGAAGCACATGCAAGCCTTCACCCCAACACTCATCATGAATTCAAAAAGCATGGCTATTAACTGCTTCAAACAAACAGAGAGTAATGGCAACCAAAATACACTCAAAACAGGGTTTTTCCACTCTCTCTCTCAAGCCCAGAGTTGGGTGCCAAGATTTTGTCATGGTTTAGGGCAAATTTGGAGGAGAATTTCCAAATTAGGGTCCCTCCAGTAAGCAAACCCACACAGCCCCTCCCCCCAACCGGTTTGGGAAGGATTCCTCAGAGAGGAGTGGAAAGAACCTGTTTATTTAACAAACACAGCACCCCCCAGCACACAAAATGAACAATACCGGATGACACCGCTCTGAAAAACATGACAAATTCAGAAAGTCTCTCTTGGGGGTGGTCACTCTGTTCTCAGTCCCTCTGGCGCTGGGGCTGCTGCTGCAGGCCACAAGGTGCAGGATATTGGTGTTTCCCAGGTCCCAGTCTGGAGCAGGTTCAAAATGGTCAGGAAAAGGAAAGGAGAAACAGTCCAGGAAGAAATTTGGACAGTTTAGCTAAACTAGCTAACGAGCAAAGCAAGCAGAAGCGAAGCAAGCAAGAGCGAGAGAGAGCAAAGCGAAAAACAAAAGCAGAAAAAAGCAAAAGCTGCAGTCTCTGTGTCCCACCAGGCTGATAAGAAAACCAAAACAAAACTTTCCCTCTTCAGAGCCAGTCTTAAAGGTACAGAACATAATATCCAACATTAACAGAACACATGAATGGGGATACAAGCATCATAACGTCACCCTGGGACAGTCACTAATTAGATGACGAGGCATTTGGCTATATATCGAACACATATAAATAATATATGTCCCTTTTCCGGGTTAAGTAAAGGTGGCCCGTCCACCTTAGACAAATCCGGTTAAGCGGTACAAGTCCGGTAAGATTGGTCCGAGTCAGGTGGTATTTGACGCATTGTGAATTCAAGTTCCTGTCCCTACCCACTATGAGCTACCTAACTGGCTTGTGGCTGCCTTGCGAACCTAGCTACCATCTAGTTTATGAAAATATAAAAGTAATAAGCATACATCTATCAATAAACATTGCTACAAAAGATACCTCCCAAATACAAAATCCTGCAGATCTGACCTATACAGTTCTAAAGAAAAATTAACCAGCAAGCCCAATTCATTTTCTGTCAATTTGGTGATTGTAGATGTTACAAAATCATCTCGGGAGGTCTGAGTGCCCACCGATACCCTAGTAAGGTGTAACGGCCGCCCCCAGTTTCCTCCTCCGAGGAACGGATTTGGATTTGGTATAGCCGAGTCATGACCGGATTCAACATCGGGAACGGATTGGGCGGTCAGCCCACCTCCGAACCCGTCGCCCCTGTCCGACCGGGGGACCAGGTTTCATGTAGTAAGCCTAACGACTTAGACCGAGAAATTTGTTTCACCGAAATTTGGAAGGAACTGTTGGGCTGGTGAGTCCCAATGGCTCCCAGACTGGGGCAGATATCGACTTAGTCACCCTGTTAAGGGCTTACCAGTGGGACCACGAGGAGGTGCGATCTCTGCAGCTATGCCCAGTTGTAAGTAGACTTTCTCAAAGAGAGTCATAGTTACTCCCGCCATTTACCCGCGCTTCAATGAATTTCTTCACTTTGAGATTCAGAGCACTGGGCAGAAATCACATCGCGTCAACACCCGCCTCGGGCCTTCGCGATGCTTTGTTTTAATTAAACAGTCGGATTCCCCTCGTCTGCACCAGTTCTAAGCCAGCTGCTAGGTGCCAGCCGAGGCGGGGCGCCAGCCCGGGGACCCCCCCTGGGGACCCTCCCCCGCGCGAACCACTCGGCTGACGCCAGCCGCAGCCACATGCGCACTGGCCGCACGCCACGGGGACCCCACCGGCGGGAACCGATGGGGCAGTGACGCATGACAACGACGGCGGCGGCCGCCGCTGGGGCTCCAGCCGCAACAAGGCGGAGAGGGGCGGAGGGGGGAGCGGGCAGCGCCCACTGCAGCCAGGGCGATCCACGGGAAGGGCCCAGCGCGTGTCCAGAGTCGCTGCCGCGTGCGTGTGCACGCGCATCAGCGCCCGGGCGGGCCACGCGGAGTGCACTCACCCGCGCGCGGTGCCTCTTCCTGCCGCGGCACGCGCCCAGCCCCACTTCGCGCCCCAGCCCAACCGACCCAGCCCTTAGAGCCAATCCTTATCCCAAAGTTACGGATCCGGCTTGCTGACTTCCCTTACCTACATTGTTCCAACATGCCAGAGGCTGTTCACCTTGGAGACCTGCTGCGGATATGGGTACGGCCCAGCACGAGACTTACACCCTCTCCCCCAGATTTTCACGGGCCAGCAAGAGCTCACTGGACGCTGCCGGAACCGTGACGCTTTCCAAGGCGCAGGCCCCTCTCTCGGGGCGAACCCATTCCAGGGCGCCCAGCCCTTCACAAAGGAAAGAGAACTCTCCCCAGAGCTCCCACCGGCTTCTCCAGGATCGGTTGCGTCACCGCACTGGGTGCCTCGCGGCACCCGTCTCCGCCACTCCGGATTCGGGGATCTGAACCCGACTCCCTTTGCTGAGGGCAATGGAGGCCATCGCCCACCCTTTCAGAACGGCACTCGCCTATCGCTTAGGACTGACTGACCCATGTTCAACTGCTGTTCACATGGAACCCTGCTCCACTTCGGCCTTCAAAGCTCTCGTTTGAATATTTGCTTCTACCACCAAGATCTGCACCTGCGGCGGCTCCACCCAGGCCCATGCCCCAGGCTTAGAGGCGCACCGCAGCGGCCCTCCTACTCATCGCGGCCTAGCCCCCGCGGGCTTTGCACTGCCGGCGACAGCCGGGTAAGGGCCTGACGTTCCAGCGCCATCCATTTTCAGGGCTAGTTGATTCGGCAGGTGAGTTGTTACACACTCCTTAGCAGATTCCGACTTCCATGGCTACCGTCCTGCTGTCTAGATCAACCAACACCTTTTCTGGGCTCTGATGAGCGTTGGCATCGGGCACCTTAACCCGGCGTTCGGTTCATCCTGCAGCACCAGTTCTGCTTACCAAAAGTGGCCAATGAGCACTTGCATTCCACGGCGCGGCTCCATGCCAGCGAGCCGGCCCCCTTACCCATTGAAAGTTTGAGAATAGCTAGAGATCGTTTCGGCCACAGGACCTCTAACCATTCGCTTTACCGAGTAAAACTGAACATTGCCGAGTGCCAGCTATCCTGAGGGAAACTTTGGAGGGATCCAGCTACTAGATGGTTCGATTAGCCTTTCACCCCTAGACCCGGGTCAGATGACCGATTTGCACATCAGGACCGCTACGGACCTCCACCAGAATTTCCTCTGGCTTCGGCCTGCCCAGGCATAGTTCACCATCTTTCGGGTCCTAACGCGGACGCTCACGCTCCACCTCCCCGGCCCCACGAGGGGGCGGCGGGCGAGACGGGCCGGTGGTGCGCCCGGGGCTGCCAGGCGCGACACGTGCCCCGGGATCCCACCTCAGCCGGCGCGTGCCGGCCCTCACCTTCATTGCACCGCGGGCTTTCGACGACGGCCCCTGACTCGCGCACGTGCTAGACTCCTTGGTCCGTGTTTCAAGATGGGTCGGGTGGGTAGCTGACATCGCTGCGGACCCCAGGTGCCCAAGCGCAGCCCGTCAAGTCTGGCCCGGCGGTGCCACGCAGTCGGGGCACACTGAGTCCACCCCGGTTGATAGCGGCGCCGGAGGCTGGTGGGCCCGGTCCTGCACCCCTGCGTGAAACGCCGCACTGCGGGGACGCCGCCCGTGCCCTATCCCCCCTGGGAGGGGGGGGGGGGGGGAAGCGACGCCCCCCAACACAGCGCTGCTGACGGGGGGGCAGGACGGCGTGGCGGCGATCCTCTCCCTCGGCCCCGGGATTCAGCAGGACCTGCTGCTCGGGGGCTGTAATACTCACCGCCACTCATGTGGCGTCAGGCCACCTGCCCACCGGAGGCCTTCCCAGCTGACCCGGAGCCGGTCGCGGTGCACCGCCGCGGAGGAAATGAGACCGGCCAGGGCCGGCCGCCGGCCAAGGGGTGGTTCTCACACCGGCCTGCCCCCCCCGGCTCGCCCCCGTGGACAGGGTTCGCCCGGGGGAGAGAGGGGAGGCAGAGGCGAGGAGCCGTCAAACCCGCGCCGGCTGCCCGCAACTCCCTGGGTTGAGTCCTCCGGGCGGATTGCGCAGTCTGCACCCATTTACCTCTTAACGGTTTCACACCCTCTTGAACTCTCTCTTCAAAGTTCTTTTCAACATTCCCTTATGGTACTTGTTGGCTATCGGTCTCATGCCTGTATTTAGCCTTAGATGGAGTTTACCACCCGCTTTGGGCTGCATTCCCAAGCAACCCGACTCCAAGAAGCCCCGGGCCCGGAGCACCGGGGGGCCGCTACTGGCCTCACACTGTCCGCGGGCTGCGGCCTTGATCACAAGGACTTGGGTCCCCCGAGAGCGCTGCCGGGGAGGGGGGCTTCTTTATGCCACATGTCCCGTGCCCCACTGCGGGGTGGGGATTCGGCGCTGGGCTTTTCCCTCTTCGCTTGCCGTTACTGAGGGAATCCTTGTTAGTTTCTTTTCCTCTGCTGACTAATATGCTTAAATTCAGTGGGTCGCCACGTCTGATCTGAGGTCGCAAGCCCAAAGCTTGGCTGCGCTGTGCACGGGGGTTTGCAGAGACAGCCGCCGTGTCTCCCCTGCCTGCTACGCTGCCTGCCCCCCCTCCTCTCCGCGCTCCCGGAGGGAGCCAGAGAGAGAGAGCGCGCGCATGCGCGAGCGAGCGATGAGGAGACGGAGAGCCCCATCTCAGAGACGAGAACCAAAAAGGGAGCGCGGCAGAGATGGCCCCGTGCGGGAGAACTGGCCAGGCAGCGGCGTGCGCGATGGCCTCGGCAGGGAGAGAGAGAGGAGCGACTGCGCCCCTCAGTGCACCCCGAGACCACGACAGAAGAGGAGGGGGCGGGCAAAGGGAGGAGAGGATCGGAACCCCCGTCCCCGGTGCTCTCGCCTCGTGCGTGTGTGCGGCAGCACAACATGGTACCGCCTCAGTACACACCCGCAGACAGCCGCTGGTGCCGGGGGGAGGCCTGGGGTGAGGCCCCCGCCTCACCTCCCCGTCTCACCCTCCTCTCTCTTTCTCTCGGCCCTTGGTGGCGCCTTTTGACGCTGTCTCTCACTCTCCCCAGGCCGCCGCGCCACCACATCCACGGCACGGTCCCGGCAAGGATGAGCTCCGCCCCAGCAGCTGGCTCCTGGAGTGGGGAGCTAGGGACCGCTCCCCGAGTCTGCATTTAGGGGAACGAAGGCCCTGCGCATCGACGACGACGACGACCACGATGACGACGACGCCTGCCTGGCCGCAGGGAAGGGATCGAGGCCGCCTAGGGAAGCGCTTCCCTCACCGAACCCCTGACCGCCTTCCCTCCGGGCACTGGCGGGACGCCGCCACCACCGCCACGGGTGACGGGCCTGGGAGGCGACCCCAGCCATGCCGCCGGGGTGGCCCCGCGACGGCGATTGATCGTCAAGCGATCCTCAGACAGGGGTAGCCTCGGGAAAAATCCGGGACCGCAAGTGCGTTCGAAGTGTCGATGATCAATGTGTCCTGCAATTCACATTAATTCTTGCAGCTAGCTGCGTTCTTCATCGATGCATGAGCCGAGTGATTCACCGCTAAGAGTTGTCTGGCTTTCGGGCACTGCTCACGCCGAGCGGCCTCTTTTTTTGTTACTCTGGTGCCGAGGACGCGCGGGTGCACGCCTGGCTTTGACCGTATGAGCACACAGAAACCGAAGGGGAAAAAAAAACTGGAGCAACCCACGCTCTGAAGGCCGGCCAAGAGGCGGGGGAGCCCGCGCCCCCAACCGCATCCCCCTGCGACGGGAAACGCCGACCTCACAAACGCCGTCCTTCAGAGGCCGCCCAGGTGCTTGGGCTCGGCCTGGCATCCGCGCGGAGGGCCACACGGCACGCACCGTAACGCGGGAGGGCATGGTGGCCCACCCGCTTCTCGCTTTGACTGGATGACACGCACAACACACATGTCTTGCAGCCGGGGGCGCGCGGCCGTCGGCCCCTGCACATGCCGGTTCTCCCTCGGCCCCCGATGCCACGGGCCTTGCGGAGCACCGCGGCACCGCTGTGGAGCCGGCTTTTTTTTTTTCTTCGCTCACTGCACGGCCTTCCCCCGGCTCAAGACGGGACACGACAACGACCAGCCCCCGCCGGCGCGCCTCCTGCGGGACCGCTACCTTGCCGGGCGGGCAAGCGACCGGCAGACGCGCTCCGCCACCAGCCCGGGAGGCGGGCGCCACCGAGACCGAAACCAGCGTCACCAGCGCCCAAGGCCGGCTGGACGGCAGACCCCATCACCGCCAGGGCTGCACTCCCGGGACCGCCGCGTCGCACCGCCGGGGCCCCTTGCCTCAGGCAAGTGCTTGGCAGAAGGCAGTACGGCACTGAGCCGGGGGGCAAGGCCCGCTCTCCTCATTTTCACATGGAGACTGGGCAGGAAGAAGTGCCCCCGTGGCCGCCCCGCACACCTTCCTGCGGCCCACACGCAGCCGGGAAGGGCGATGGAGGACGCGACGAGCGGGGCCCAGGACGGGACCGCAGCCGGGCGATGGTGGGCGCCTTCCGGCCAACCGTCCCTGCAGGGAGGGACACCCATTGAGCAGTGCCACCGCCGCCGCTTGGCACGGGGTCGCCCGTGCTCGTGGGCCTCGGCTGCTGGAGGGCCTGCCAAGTGCTCGCCCCTCACGAGCGGGCGGTCAAGCCAGGGGACGGCCGGCGGACGACAGTGTGGCCGGTGGGCGTTTGAGGAGAAAAGGCCGTCGAGGGGAGGAGAGGCGCCTGACGCACCGGACGCGGCACCCCACGCGCCAGAGACCGTGGCAGCGGGCCGAGGAGAGAGAGAGCGGGTGGGCCCCGGTGGCTGCGACCCCACGGCCGAGGAAGGACAGAGAGCGCGCGCTCTCTGCCAGCGTCGCCCGTTACGACAAGGCGAGCGGGTCGGCTCCCGCGGCCGACAGCGTGCCGCAGCCTCTCCGCCGAGGCCGGGCAGCCGAAGGGCGGGGGCGGGGGGAGAGCGACCCTCCCCGGCATGGCACAGTTTACCCCCGCGGCGACAACGACAGCGACAGAGGAGCACGGCCGGTGGCGATGGGACAACCCCCGCAGGAGATCGGTGGGAGTAGCTGCTCCCCACCCCTCAGTGGCGCCCTGTATGGCCACTGCCCGGCGCACCTGCTGCCACCGCCGCCGGCACCGCTGCCGCCACAGCGGGCTGCGCCAAGCCGCCCGAGTCTTTAAACCACTGCCCGGCCCCGTCAGCCCTTTTCAGCAAACCCGCAGCGTTTGACGACGCCGAAGGAAAAAACCTGGGGGGACCGCCGAGGCGCGGAGCGCTAGGTACCTGGCCCTGGGGCGAGGGAAATGACCTGCATGGCCCCGCCGGGGTGCCTCCCCCGCTGCCGCCCTTGGGGGAGCGTCCACCGGCAGGGGCGCACCCGACATCTGCCGCCACCACCGCCACGTCCTTCTCGGGGCCCGGGGTTTCGCTCAGTAGCCCAGCACTGCGCAACCGAGAGGGCTGCCGTGGCTCGGGCCGCCCCGCCTGTGTGGGAGACCTGGGCCCAACCACCGAGCATACCTCAGGCGCGCGCACGCCTGTGCGCCATGAAGCACGGCCCGGAACACCCAGAGGCCTCGGCCCTTGGAGTTCCTCTGCCACGCATGAGAGGGGGGCCGCTCGGCCCAAAGCGGGGAACTCTGCTGGCCGGCAAAAGCCCCGCTCCCCAGTGCGGGAAGCCTGGAGGAGCTGCCTCCTCCGAGCCCCGAAGGCGCCCCCGCCACCCGGCTCCCTCGCCCTTTCCACCTCGGCCGCCAACGGGTGCAATGGCCGGCCATCGCTCAACAGGCGAAGCAGCGAGGGAAGGGATGGGTGCGCCTCCGGGAGGGGCTGTGCCGAGCACCCCTCCCTCCCGGCACCTGGGCAGCTTTCTGGCGTGCACACCGACGAGAGCTGAGCTCGGGAGAACTCGGGCCGTGCCAGGGCGCCCGCACGCGGCACACCGGCGACCAGCGTTCGGCCGCACCGGCCGCGGTGGCGAGAGGCTCGGGGGCCCGCGGCCGCACCCCCGCTCTCTGGTGGGGACGGACTGGCAGCAGACCGGTGCAAGGCCGGGGTTGGCCGGGATGGTGTGGGGGGCGGGGGGGCAAGCTGCCGCTATGGCGGCCAGCATGCTGTGCTTCTAGACCCAGCCATGACACGCGGAGAGCCCCACCTGTGTGCACAGTGGCGGGCGCACGTGGCGCGCTTCGTAGCACCAAGTGGCTTTTTCCCCCTCTCCCAATTCCGACCCCCTGCGCCTGGAGGTGCCACGCGCCTCCGGTCTCTCTCTCTGGGGCTGACAGTGTGCGGCAAAGGGGAAGGGCGTGTGGCCCCCGGTGCGACCAGGGCCGGCAGCTGGGGGCCGAGCATGCGAACGGAGCAGGTGTGTGAGTGACGCCGTGAACGCGCGGCCAGCCAGACGGCCCGGCACGACACGGCAGGCGCCAAGCCCCACCGGTAATGATCCTTCCACAGGTTCACCTACGGAAACCTTGATACGACTTTTACTTCATCTAGATAGTCAAGTTCGACCGTCTTCTCGACACTCCGGCAGGGCCGTGGCCGACCCCGCCGGGGCCGATCCGAGGACCTCACTAAACCATCCAATCGGTAGTAGTGACGGGCGGTGTGTACAGAGGGCAGGGACTGAATCAACGCGAGCTTATGACCTGCACTTACTGGGAATTCCTCGTTCACGGGGAAGAATTGCAATCCCCGATCCCCATCACCAATGGGCTTCAACGGGTTACCCGCGCCTGCCGGTGGAGGGTAGGCACAAGCTGAGCCAGTCAGTGTAGCGCGCGTGCGACCCCGGACATCTAAGGGCATCACAGACCTGTTATTGCTCAATCTCGGGTGGCTGAACGCCACTTGTCCCTCTAAGAAGTTGGGCGCTGACCGCTCGGGGGTCGCGTAACTAGTTAGCATGCCAGAGTCTCGTTCCTTATCGGAATTAACCAGGCAAATCGCTCCACCAACTAAGAACGGCCATGCACCACCACCCACGGAATCGAGAAAGAGCTCTCAATCTGTCAATCCTGTCCGTGTCTGGGCTGGGTGAGGTTTCCCGTGTTGAGTCAAATTAAGCCGCAGCCTCCACTCCTGGTGGTGCCCTTCTGTCAATTCCTTTAAGTTTCAGCTTTGCTACCATACTCCCCCTGGAACCCAAAGACTTGGGTTTCCCGGGAGCTGCCCGGCGGGTCATGGGAATAACGCCGCCAGATCGCCAGTCGGCATCGTTTATGGTCGGAACTACGACGGTATCTGATCATCTTCGAACCTCCGACCTTTGTTCTTGATTAATGAAAACATTCTTGGCAAATGCTTTCGCTCTAGGCCGTCTTGCGCCGGTCCAAGAATTTCACCTCTAGCGGCACAATACCAATGCCCCCAGCCGTCCCTCTTAATCATGGCCCTGTTTCCAAAAACCAACAAAATAGAACCGGAGTCCTATTCCATTATTCCTAGCTGCAGTATGCCGGTGGCCGGCCTGCTTTGAACACTCTAATTTTCTCAAAGTAAACGCTTTGGGCCCCGTGGGACACTCAGCTAAGAGCATCGAGGGGGTGCCGAGAGGCAGGGGCTGGGACAGGCGGTGGCTCGCCTCGTGGTGGACCGCCAGCTCGATCCCAAGATCCAACTACGAGCTTTTTAACTGCAGCAACTTTAACATACGCTATTGGAGCTGGAATTACCGTGGCTGCTGGCACCAGACTTGCCCGCCAATGGATCCTTGCTCAAGGATTTAAAGTGCGCTCATTCCAATTACAGGGCCTCGAAAGAGTCCTGTATTGTTATTTTTTGTCACTACCTCCCCGGATCCGGAGTGGGTAATTTGCGTGCCTGCTGCCTTCCTTGGATGTGGTAGCCATTTCTCAGGCTCCCTCTCCGGAATCGAAGCCTGATTGCCCGTCACCCGTGGTCACCATGGTAGGCACAGACAGTACCATCGAAAGTTGAAAGGGCAGACATTCGAATGGGTCGTTGCTGCCGCGGGAGTGTGCGAACGGCTCGAGGTTATCTATAGTAACCACAGCTGCCAGGCAGGCCCGGTTTGGTTTTGGTCTGATAAATGCACGCGTCCCCGGAGGTCGGCGCTCATCGGCATGTATTAGCTCTAGAATTACCACAGTTATCCAAGGAGCGGGAGAGGAGCGCCCAAAGGAACCATAACTGATTTAATGAGCCATTTGCAGTTTGACTGTAGCTCCCATGTGTACTTAGACATCCATGGCTTAAGCTTTGAGACAAGTATATGCTACTGGTAGGATCAACCAGGTAGCTGCCAACCACGGCAGCGCCGTGAAGCGTCGCACGAGTGCCCGGATGGAGCACCCGGACGCACCCGGCCCGGCGGCGAACTCGCCTTGCGCCAAACCCCAACTGCCCCGGGCTCCTTTTGCCGCTCCGACCCGCAGGAGCGGCATCGCGGTCAAAGACACGGCGGCGGGTGGCGGCGTGGCGGCGATGGGTGTGGCTGCAGGGATGGCGGCCTGCCGCATCGCAGCCCAGCATCGCCTGGGATGGGGAACGGCGCCACACGCAAGGGACACCCCTCGGCGACGGCCCACCCCAGCAGCTGGCCCTTCGCGTGATGCCTCGGGCAAGGAGCAGGGACCGCTGCGCAGCTTTTCGCCACTCGGATGGAGCACGAGGTTTCATCTCTCTCTCTCTCTCTCTCGCTTTTTTTCCTGGGGCCCGCGTCCCGGTTTGAGACTCGGCTCTGTTCCCCCGCATCCGCGCTGCATCGGGTTCAGGCACTTTCGCCCTCTCTCTTTTCTCTCTCGCTGCTCAGCTCCAGCCGCACCGCCACCTGGCGCTGCTCGCGGCCAGCACCCACATGGGCACTACCTGGACCGGGGCCAGCACTGGCACCTCACGTGGTTTTTTAAGGACACTTGAAGGCTCACAGGGCCACGCGGCCGTCACACAGCTTGGTACGGTAAAGACGCCCTTCCCCAGGCCAGCGGGAGGGGCGACACCTCGCCTGCGATGGGAAGCGAATTGGAAAGGAGACCACCCGGCCCAAGCACTGAACCCCCACCGCCGTTCTGCCCCATGACAGAGAAGCCTTGGAAGGAGAGCCAGCCTGCCGGGGGCCCTCTCCGACGCCACCCAAAAAGCCATATCGATCAGGCGCGGCTCTGGGAAGGAGCCACGCCAACGGCGACAAGGGCCCCATGGCCACGGTCCTGGGACAATGGCCACGGCCCCCCGGCCCACCTGCGGATCGGACCGCTCGCGGCAGCAGAGGAGCGCGGGGGCTGCCGCCACCCGCCCGCAGCCAACAACGGCTCCCCTTTTGGCTAGGCAACAGCGGGAGTGGACCGGCCCCCGCTGGGTGGGGGGGGACTCAGAAGCCCCCCCCCTCCCTTCCGGCCTGGGGAACCCAGCCGAGAGTGCGAGAAAAAGTGCCACCGACCTGGCGCCACGGGCCACCGGCTTTCACCCAGCCTAGCCGCGGTCGGCTTTCCCTTCCGGAAAAAAAAGCCAGGGGACAGCACGACAAAAAAGGCACACAGAGGCGCGTTCGCAACGACCTGTGCTAGCTACGGGGGCCGCGGGGCCGGGGGCCCGGGGTGGGGACCGAGGTACGCGCCTCACTACCTCCCCACGACGGACCCACCAGCATCCCGCTCGCGCCTTCGTTGCAACGCTTCTCGGTGCCGAGGCTTAGGGCTGCGAGAGAAAAATATAAAGGCCCGCGGAGGCCTGGCGGGCGCCCCCCCAACTCCATCCGCCTCAACAAAAAGCAACGGACCCGGCACGGCAAACCTGGCCCTGCCCGGCATAAGCGGCTCAGTCGATCCGGCCACAACCGAGGTAGCCGAGGCGCCGCCACCTCGCCCAGGACCAGTCTGGGGGGGCTCTCCGTCGGGTGCCGGGCCCGTAAAAAAAAAAAAAAACTGGGCCAAAAAATTCTGCCCGCCACAACGCGGGTCCCCGGCTTAAGGCCAAGGAAGGGGGACGGCTTCAACAACACGGGCTGGGGACCACCGCCGCCGCCGAGGCGGACGCACGGGCCCAAAACAGCAGCAAATGATTCTGGAGCTGAGGCATTCCTTGGAGAAAACTCTCCCCCGCTTTGTCTGGGCAATCCTTAACCAGTGTGTTACATGGCTCTTGCTGCCAATTTCTTGCTCAACACTGTGATAGATGAATCTGATTCGTGCTAACAATTGTAACTATATTTTAAATATTTTAGAAAATATTTGTTCAAAAGTAAGAGAGGAAAAGGATATGGAATTAGTGACACAAAACAGATGTTTCCAGATGTTCATGAGAAAACAGGATGCAGGATGTAGTTTGAGATAAGTAACATCCCAAAAGGCAATAGGCCTCAGGATAATGAAAGAATCGGCCTTGAAATGGACAAAATTGGGATGATTCCAGGTATCGATGAAATCATAAGGCTTCTTTTTGGAATATAATGCTGGCTTCTATAACACACGATTTGGGGTGCATGTGCAGCTTGTGGGGTTGTTCAAAGGACAGTGATGATGAGCAGAAGCCTTCGTGGGAAGCGACCACCAAAACCAAAAGACCCCTTAGAAGCAAGCAGAGCATGCACTGTGCAGTACAGTGACATAGATTTCAAGAATCAAAAATAGGAGGAGATTGACAGAAAATTATTGAGGAATATGTATTAGCATCCAGTCTAGAAGTTGTCTTTGGATTCTTTATCTTTTGAATGGGAGGCAGGGTGAGAAACCCCACTGTATCCTGACTGGTTTTGCTTATGCTTTATCCAAACCACTGCCAAATTATTTTGGATCTGCTTGATTCTATTTGATTGCATGATTTCATATAAAATTGCTGCTCAATTAAAATTGCTGCTAAATTCTAATGTTGGTTTATTAAATTAGACATATAGGGACCTCATCCATAACAACAGCCCACCTCAGTCACCTCCCCGTTGGGACTGTGCTTTCTACTGAGCCAGTCCTGCCAGAAAAGCAGCTTCAAACACACCTCTAAGAAGGCACTGATCCAGATAAAGCACATCCATTCCCCTCTGCCCAGGGCCAGTCCCCTGTACATCTGGCAGCCTGCAAAATCTAACACCCCCTCAGGGTCCAACACATTGTTCCAGCCCAAAGCATAAAGGCAATTTGTTTTGTTAAATCTAAAGTAATTCCTGCAGGTCCTCGGCCTTCCAAGGCCAATGCTGCCACTCCAGAGGGAATCCTGTGACCCCAAGCATTTGATGGTGACCACACCAAAGCAAGAGGTGGCTCCTTCAGCAGGAGAATGGTACATGGCAATGCTGTGCCTTTGTGTCCCCAGCCTTCCCCCCATTGTTTCAGCAATGGCAGCTACACTTAGGCAGCTTCAGCAGAGCTTATTTGTGTTGCCTTAGTGCAGAGCCTGTCACAAGCACACACCCTCTTCAAACTTCCCATCAAACAGAAAGGAGAAGAGCAGGAAAAGGCTACCTTTGGACCAGTCTTCCCCAGGTCTACACATGGGCCAATTTTGGGTAGAAAACTCCTGCCAGTGCTAGCCTTCTTCTTCATGTTGAGAATGTTCTCCCACAGGAACTTCGAGGGAAGCAGCTGAAAGGCAAAAATAAACCAGCTAAAGCCTCAGAGTTGGGCTTGTTCACAAAGGCTTTTCTTGAACAAGTGGCACTGGTGAACAATTTGTGATCACATTGTCCAGGACAGTCCTGGAAGCCCTGGAAGTAGCTTGCTGAAATACTCAGCACCAATAAATTAGCAATACAGAGTGCAATACACATACTCCAACCACATGGCTCTGTCCCATCAGCTTCTCTGTGATTGCATGTGACATGGTTGGGGATTTCTGCTCTTTGGGCATTTCTTTCCTCTTTAGGTTCATTGGATTGAGGCAGTGACCTTTTCAAAGAATGGGGACAAGCTCTCAGAACTGCCCTGACTCCATCCCTGTACAGCACTGAGAACTCACAGCAAGGAGATATCACTGCTGGCTGAGTCCAAGAGAGGCAAGAAAGGAACGTTGTACCAAGAGTGAGGAGCACAGGAATGTGTCCAAGTTGTAGTTCTCTCTGTTAATTAGCATTTGTTTTCTCTCTCTGGGCTCACAGACCCCTGCAGAGAAGAAAACAGAGGGATCCCCTGGACAGAGCCTCAGCAGTGGGGCATCTTCAGTCAAATGAGCTCCAGACACCAAGGGACGTTTGTGACCCTGGCTCCAGGGAGCAGGAAAGAACTGTACAGCCCTCAAGATTCCTACCAATCCAGAGCTTTCAAGAGAAGCCAACTCCTTTGGGAGAGATACCATCAACACATGGTAAACCAAAATCAGGGGACAATTCCCAGCACAGGAAGATTTCCACCATCCTGCAGAACAAAGGTGTGATGGTGTTCACAGGGGTCTTAGGATGAGGGAAGAGACAAGGACCTGACTCCATGGTTCAGCAGGCTTGATTTATTATTTTGTGATATATAATATATTAAAACTACACTAAAAGAATAGAAGAAAGGATTTCATCAGAAGGCTAGCTAAGAATAGAAGAGGAAGGAATGATAACAAAGGCTTCTGGCCTGGACTCTCTGTCTGAGCCAGCTGGGCTGTGATTGGCCATTAATTACAAACATCCAACCTGGGCCAATCAAAGATCCACCTGTTGCATTCCACAGCAGCTGATAATCATTGTTTACATTTTGTTCCTGAGGCTTCTCAGCTTCTCAGGAGGAAAAATCCTAAGGAAAGGATTTTTCATAAAAGATATCTGGGACACAAAGGTGCTGAGACATTTTCTACTGGGTGTGCTGCAGCAGATAACTTGCTTTGCTGTACACTGTGTCTGCAGGGCTGGATCCGTGCCCACACAGGAGCTGAGAGAGAACAGCTGCTTTGGAAGCTCTTCCAGCAGGGACCAGCCCTGTCTCACAGGGCTTTGGGCAGAGTCTGAGCTTCCCCCCAACATGCTCAGGTGCCCAAGGGCAGCTTGGTCTTGACACCAGCAGGGGGCTATTTACAAATCACAAACGGGACAGGGCTGCTGTGGAACTGCCTTGAGCTGTTTTATTTTCCAGCATCACTCTCATTACATGGTTATGACAATGGGAAGATGCCAGCAGCTCACATCCCAGGCAGCAGACCAAGAACTTAATGTTACAACTTCCTTTCTAAGTTTCTTGACCAATCACACAAAGCAAAAGCACATTGACAGTAGTTCCATCCAACCACTATAAGCACATGTACCTTTGGTTAAAACAATGCTTGCTTATTTTGAATACAATACCTGCTTGTAAGCCTTAAAGCACAATGCACAGAGCTCCATTATTAAGCTTTAACCCTCCTAATATCTTGCTAGATAAACTTTTCTTTGGCTTAGGGAGTTGTTCTAGACAAGCCTTAATACACAGATCATTGTTCTATTTGTCCTTGCTTTTCTACTTTTTAAATAATTTTTCTGCTGACCTATCTCAGGGCAGCTGCTTAGCTCTAATCACAGTTCTACTGTATCTGAGGCTTGCCTTTTGCAGCTTTCCCAAAACCCTCTAATTTTGTGGATTCCCACAATTCCCCCTCTCTGTTCATCTCAAAAGAAACCTTCATAATTGTGTCGTTTATTACTTGCGTTTCGTAGCCTTACTAGAATATTTCTGCTTATTACCTACTTAAAGCATTTTCTTGCTTGCACTAAAGCAGGGGCAGGGAGAGCAGGGACACCAGGGCAGTTTGCAGCCTTAACACAGCCCAGTGGGTTCTTACAGTGAAAGATGTCAGTCTTTCTCTGGACAAAAGACGAGGTGTCGAGGTCTTCTTTGGGAATCCAGAAGCCATTTTGAAGGCAGGATCTCCCAGATGAGTGACAATGCCTCAACAAAACTGGAAGAAGCAACAATGGAACTCTGAAAATCCAGAACCCAATTCATGGCAGATTCAAGGCATATACTGGTGCTAAACATTTTCTATGATTTGAAAGTAGCTAAGTGCTTGTTTGGTGTAAGTAGCTACTATGTTAGGCCTCTAGTTGGACTTTATTTGAACTATAGGGCTGCCTTGTGCAATTCAAAGATGGATCATACTGAAACCTGGAGCTAAAAATCTGAACATTAAGAATAGTTAGAACAGAAAGAGCTTCAGCCTAAATATTACTTTAAAATAGCTAGAGTGGATATCCTTTTCTTTTGGTTAAAGCACCCCTGCTCTCTCAGCTGCTCCTCACAGGACTTGGGAGAGACTGGGATGTTATGGCTAATGGCTTAAAAATTGTTAGAAAGGACTTTCTGCCCATTGGGACAAAACTGTATAAAGAGGCTGCGACCACCCACGCCCACCCTTCCTTGAAAATGCCTCTGGACTGGAACTTGGCACTGGGAGTTAAGCTGCCTAAGGGAACTTGAGACAAGACAAAGGTGACACTATTGTCCCATTAGCTCAGGGCTGGGGAGAAGTAAACAAGGCTGCAGAGAAAAACCTATCCACAACAAAGCCAAACCCAGCAGCTGTCCTGAAAATCAGCTCTGTCTGCCTTCAAGGTGGGCAAGTCATAGCCACAGACTCGTCTGCTGAGGCCAGGTTTGCACACAAACCTCCCATCAAAGACCTCCACAGTGCCCCCAGACCCATTCCTGAGGACTTGCACCAGACGACTGCAGGGCACGCAAAGTAACACAACAGATCTGAAAATCCAGAAGCCAATTGATGGCAGACTCAAAGGACAGACAGATGCTAAAGATTTTATATTATTTGAAAGTAGCAATAGACAGAGTCCAACTTGCCCCACCCCAGGGAGGCACCTGGGAGGTCCCACCTTGCCCAAACCTGCATGAATCCATTGGAGTCTTACGTTTTGGGAGACCTCACCACAGAGAAGACCAGAAGAGGATTTGATGGTATGCCAATGGGATCCATGGAATGGTGATGTTTTTCACTTCATCTGTCTCTGTCACTCTCCTTCTTCCCCTTCTTCCCAACCCCCCATCCCCCCCCCCGCCACCCCCCTGCTTCTTTTTCTTTTCCTTTCTCTCTCTCTTCCTCCTATTTACTGTTACATAAAATCTAGACTATTGATTTTGGCATATGGTCTCATTTGCACCTCAATTCACAGGCCTCTACCTAAAAATTTTAATAACGATAACAGATGATAAAAACCCACTGAAACTTGAACAGACTTCGTTCACCTTTCAGCAGTTTAAGCAACCACTAGGCGGGAAAAAAAACTATAGACCAGTACATTTAGAAAATGTTGCATACCTTCAGTGCAAAAAAAAAAAAGCACAATCAGTAGAGCATATATTGTTCATCCACTCAGCCGTGCATTGTGGTGGTGTTCACAGGGGTCTTAGGATGACGGAAGAGATGAGGATCTGACTCTTGATTTATTATTTGATGATATATATTCTATTAAAATTATACTAAAAGAATAGAAGAAAGGATTTCATCAGAAGGCTAGCCAAGAATAGAAAAAGAAAGAATGAATAACAAAAGCTTGTGTCTCAGACAGAGAGTCCAAGCCAGCTGACTGTGAGTGGCCATTCATTAGAAACAACTCTAGGAGACCAATCACAGATGCACCTGTTGCATTCCACAGCAGCAGATAACCATTGTTTACATTTTGTTCCTGAGCTCTCTCAGCTTCTCAGGAGAAAAAACCCAAAGGAAAGGTTTTTTCATAAAACATGTCTGTGACAGTGCAGACCACTGAACTGCTGCACCAGAAGACGGGCATTATCCCATCCTGTATTTCCCTTTGGCATTCTCTCTCAGAGTGCAGATGAGACAAAACCAAAAAGTTCAACTTGAGTCAATCTTTACCTCCAAAGGAAATTCAGGAACTTTCTGCAGAGGCCAATGCTCTGCACGCTGATGAACTCCTTGCAGAGGCCAATGCTCTGCACGCTCAGGAACTTTGCAGAGGCCAATGCTCCGCGAACAATTCCCCTGGCGAATGGCCCAGTGAAGCCGCCTGCAGGAGCCCAGGCTGCGCACAAGCAGCCAGGGCCGCGTTCTCAGGCAACTGAGGCCGCGCCGCTGTCACAGACGCTGCCGCCGCCTTCGTGGTTTCCAGGCGGCCGCGGAACCCGGCAGCCGCCGCCCTTTCCCGGATCCTGCCCCTCCCGGCCCCGCACGCCCCCCAAGATGCTGCCGGGGCTCGGGGGCTTCGTCTGCCTGGGCTGGGGCTCGGCCTCCCCTGCGGGACAAGGTGAGGGGGGGTCCCCGGGGGTCGTGTCCCCCCGGGAGCGTGTGTGAGTCCCCCATGTCCCCTCCCAAGCCGGGGTCACCCCCTTTTCTCTGCCCAGAGCTCCTGAGCCAGCTCCTGCTGCCCCCTGGGAGGGGCTTTGGGGAGCCCCCCGGGGACCCCCTTGAATGCCCATTCCTGGCCACTGGGACCCTTCGCATCTCCTTCCCCAGCTGCAGGACCCCCTGCACCCCCTTATCCTGCCCCGACACCCCCTGCACCCCCTTTCCCGGGTATCCTCCTCTCCCAGCCCCTGGATCCCCCGTTTCCATGAGCCCGGGGACCCCCGGACCCCATTCCCGGCCAGCCGGGGGCACCTCAGCCCCAGGCCTTCCTTTGCCCGGCGAGCGGTGACGTCACTGCAGACTCGGGCCGCCATTGGCCAGCAGCAAAGAGCGGCGCCAATGGCGGGGCCGGAGGCGGCTCAGGGGCCGTGAAGAGCCTTGAGCTGTGAGGGGCCCTGAGGGGCCATGAAGGGCCCTGAGGTGTCACTCTTGCGCCGAGAATGACACAGGAACAGGCAGGAGGCAGCATTGCAGAAAGACTAAAAGAAGGTTTAATTCAAGAGAACCGTGCGGTTTTTATAGAGTGATACGATATATTCTGTTTGATTGGCTAGTTAACAAAAACACATTCTTTATACACCGTCCTTGAGAAGAAGAGAAAGATGAAGCAGAAGAACACCACCTGCAGATTGTTTATACTGAAGTTCTCACATTCTTCCAACTTGCTAATAATTCTCACAAGCTGCTATGAGAAACACTTGCTGTTTCTCTCTCTCTGTCCCATGGCATCCACAGTGAGGGGCTGTGAGGGGTCTTGGGCAACTGTGAGGGAGCCATGAGGGGCCTGTGAGGGACCATGGGGAACTGTGTGGTGTTATCTTTTTATACTAAAAATGACGTGTACACTATTTACAATAACTTCTCAATACTTATCACCTATGTTAGACAGTGAGTTTTTACTCTAATCTAAAAATGCCAACATCACATAAAAGATGGAGGAAGGAAGGAAGGAAGGAAGGAAGGAAGGAAGGAAGGAAGGAAGGAAGGAAGGAAGGAAGGAAGGAAGGAAGGAAGGAAGGAAGGAAGGAAGGAAGGAAGGAAGGAAGGAAGGAAGGAAGGAAGGAAGGAAGGAAGGAAGGAAGGGTGATAAATGAATTCACTGGATTCAAGGATCATACAATTATAAATTTATTATTATTATTATGCAAGCAAGAAAAAGCAAAGTTCAGCGCTGGGCAGCCAGGAGTCTCCGCTCCTCTAGGCTCGCACCGTTCCTATCCCCAAAGTTCACCTTTTATTGCCTTTTTCTCCCGGGTCCAGGGATGACGTGGTCTGTCTTTTGCGCTTGCTCGTTCAGTTGCTAGGGGGTCTTTTTCTGCCTTCTGGTGGTCGTGGGATGAAGGCTCCAAGTCTTCCTCTTTGAACCGTTGAGTGAACTTTTCCTTATAAGGCATACCTATACAGTGGAATTTTCAGAACACTCTACGATTCCTGCAAGCCTAAGCAATTCTTGTGAGTTTAGGGATTGTTATTACAGCTCTCCTCTGTGACCTCTCCTCTGTGAACTTTTCTTTACCATGGAATTCTCAAAGCACTGTACGATTCCTGCAAGCCAAGCAACCATATGTGAACCATATGTGGCTATACATTTAAAATCAAGCGGTTTTAGCTATTTAGTTATTGCTTTGATATTGTATAATTATTTAGCTATTGATTAAATTAATGAACAAACGTATTGCTACTTATTACAGTCCCCCATTTTTTTTTTACCAATTTTGTTCATTAAATCTTTTTAGTTCCTTCCTAGCAAGCGTTAACTCAGTTTCCTCCTCAGTTAAGCTATGTGCACTAATTTTAGATGCTAATTTCCTTAGCTTTTTCATCATATTCCAATTCATAACGAATAGAACTGCTGACAAAATAAAGCAAGCACAATCAGAATCAAAAGAACAACAATGGGATGGCATATACTGTTTAGGACACCTGTGGTAGTAGGAGACCACCTGAACAGGGTATCCCACCACCTGTGCTCGCCATCTTGCTTTACCCTCTCTATAACCCGGTGTATTTTTCCTACGTCATGATGAACAGACACTAGGGTTTTCTGTCCGCTTTCCTTGATTCTCTCGAGGATTTGGATCAGGTCTTGATGGAGCATCAGTTGTCTCACTAGAGTGAAGTTCATCCCAATCAGAGTGGGCATTAGCTTGTGAAGCAGTGTGTAGCTGGATTGTAATAGGTGGTGAGAGGTGACTTTAGCTTCATAAGTGATATCACACCCTGTAATCTTAGTGAAGTTACAAGCACAGAAGTTTGAGTGATTCTTTGTATCCACCACAATATCATCTACAAGCACAGAATCACAAATAGTTCTAAAACACGCACATCCATTGCCTATGTATATAAGAACTGTTTTAGAAGTCTCGTTAGGACGAATCTCAAAATGACAAATGTTTTGCTCCGTGTCTAAACAGATATCTCGAGCTATAATTCCATTGCCTTCACAGATGAACCCCAGTTGTTCTCGGATAATGCAAGATTCCAAATCAACAGTTTGCCATTTGTCATCAAACTGACGGGCCCATCCCCTATGTTCTATAGGATAGAGGACAGCTCCATCATGGTTTATTTCTAATGCAATAACAGGAAAAACTAGATGTACAGAGGCATTGTGTATGGTCAGTACAAAAGCAGTAGCTGTATTTGAAATAGCATTCTAGGTAAAATTTACCAGTTTCCACCAGGATTGGAATTCTCTTTAAAATCGTTGGCATTGTCCCAGATTATTTTCCGAATTTCTGTGGGGAAAGTGCCTTCCTCGTCCTCTCTGATAATCGAGGCAGAAACTGACTGCATCCACAATTGTGCCTGGATACAGCTGAGGGCTAAGGAAACATTATTTTGTGCAGCACTGAGTGCATCAATCACCAATTTGTGATCGTTCACATTTACTCTTTCCCACTTTGGCAAAATGTTTGACAGCATCCACTGGTGTGTCCCCAAGGCTAACAGAGATGACTTCAGTGGTTGCTGTAATTTGGACAGATCTCTAGCCGTAGCAGCCAATTTGTTCATTAGTACTTCCGAATCAATGCTATTCAGGATTCCCAATCCTGTACCTAGAACACCGGTCACATCTCTAAGTTTCCTTGGTTTAAAAGAGCTGCGTTTCCGCAGCCAAATGGTCCAGCCTTCAAAGGATGTTTGCAAAAACGGAGAACAAGCTGGCTGGATGTCTGAAACATTGGTCTGCATCAGCAGTTCGACCTGTTTGAGAGACTATGCTGGAGTGAATAATATTTGTTGTTGACCAGTTTTCCTGATTATATAAGGTCCAATTTTGAAAATTTTTGGGGTGAGTATAACTGGTGGTACAGATGGAGTGATGATATTATGAGGTTCAGCAGTGGTAGAGTGCGTTTTAGTATCTATTATAAATTTAAAAGAAAGGCCCTGTGTATCTTTCGACCAGAGACAGACTACCTCTGCAGTGTGAGTTAATGTGAAGTTTTGCCAGCAGTCTCGTGTTATTGGGTATGCACAATCTGCTATTTGTTTATCCTCCTGACCCATGGAAACACTGATTGCAATCGCGTTAGTATAGTCAGACCCATTAACCATTCGACATCCAATATTAATTTGTTCTCCCACTACTCCTTGAAGCTGCCAGGTTTTCTGCTTCTTCCATTCGTGTCTAGCGTACGGCAGACTGTCATGCAGTACTAATGTTAGTAAACTTAAACCTGTGGTATTCCCCATAGATCCGGTAGATTGCAAAAAGGCCTGAGACCAGTCAGGGGTCAGGGTCCCTTTATTTAGGGGGATCATGTTCTCTTTGTAAAGCTGATGAGGGTTTCCCCAGGCAGCCGGGAGGCTCAGGGTTATAATAATTAAGGTAGCTCGCCAAGCAGGGCAGGGTCCTAGCAACAAATTTCTTTCTCCTTTTGTACTCATATCTCTTTTACCTGGGGCTTTCCTGTGCTCCGTTCCTGTTCCTGTGCTCCGTTGCTCTCCCCCACTACTCCTTACCTCTCTGCTTCGCCTGCCAGCCCGGGTACGTCACTCTGCAGGGATCATTATCTTCTCGGCAGCAGGGGTAGTCTTCAGGGGTGCATTATTTGGGCTATCTCCTTAACTCCTGCCCCACTCCTAAGGGCAGGCTGTCAGGCCTCCAGGCAAAGGGTCTCCTGTAAAGGATTTCTTTGATTTTATGACAGACTCTCTGCCGTCCCTAGCGAGCTTTACAGGGCCTGAGTCCCACACCTACTTAGGGTCCACCCTCTGCCTTTTTATTCCCTTTCTCCTGTCTTCCTAGAGTTACGTCGTTCTTCCCTACGTTCTCTACGTTTTTGTTGTTTAGAGACTCGGGAATAGCGGCGAATCGTGCTATTCCACTCGTCAGGCCTCACTTGCCGCCCCAGAGGAATGTGGATTCCCTTCTTACACAAGGTAGTTAATATGACTGTCTGGTTTTGGCGTGTGATCCTATGCAATTGGTGTTGGAATTCCCATGCCAGGGTCCAATCTCTTCTCTGTTCTAGATTTTCAACTAGTGACACTGCTTCTCTGTCAGGGATCACCCGCTCTCCAGGGATCCTTATAAATTCTCTTAAGGCCCTTAATGGATTTGCTCTTCTCCAATCCCAATCACAAGTAAGACACCATGTGCTCCCCACCAAATGTGACTGGAGAATCCACCATTTGTCTTTACAGCCCCCACAAAAGATTTTTACCCATGCCTGACAAGAAGATTCCTGACATTTAAGACACTCGATGTAATTTAATAATTCTCGCCTCACTTCAGCCACTACTGAAAGAGCAAGCGTCAGTTCATTCCAGGTTTTCCACGGCAGAGGGCACTTGAACTCCTGTTCCAGTTCCTGTAGGGGTTTTCTTACCAAGAGTCTCAATTGGTACAGTTCTCTGTCCCCTAATTCAGTCATTCACGTTTCCAGCTGGCGCAGGTTCCTGTGCCTTCCGAAGGGTTTGCCGTAGATCTCCAGGGCGACTGGTCAGCTCCCAAGGGGTGTCTGCAGGGATGGGTCCTTTCACTCGACTGGCATGTGTCCAGCCTTTTTCAGCAGTTGGGATGGCTGTTTCTGTGGTAAACAGGACAACATAGGGACCTTCCCATTGGGGTGTTAGGGATGTCTCTTTCCAAGTCTTAATTACGAGCCTATCTCTGGGTTAAAGCTTATGCATTATTATATCCAAAGGGGGTCTTTGTACCAATAGCCCTTTTCATCTTAATTCCTCCCTCCGTTTCATTAACTGTTGTATGTAATCCTGAATTTGACTATCCTGGATGCAAGGATGGTTCCCCGGAAGTTCTAAGTCGTAAGGCATTCCATAAAGCATTTCAAAAGAAGAGATTCCCACATCCGTCCTAGGTTGGGTTCTAATGTTTAGCAATGCCATGGGTAAACATCTGACCCAAGACATTTTCGTTTCTACCATGAGCTTGGTGAGTTGCTTCTTGATTTCTCCATTTGCCCTTTCCACCCTCCCTGAGCTTTAAGGGGGGCCAAGGGGTGTGATATTGCCATTTAGTGCCTAAGGCCCTGGTTACCTCTCTCAGTACTTTGTTTGCAAAATGGGGACCTCTGTCAGAGTCTAATATTTCTACTAGTCCATACCTAGGGATTATTTCTTCCAGCAGGGTTTTAATCACCACATTTGCAGTAGCCCGCGATGTAGGATATGCTTCTACAAAGTGGGTTAGATGATCTACCAGTACCAATAAATACTTGTATCTCCCTACCTTCGGTAGCTCGGTGAAATCTATTTGTACATGTGAAAAAGGTCGGTGTGCTAACTCCCTTCCTCCTGGAATCCTTTCTCGAGCCTGATGTCTGTTAACTCTTTGGCTTGTTATACATCCCCTAACTACTTGTTTTGCTATATCATAAATTCCTATACACATGTACTTAATAGTAAACTGATCTACTAAGGCTTGGGTTCCCCAATGAGTCTGGTCATGCAGCTGCTGCACTATTCTTCGGGCCATAGATTTTGGCAGTACCTCCCTATCGTCTGGCAATTTTCGAATACCCCCATTCTCTTTTATTCCCATTTTGTCTAATTTCTCCTTTTCCTGGGCTGTAAAGCTCAGGACTCGAACTTTCTCATCATCTCGCATTCTCCTTATCCCCTGATCCTGGAATTTTCTGAGAGCAGCTTCCTTTGCCTCTCTGTCTGCTGTGTTGTTTCCTCTGATCAAATGGGAGAGACCCTTTTGATGTCCTTTAACATGTACTATTGCTATTTTCTTTGGGCCTCTTAAAGCTTGTAGTACCTGAGTAATTAGTTCCTGATGTATTAATTCTCTTCCTCGGGAGTTTATTAACCCTCTTTCTTCCCAAATCTTCCCAAAGGTATGTACCACTCCAAAGGCGTATTTTGAGTCTGTGTAGATGGTCCCAACCTTAGCTTCCAAGAATTTTAGAGCCTGCAATACTGCATACAGCTCACAGGCCTGGGCTGACCAACTAGGACTCAAAGGTCCGGATTCCATTATTTCCAAATTTTTACCTCCTACAATCGCATATCCAGAGATCTGCTTTCCCTCAACAACTGTAGAAGACCCATCCACAAATAACTTTTCTCCCTCTTCCAGTTCTTCCTCTTCGAGGTCCGGCCTAATTTTTGTTTGTTTTTCTATGCTATGTAGGCAGTCATGAGTTAAATCCTCCTGTGGATCTCCAAACAAGAATTCAGCGGGGTTTTGCAGAGAGGTGGTTTCAAGTATCAGCTGAGGGGATGACAGTAAAATGCCCTCGTATTTCAAAAGTCTTGAGTCTGTTATCCATTTTTCTGCCTTTTGTTGCAATACTGCCCATATGTAATGGGGGGTAAAGACTTTCAGTTCTCCTCCATAGGTAATTTTGAGAGCTTCTTCACTAAGAGGGCTGTTGCCACTATAATCTGCAAACATGTTGGCCATCCTCTACTTACGGGGTCTAGTATTTTAGAAATAAATGCTACTGGTTTTCAACTGCCGGCCCAGTCCTGAGCCAGTACCCCAAATGCTACTCCTGCCTCAGTGTTAACAAACAAATAAAAGGTCTCCTAACATCTGGGAGGCTTAGCACCGGGGCATTAGCCAATTCCTCTTTTAATTGTTTTAATGAGTCATCATCCTTCTCAGTCCATTTCATCAAACCTTCAGCAGTTAGTTTTTCATACAAAAATTTTACTTTACCACTAAAGTTTTCAATCCATTGTCTGCAGTATCCTACAAGACCCAATAGCTGCCTGATTTGTCTCATATTTCTTGGGGGAGGAAGGGAGAGGATTCCCTTAACCCTCCCTGGGTCTAGTGTTTTAGTTCCTTTACTAAGTCGGTGTCCTAGGTACTTCACTACTTCTTCTACGAATTGCAATTTACTTTTGGACACCTTCAGCCCCTGGATGCTTAAAAAGTTCAGAAGCTTAATGCTTTCTTCTCTAACTGATTCCTCACTTTTTCCAGCAATTAAAAGGTTATCTACATATTGAACAATGGTTATTCCTTGGTTTGGGGTATAGGATTTCATTATTTGCTCTAGTGCCTGCCCAAACAAATTCGGGGATTCTGTGAATCCCTGTGGGAGCACTGTCCACCTTAGTTGTTGCTTTTGGTGGGTATCGGGATCTTCCCATTCAAATGCAAAATAATCTCTACATTCTTCTTTCAAGGGGCATGCCCAAAAGGCGTCTTTCAAATCTATAACACTATACCAGTGATCATCTGGTTTCAATTGACTGAGCAATGTGTGGGGGTTTGCTACTACAGGGAACCAGGCAATGCTTCTCTTATTTATTTCCCTTAGATCATGTACTAATCGGTATTTTCCGTCTGGTTTCTTTACAGGTAAGATGGGGCTGTTGAAGGGAGACATGCAAGGTTCCAATTGCCCTTGTTGTATTAACCGTTCTACCTCTGGTTTTAGTCCCCTTCGCCCCTCATCTGACATGGGATATTGTTTTATCCTTACTGGGATTTCTGGGCTTTGAATGTTGACTGTGAAGGGCTCTATATTCAATCTTCCTGCTGTATCAGGGGTATACCAGACTACTGGGTTGATTTTCTCTTCGTCAGTGACCTGTAAGGGGCACAACCTGACTTTCAGCTGTTTTTCTTCAATAGTTATGTTTATCCCTAATTCCACCATTAAATCTCTTCCTAATAAATTGTAATCAGCTTCAGGGACCAGTAGCAGTGATCCTACCCCTATTTTCTTCTCTGATTCTATTAAGACATCTTTAATTACAGGAACCTTGAAGGGTTCTCCTTTTGCCCCAATAACCTGTAGTGTGGAAGGTGAAATCTTACATCCCGGGGGCAAAGATTGAACTGTTGATCTCTCAGCCCCTGTATCTACAAGGAAGGTTATGGGGGTTTGCTGGGGACCCACCTTAAGTTTTACCAAGGGCTCCGATGACATTTGCGTCCCCAATAGATAGAGCCCTTGACCCCCCTAATCCTCTTTGAACGTTTATCTCATCCCTAAGCCTCTTTCAGCATTCACTCTTCATGTGTCCTTTTCCACCACAATAGTAGCACAGTGTTCCTTCTCTCCCTCCAGTTGGGGGTCCTCCTAAATCCCAAGGACCTCTCCTCATGCCACTTCTTTCTCGTGCTGGAAGGTTGTTTCACTGTCCCTCCCTGACTGCCACCACCATCATCCGAACTTGTCTTTTGTGTGCCTCATCCTCCCGTCTAACATATACCTTCTGAGCCTCCCTGAGCAATTCATCAAATCCTCTGTCCTGCCAATCCTTTAACTTTTCTAATTTCTTTCGAACATCCTCCCATGATTTGACTACAAACTGTGTTTTAAGGAGTGCTTGCCCCATTGGTGTCTCTGGGTCCACCCCTGAGTAGAACTTAAAACTCTTCCTTAATCTTTCCAACCATTCAGTGGGGGTCTCATCTTTTCCTTGGCACTCTTTGAATGCCTTGCTTCTATTTTGTCCCCGGGGCACAGCCTCTCGTATGCCCTGGATTATGATGGTTCTTAAATCCTGCATATGACCACGATGGTTGGGGTCCTGATTGTTCCAGTTGGGATTTTGCAAGGGCCATTTCACATCAGCCGCGGGACCTTGAACATGTTGGGTGTCCCAAATCCTCATTCCTGCCCTTCTAATCATCCCTCTCTCCTCTGTTGTAAATAGGATGCCTAGAATGGATTGCATCTCCACCCAAGTATATATGTTTGGCCCTAGGAACTGATCCACTCTTTCTGCTACTCCTATAGGGTCTTCTAATAATTTTCCCATCTCTTTCTTAAACTCACGGACATCTCCTGAGTTCAAGGGGACAGTGACAAACCCCATCCCAGCTTGAGGTCCTCCTAATGCTATTTCTCTGAGAGGGAACAACTCACTGCTCTCTCCTTCCTCAATTATTGTTCTCATCTGACTCTGAGTATGCCTTCTGCAATCCGGGGAGTCCGTGACCTGCTGTCTATTAGGGGCCGATGCTGGGAATGCATTTAGGGGGGGTTCAGGGGGAGCTGGTGGTATATACGGGGGAGGATAAATAGGAACATATTCCTCCGGTTGAGACTTTTTCTTTTTTTCCTCCTCCCCTTGACTTCCCTTAAGGGGGAACAGCCTAGCTGTTTGCTCATTCCTTTCTACCAACCATAATTTAGCATATGCACTCTCCTCCGAGTTCACTGGCTCTTTAGAATTCACATAAATGTTCAGGGCTCGACAGACCCAATCCTCGAAGGATCCGAAAACGGGCCAGTATATACTTCCTGAATCCAGATTCTTGCCTCCCCACACTACCATACAATAATTTATCATTTTTGCCTTATCTTTCCCCTTTCTGGAAGGAAAGTCATCCCAATACTTAATCATTAATCCTAACGACTTTCCTTAGGTATTGGGGGTAACTGGGGACCCTCCCCCATGGGATCAGAAGGCTTGCTTTTCTTCTGCCCCATCTTCCAAGGCACCTCCACACACACACACACACACAAAACCCCTCGGTCGTGGCTCGCTCCCTCGCGGGCTACGAGAACCGCACTACTAGAGGGTCCCTCTCTCGTCGTCCGCAGTTGGACGTCTCATTCACCGTGCCCTGGGATCCCAACCCCAACCGAGCGGTTCACCTCGTATACTCACGTGTCCTGCGTCATCGCTCGGATCTTCATGCACAAAGTTTACAGGGTTACCGGTGTTTTCCTTGCTTATTCTCGAATTTAGGTTCGTCAGTCCAGATGAGGGGTCGGGTGAGAAGGCCAGGGCCACCAGGTGGTGGGGCGCCCCCCCAGGATTCTCAAACCAACCCCGTTTTCTGGATCTGAGTCACGGCACCAAATTGTGATAAATGAGTCCACTGGATTTAAGGATCATATAATTATTATTATTATTATGCAAGCGAGAATAAGCAAAGTTCAGCGCTGGGCGGCCGGGAGTCTCTGCTCCTCTAGGCTTGCACCGTTCCTTATCCCCAAGGTTCGCCTTTTATTGCCTTCTTCTCCTGGGTTCAGGGATGACATGGTCTGTCTTTTGCGCTTGCTCATTCAGTTGCTAGGGGGTCTTTTTCTGCCTTCTGGTGGTCGTGGGATGAAGGCTCCGAGTCTTCCTCTTTAACCGCTGAGTGAACTTTCCCTTATAAGGCATACCTATACAGTGGAATTTTCAGAACACTATACGATTGCTGCAAGCCTAAGCAATTCTTGCGATTTTAAGGATTATTGTTACAGCCTTCCTCTGTGACCACTGGGTGAACTTTCCCTTATAAGGTATATCTTTACCATGGAATTCCCAAAGCACTATACGATTCCTGCAAGCCAAGCAAACATGTGTGCCTGCACATTTAAGAATCAAGCGGTATTAGCTATTTAGTTATTGCTTTTATATTGTATAATTATTTAGCTATTGATTTAATTAATGAACAAACGTATTGCTACCTATTACATCCAATTTGTGTTGAATTTGGGCTGGGTTGGGACTTGTTGTTTTGGGGTGAGTTGATGGGTGTTTGTTGTGGGTCCTGGGGAGGGGAGGTCCAGGGTTTGGTGGGGGTGATAGTCAAAGGGGGGCGGGAGGTGATTGGACAGGGGACTTTACCAATCATTCGATGCCCTGAGAAAATGATTGGTCCAGAATGAATATTGATAAGGACCAATGAGAACACCGGAAAACGACCAATCAACGTGCGGATCCAAACCCCACCAATCCTGGACCTGAGAGGGGTTATAAAATGAGGGTTTCGATTGGGTTGGAGTTCTTCTCCTTCTGGGGGATGTACTATATGGGGGAGAACCCAGCGTGTTTGGGACACATCATTATCTTTGGGTTGTTGCATGGGAGTTTGGGCTTATCTCAAACTCCCTGTCCTCTGTAGTTTGTTTTGAGAAACGAGAGCCTGTTTCCTTCTCAAAATCTGGCCTCGTTCCAATTCATAACAGCATGGTTTTTCACCAGCAGTGAGTGGGTTCTTCTTTGGAGGCCCTGGGACACACTGAGGGATGCCTAAGGACACACTGAGGGACGGCCAAGCAGACTGGAAAAGGTTTGGAGGGGAGAGAGCGCAGCACGAGACACCTCCTTAAGGGCCCAGGGCCCCTTGCAGGACGGTGGTGAAAGACCACCAGGCTCTGTGAGCCTGTCTTTGGAGACATTTACTCAGGTTCCTGGTCCCTTTTTCACCCTCCTAGGGAGATGCGCCATGCTTGTCTTCGGTTGTGTTCCAGTATTGCACTCCACCTCCTCTGGCTGCTCAGCACACAGGAGCCACACTGGGATCTGCCCGCCCTGGCATTCCTTGTGGAGGTGAGCCGGGTGTCCAGCGCTACCTGGCTGAGCTGCCTCCCAGCTCTCTGCCCTCTCGTCGCCGCAGCCACCTGGGACGGTGCTGCTGCTGCTGCTGCTGCTGCTGCTGCTGCTGCTGCTGCTGCTGCTGCTGCTGCCTGGGCCCAGCCCTGTGCAGCTCTGGGCTCCTGCCGGCCGGCTCCCTGTCACTGCCCTGTGCCTTTCAGGTCCTTGAGTGCCTGGACCCCGGTGAATGTGGGGACAGTGTTGTGAAGGTCTCTTCACGGTACCTGCAGAGCGAGTGCAGGGAGAGGCGTCGCCTGGCGCTCAGGGCCCTTCTCGAGCTCATTGATGATCCCTCAATGGTGAGAAGGGGGCGGTGGCTGAAGCTGTGCTGAGAACGCAGTGGCTTGGCCTTGCCTGGGCTTGGGGTGCTGGGGCAGCTGCTCCCAGCTCTCCTGCCTCCCACTTCAGCTGCCCCAGTGCTTCGGGACAGGCCTTTGGCCTCTGGGCCCTGCAGCAGCAGGCTGGCCTTTCACGGACTTGTGTTCCGCACAGGCCGAAAGAATGTGGAGCTTGACCGAAAGCCTCATGGACCTACTGGGGGACAATGATGCAGAGATAGCTGGGATGACACTCATCACACTCAGCTTTATACTCCTGCACAAACACATTCTGATGGCACCCCCCATTGCCCTGCAGCTGGCTGAGGTGCTCCTGCCACTCTTTGACCACGTAAGGCTCTGTGCCCCCAGCTACAGCCACTGGCTGCTGCCTGGAAACTGTGTGCCCTGTGCATTTCCAGCCCTGTGCCCAGGGGGCCCTGGAGGAGCCAATGCTGAGGTAGTTTTTCCTTTTTTTTCATACAGGATAATAGCCAGGTACAGCTGCTCTCCATCAAACTCTTCCGAGACATGATGGAGTATTTGGAAGAGAGAGAAAAACCTTTGGAAAGCCCTGTGCAACAGAGCCTGCTTCCACTCTTCTTCCACTGCAATGATGAGAATCAGCGTGTGGCAGAGGTGAGGACTGGTGGGCTGCTGCTGTCCCCCTGGCAGGGGGCTGGGCTGCCTCCTGCCCTGCGCCTGCTGGACCGCAGCCTCCTCCAGGCCATGGCACGGGGAGGTGGGTCCCGTGCCCTGGGCTGTGGGGCCATCTCCACGTCTCTGCTGCTCTCCAGGCTTCTCGGGAAACACTGCTTTATGCGGTCAAGTTCATGAAGAGGAGGGATCTCAAAAAGCTGCTGAAGGAGCAGAAACTGTGGAAGTTCAGCAAGTGCCTGGTAAGGACGGCCTGGAAGCCACAGGCTCAGCCTGGAGAAGGCCCCTGAGGGCGGTGCTCAGTGTGCGGGGCCGAGCAGCTGTGCCCCTGCCCGCTGCTGCAGCCAGAGGCCGCGGGGGCTCTTCTCCAGGCTCCCGTGGGCCCCAGCCGGGTGTCCACGGAGCCCCGGCCCGGCGGGGCTGCGGGCCGGCACCGCGGCTCCCCGGGCAGCAGCCGGCCCTCTGCCCCCTGCCCTCGGGAGCCCTTGGCCAGCGGCTGCTGGCCGCGCCTCAGGCCTGCGCGGCCAGGGGAGGCCGGGGCTGGGCGCAGGCAGCGCCCGGCCCAGGGGCGGAGCCCGCGCCAACCCTTCCCTCCTGCCACTCTTTGCAGCTGGCAGAGGACAGGAGCAGAGCGGCCGAGCACCTGCGCTGGGCCCTGCGCTACCTGCGGAGCCCACAGGAGCCCCTGCGAGAGGCGGCCATCAGGTTCATGGGTGAGCCACGAGCCCGGGCTCCCTCCTTGGCCCGGCCCGCCACAGCTCGGCCCCAGCCCCGCCTGCTGCCCCGGCAGCACCAGCCAGGCCCGGCGCCGTGGAGCCCCGCCCGGCCTGGGCATTGCTGCTGCCGCCCTCTGGCAGCCGTGCCCTGGGGCGGCAGCGTGCGGCAAGGGCCCGGGCTGAGCCCTGCCGGGCCAGCAGCCCGTGTGGCCGCAGCGCCGGCAGCGCCGCTGGCAGGGAGCTGTGCCGCTGGCGCCCTGACAGGCTCTGTGTTCACAGGCATGGCCGGGCGGCACCTGAGGGGGCAGCAGCAAGAGCTGCAGCTGATCTGCACTGGTGAGTGAGGCCAGCGGGCTGACAGCGGGGGCTGCTGGGGACAGCTGCAAGCCCTGCCCCGGCTGCAGAGGGCTCTGCTCCCGGGGGCAGAGCACCCTGAGATTTCAGGGCCTCGTGGCCCATTCTTGGCCAGCAGCTTCGGGCTGATCCCCTTGCTCCCTGCTCCCTCCTGGCCATGGCAAAACCCAGCTGCGATGGCCCTGGCAGGCAGCTCTCCTCGGCTCCCCGCAGCTCCAGCTTCTGACCGTGGCTCTGTTCCTCTCTCTTGCAGCCCTTGAAGACAAAACAAATGACATCAGCCTCGCCGTCGGAAGCCTGGCAATTCAAACTCTGTGCATCCTCAAGGCAGGAGAGCGGGCTCCCATCTCCAGCTTCCAGTGGCTCCGAAATCACCTGCGCAGGGCGTGGAAGACACGGCCTCGTCTCTCACAGCTCGGCTGCCTGCCCTGCTGGAGCTCTGAGGAGAGCTGATCCCAGAAGCTCTTTTTGCTGGGGCCACCTGAGTCAGGATGAATTTTCTTTTTCTTCAAGAATGTTCTTTTCCTTTTATCCTTTTCCTTTCCAATGTAAATATAGACTATGTTATAATAGACAGACTCCCAAGATCTTTCTTTTGCTGCCCAGGGTCCACAGGGCATAGGGGAGGAGAGGGAAAAGGGTGCTTGTGCTCAGCCAGCTGCCCAGGCATGCAGTGCTGCAGGGAAAATGGCCAGAAGCCCCTTGGCCTTTGGTGGTTCTGCTGAAGCCTTTGTGCTGCCCACAGAGCGGCTGGGCAGGGGCCGGAGCTGCGGGGATCCCTGCCAGAGCGGTGCCTGGAGATGGCCACAAGCCCTATGCCAGGCAGGAAGCGCCATCCGTGTCCTCCCGCCCGTGTGCTGCTGCCTGCCTTGCCGAGGGCTCCCAGGTGCCTCTGGATGGGGCTGCTCTGGAGCTGCTGTGGGGCTGCGGCGCTGCTGCCGGGCAGCTTGGCCAGGCTGGGGCAGGGCCTGAGGGGCTGGGGCGCTGGCAAGCCCTGAGCAATGGGCTGTCAGAGGCCACAAGCAGCCCCCTGGCAGCTGCCTCCCTCCTGCCAGAGCTGACTGGCAAGATGGATTCCGGGCACTCTGCAACTAACAGCATCAGTGTTGTTGGAAACCCAAATGCAGGGAAATGTCGGACCTTTGGTCTTGTCAGCAAAGCTTAGAATTAAACACAGCATTTGAGCTGAGACCTTGGTGTAATAAGTAGCAATATATTTGTTCATTAATTTAATCAATAGCTAAATAGTTATACAATATCAAAGCCATAACTAAATAGCTAAAACCGCTTTATTTTAAATGTATAGCCACATATGGTTCACATATGGTTGCTTGGCTTGCAGGAATCGTATAGTGCTTTGGGAATTCCATGGTAAAGGAAAGTTCACCTAAGAGGTCACAGAGGAGAGCTGTAATAACAATCCCTAAAGTCGCAAGAATTGCTTAGGCTTGCAGGAATCGTATAGTGTTCTGAAAATTCCACTGTATAGGTATGCCTTATAAGGAAAAGTTCACTCAGCGGTTCAAAGAGGAAGACCTGGAGCCTTCATCCCACGACCACCAGAAGGCAGAAAAAGACCCCCTAGCAACTGAACGAGCAAGCGCAAAAGACAGACCACGTCATCCCTGGACCCGGGAGAAAAAGGCAATAAAAGGTGGACTTTGGGGATAGGAACGGTGCGAGCCTAGAGGAGCGGAGACTCCCGGCCGCCCAGCGCTGAACTTTGCTTATTCTTGCTTGCATAATAATAATAATAATAAATTTATAATTGTATGATCCTTGAATCCAGTGAATTCATTTATCACACTTCCTTCCTTCCTTCCTTTCCTTCTTCCTCCATCTTTTAAGTGATGTTGGCATTTTTAGATTAGTTTAGAGTAAAAACTCACTGTCTAACATAGGTGATAAGTATTGAGAAGTTATTGTAAATAGTGTACACGTAGTTTTTAGTATAAAAAGATAACACCACACAGTTCCCCATGGTCCCTCACAGGCCCCTCATGGCTCCCTCACAGTTGCCCAAGACCCCTCACAGCCCCTCACTGTGGATGCCATGGCACAGAGAGAGAGAAACAGCAAGTGTTTCTCACAGCAGCTTGTGAGAATTATTAGCAAGTTGGAAGAATGTGAGAACTTCAGTATAAACAATCCGCAGGTGGTGTTCTTCTACTTCATCTTTCTCTTCTTCTCAAGGACGGTGTATAAAGAATGTGTTTTTGTTAAAGAGCCAATAAAACATATCGTATCACTCTATAAAAACCGCACGGTTCTCTTGAATTAAACCTTCTTTTAGTCTTTCTGCAATACTGCCTCCTGCCTGTTCCTGTGTCATTCTCAGCGCAAGAGTGACACCTCACGGCCCTTCATGGCCCCTCAGGGCCCCTCACAGCTCAAGGCTCTTCACGGCCCCTGAGCCGCCTCCGGCCCCGCCATTGGCGCCGCTCTTTGCTGCTGGCCAATGGTGGCCCGAGTCTGCAGTGACGTCACCGCTCGCCGGGCAAAGGAAGGCCTGGGGCTGAGGTGCCCCGGGCTGGCCGGGAATGGGGTCCGGGGGTCCCCGGGCTCATGGAAACGGGGGATCCAGGGGCTGGGAGAGGAGGATACCCGGGAAAGGGGGTGCAGGGGGTGTCGGGGCAGGATAAGGGGGTGCAGGGGGTCCTGCAGCTGGGGAAGGAGATGCGAAGGGTCCCAGTGGCCAGGAATGGGCATTCAAGGGGGTCCCCGGGGGGCTCCCCAAAGCCCCTCCCAGGGGGCAGCAGGAGCTGGCTCAGGAGCTCTGGGCAGAGAAAAGGGGGTGACCCCGGCTTGGGGGGGACATGGGGGACTCACCCACGCTCCCGGGGGGACACGACCCCCGGGGACCCCCCCTCACCTTGTCCCGCAGGGGAGGCCGAGCCCCAGCCCAGGCAGACGAAGCCCCCGAGCCGCGGCAGCATCTTGGGGGGCGTGCGGGGCCGGGAGGGGCAGGATCCGGGAAAGGGCGGCGGCTGCCGGGTTCCGCGGGTGCCTGGAAACCACGAAGGCGGCGGCAGCGTCTGTGACAGCGGCGCGGCCTCAGTTGCCTGAGAACGCGGCCCTGGCTGCTTGTGCGCAGCCTGGGCTCCTGCAGGCGGCTTCACTGGGCCATTCGCCAGGGGAATTGTTCGCAGAGCATTGGCCTCTGCAAAGTTCCTGAGCGTGCAGAGCATTGGCCTCTGCAAGGAGTTCATCAGCGTGCAGAGCATTGGCCTCTGCAGAAAGTTGCTGAATTTCCTTTGAAGGTAAAGATTGACTCAAGATGAACTTTTTGGTTTTGTCTCATCTGCACTCTGAGAGAGAATGCCAAAGGGAAATACAGGATGGGATAATGCCCGTCTGCTGGTGCAGCAGTTCAGTGGTCTGCACTGCCACAGACATGTTTTATGAAAAATCCTTTGGGTTTTTTCTCCTGAGAAGCTGAGAGACCTCAGGAACAAAATGTAAACAATGGTTATCTGCTGCTCTGGAATGCAACAGGTGCATCTGTGATTGGTCTCCTAGAGTTGTTTCTAATTAATGGCCACTCACAGTCAGCTGGCTTGGACTCTCTGTCTGAGACACCAGCTTTTGTTATTCATTCTTTCTTTTTCTATTCTTAGCTAGCCTTCTGATGAAATCCTTTCTTCTATTCTTTTAGTATAATTTTAATAGAATATATATCATCAAATAATAAATCAAGAGTCAGATCCTCATCTCTTCCCTCATCCTAAGACCCCTGTGAACACCACCACAATGCACAGCTGAGTGGATGAACAATATATGCTCTACTGATTGTGCTTTTTTTTTTCACTGAAGGAATGCAACATTTTCTAAATGTACTGCTCTATACTTTTTTTTCCCGTCTAGTGGTTGCTTAAAGTGCTTAAAGGTGAATGAGGTCTGTTCAAGTTTCATCAAGTTTCAGTGGGTTGTTATCATCTGGCTATTAAAATTATTAGGGAGAGGCCTGTGAATTGAGGTGCAAATGAGACCATATGCCAAAATCAATAGTCTGGATTTTATGTAACAGTAAATAGGAGGAAGAGAGAGAGAAAGGAAAAGAAAAAGAAGCGGGGGGGTGGCAGGGAGGGGCATGGGGGGTTGGGAAGAAGGGGAAGAAGGAGAGTGACAGAGACAGATGAAGTGAAAAACATCACCATTCCATGGATCCCATTGGCATACCATCAAATCCTCTTCTGGTCTTCTCTGTGGTGAGGTCTCGCAAAACGAAAGACTCCAATGGATTCCTGCAGATTTGGGCAAGGTGGGACCTCCCAGGTGCCTCCCTGGGGTGGGGCAAGTTGGACTCTGTCTATTGCTACTTTCAAATAATATAAAATCTTTAGCATCTGTCTGTCCTTTGAGTCTGCCATCAATTGGCTTCTGGATTTTCAGATCTGTTGTGTTACTTTGCGTGCCCTGCAGTCGTCTGGTGCAAGGCCTCAGGAATGGGTCTGGGGGCACTGTGGAGGTCTTTGATGGGAGGTTTGTGTGCAAACCTGGCCTCAGCAGACGAGTCTGTGGCTGTGACTTGCCCACCTTGAAGGCAGACAGAGCTGATTTTCAGGACAGCTGCTGGGTTTGGCTTTGTTGTGGATAGGTTTTTCTCTGCAGCCTTGTTCACTTCTCCCCAGCCCTGAGCTAATGGGACAATAGTGTCACCTTTGTCTTGTCTCAAGTTCCCTTCAGCAGCTTAACTCCCAGTGCCAAGTTCCAGTCCAGAGGCATTTTCAGGGAAGGGTGGGCTTGGGTGGTCACAGCTTCTTTATACAGTTTTGTCCCAATGGGCAGAAAGTCCTTTATAACAACTTTTAAGCCATTAGCCATAACATTCCAGTCTCTCCCAAGTCCTGTGAGGAGCAGCTGAGAGAGCAGGGGTGCTTTAGCCAAAAGAAGAGGATATCCACTCTAGCTATTTTAAAGTAATATTTAGGCTGCAGCTTTGTCTGTTCTAACTATTCTTAATGTTCAGATTTTTAGCTCCAGGTTTCAGTATGATCCATCTTTGAATTGCACAAGGCAGCCCTATAGTTCAAATAAAGTCCAACTAGAGGCCTAACATACTAGCTACTTACACCAAACAAGCACTTAGCTGCTTTCAAATCATAGAAAATGTTTAGCACCCGTATATGCCTTGAATCTGCCATGAATTGGGTTCTGGATTTTCAGAGTTCCATTGTTGCTTCTTCCAGTTTTGTTGAGGCATTGTCACTCATCTGGGGATCCTGCCATCAAAATGGCTTCTGGATTCCCAAAGAAGACCTCGACACCTCGTCTTTTGTCCAGAGAAAGACTGACATCTTTCACTGTAAGTACCCAGTGGGCTGTGTTAAGGCTGCAAACTGCCCTGGTGTCCCTGCTCTCCCTGCCCCTGCTTTAGTGCAAGCAAGAAAATGCTTTAAGTAGGTAATAAGCAGAAATATTTTAGTAAGGCTACAAAACGCAAGTAATAAACGACACAATTATGAAGGTTTCTTTTGAGATGAACAGAGAGGGGGAATTGTGGAAATCTACAAAATTAGAGGGTTTTGGGAAAGCTGCAAAAGGCAGGCCTCAGATACAGTAGAACTGTGATTAGAGCTAAGCAGCTGCCATGAGTTAGGTCAGCAGAAAAATTATTTTAAAAGTAGAAAAGCAAGGACAAATAGAACAATGGTCTGTGTATTAACGCTTCTCTAGAATAACTCTCTAAGCTACAGAAAAGTTTATCTAGCAAGATATTAGGAGGGTTAAAGCTTAATAATGGAGCTCTGTGCATTGTGCTTTAAGGCTTACAAGCAGGTATTGTATTCAAAATAAGCAAGCATTGTTTTAACCATAGGTACGAGTGCTTATAATGGTTGGATGGAACTACTGTCAATGTGCTTTTGCTTTGTGTTATTGGTCAAGAAACTTATAAAGGAAGTTGTAACATCAAGTTCTTGGGCTGCCGCCTGGGATGTGAGCTGCTGGCATGTTCCCATTGTCATAACCATGTAATGAGAGTGATGCTGGAAAATAAAACAGCTCAAGGCAGTTCCACAGCAGCCCTGTCCCGTTTGTGATTTGTAAATAGCCCCCTGCTGGTGTCAAGACCAAGCTGCCCTTGGGCACCTGAGCATGTTGGGGGGAAGCTCAAACTCTGCCCAAAGCCCAGTGAGACAGGGCTGGTCCCAGCTGGAAGAGCTTCCAAAGCAGCTGTTCTCTCCCAGCTCCTGTGTGGGCACAGATCCAGCCCTGCAGACACAGTGTACAGCAAAGCAAGTTATCTGCTGCAGCATGCCCAGAAGAAAATGTCTCAGCACCTTTGTGTCCCAGATATCTTTTATGAAAAATCCTTTCCTTAGGATTTTTCCTCCTGAGAAGCTGAGAAGCCTCAGGAACAAAATGTAAACAATGATTATCTGCTGCTGTGGAATGCAACAGGTGGATCTTTGATTGGCCCATGTTGGATGTTTGTAATTAATGGCCAATCACCGCCCAGCTGGCTCAGACAGAGAGTCCAGGCCAGAAGCCTTTGTTATCATTCCTTCCTCTTCTATTCTTAGCTAGCCTTCTGATGAAATCCTTTCTTCTATCTTTTAGTGTAGTTTTAATAAATTATATATCACAAAATAATAAATCAAGCCTGCTGAACCATGGAGTGAGATCCTCGTCTCTTCCCTCATCGTAAGCCCCCTGTGAACACCATCACACCTTTGTTCTGCAGGATGGTGGAAATCTTCCTGTGCTGGGAATTGTCCCCTGATTTTGGTTTACCATGCGTTGATGGTATCTCTCCCAAAGGAGTTGGCTTCTCTTGAAAGCTCTGGATTGGTAGGAATCTTGAAGGCTGTACAGTTCTTTCCTGCTCCCTGGAGCCAGGGTCAAAAACCTCCCTTGGTGTCTGGAGCTCACTTGACTGAAGATGCCCCAGTGCTGAGGCTCTGTCCAGGAGATCCCTCTGTTTTCTTCTCTGCAGGGGTCTGTGAGCCCAGAGAGAGAAAACAAATGCTAATTAACAGAGAGAACTACAACTTGGACACATTCCTGTGCTCCTCACTCTTGGTACAACGTTCCTTTCTTGCCTCTCTTGGACTCAGCCAGCAGTGCTATCTCCTTGCTGTGAGTTCTCAGTGCTGTACAGGGATGGAGTCAGGGCAGTTCTGAGAGCTTGTCCCCATTCTTTGAAAAGGTCACTGCCTCAATCCAATGAACCTAAAGAGGAAAGAAATGCCCAAAGAGCAGCAATCCCCAACCATGTCACATGCAATCACGGAGAAGCTGATGGGACAGAGCCATGTGGTTGGAGTATGTGTATTGCACTCTGTATTGTTAATTTATTGGTGCTGAGTATTTCAGCAAGCAACTTCCAGGGCTTCCAGGACTGTCCTGGACAATGCGACCACAAATTGTTCACCAGTGCCACTTGTTCAAGAAAAGCCTTTCTGAACAAGCCCAACTCTGAGGCTCTAGCTGGTTTATTTTTGCCTTTCAGCTGCTTCCCTCTAAGTTCCTGTGGGAGAAGTTTCTCAACATGAAGAAGAAGGCCAGCACTGGCGGGAGTTTTCTACCCAGAATTGGCCCATGTGTAGAGCTGGGGAAGACTGGTCCAAAGGTAGCCTTTTCCTGCTCTTCTCCTTTCTGTTTGATGGGAAGTTTGAAGAGGGTGTGTGCTTGTGACAGGCTTGCCTCCAGCAAAAGACCTCAGTGTGCAGGTCCTGTTGTCATTGCAAGCTGCTGTTAGAGGTGGGCTGGGAGTCCTGATCTGCACTCAGCCAACACAAATAAGCTCTGCTGAAGCTGCCTAAGTGTAGCTGCCATTGCTGAAACAATGGGGGGAAGGCTGGGGACACAAAGGCACAGCATTGCCATGTGCCATTCTCCTGCTGAAGGAGCCACCTCTTGCTTTGGTGTGGTCACCATCAAATGCTTGGGGTCACAGGATTCCCTCTGGAGTGGCAGCGTTGGCCTTGGAAGGCCGAGGACCTGCAGGAATGACTTCAGCTTTAACAAAACAAATTTTATGCTTTGGGCTGGAACAATGTGTTGGACCCTGAGGGGGTGTTAGATTTTGCAGGCTGCCAGATGTACAGGGAACTGGCCCTGGGCAGAGGGGAATGGATGTGCTTTATCTGGATCAGTGCCTTCTTAGAGGTGTGTTTGAAGCTGCTTTTCTGGCAGGACTGGCTCAGTAGAAAGCACAGTCCCAACGGGGAGGTGACTGAGGTGGGCTGTTGTTATGAATGAGGTCCCTATGTGTCTAATTTAATAAACCAACATTAGAATTTAGCAGCAATTTTAATTGAGCAGCCATTTTATATGAAATAATGCAATCAAATATAATCAAGCAGATCCAAAATAATTTGGCAGTGGTTTGGATAAAGCATAAGAAAACCAGTCAGGATACACTGGGCTTTTCTCACCCTGCCTCCCATTCAAAAGATAAAGAATCCAAAGACAACTTCTAGACTGGATGCTAATACATATTCATCACTAATTTTCTGTCAATCTCCTCCTATTTTTGATTCTTAAAATCTATGTCCTTTGAACAACCCCACAAGCTGCACATGCACCCCAAGTCTTGTGTTATAGAAGCCAGCATTATATTCCAAAAAGAAGCCTTATGATTTCATAGATACCTGGAATCATCCCAATTTTGTCCATTTCAAGGCCGATTCTTTCATTATCCTGAGGCCTATTGCCTCTTGGGATGTTACTTATCTCAAACTACATCCTGCATCCTGTTTTCTCATGAACATCTGAAAACATCTGTTTTGTGACACTAATTCCATATCCTTTTCCTCTCTTACTTTTTAACAAATATTTTCTAAAATATTTAAAATATAGTTACAATTGTTAACACGAATGAGATTCATCTGTCACACTGTTGAGCAAGAAATTGGCAGCAAGAGCCATGTAACAGACTGGTTAAGGATTGCCCAGACAGAGCAGGGGGGAGTTTTCTCCAAGCAATGCCTCTGCTCCAGAATAATTTGCTGTTGTTTTGGGCCCATCGGTCTGCCTCGGCAGCGGTGGTCCCCGGCTTGCGTTGTTGAAGCCGTCCCCCTTCCTCGGCCTTAAGCCGGGGACCTGCGTTGTGGCGGGCAGATCTTTTTGGCCTAGTTTCTTTTCTTTTTTTACAGGCCCGGCACCCAACGGAGAGCCCCCCCGGACTGGTCTCCTGGGCGAGGCGGCGGCGCCTCGCCTACCTCAGTTGTGGCCAGATCGACTGAGCCGCTTATGCCGAGCGGGGCCGGGTTGGCCACGCTGGGTCCGTTGCTTTTTGTTGAGATGGGCAGAGTTGGGGGGGTGCCTGCCAGGCCTCTGCGGGCCTTTTTATTTTTCTCTCGCAGCCCTAAGCCGCGGCACCGAGAAGCGTTGCGACAAAGGCGCGAGCGGGATGCCAGTGGGTCCGTCGTGGGGAGGTAGTGAGGCGTGTACCTCGCCCCCCCCCCCCCCCCGGGCCCCTGGCCCCACGGCCCCCGTGGCTAGCACGGGTCGTTGCGAAGGCGCCTCCATGTGCCTTTTTTGTCGTGCCGTCTCCCAGCTTTTTTTTCTGGAAGGGAAAGCCGACCGCCGCGAGGCCGGGTGAAAGCCGGTGGCCCGTGGCGCCAGATTGGTGGCACTTTTTCTCACACACTCAGCCGGTTTCTCCGGGCCGGAAGGGTGGGGAGGGCCACCAAATCCCCTCCCGGCCCAGCGGGGGCCAGTCCAGTCCCGCTGTTGCCTAGCTGAAAGGGGAGCTGTTGTTGGCCGCGGCCGGGCGGCGGCAGCCCCCGTGCTCCTCTGCTGCCGCGAGCAATCCGATCCGCAGGTGGGCTGGGTGGCCATCGCCGTTGTCCCAGGACCTTGGCCATGGGGCCCTTGTCGCCATTCGCGCGGCTCCTTCCTGGAGTTGCGCCTGATCGATGTGGCTTTTCGGGTGGCATCGGAGAGGGCCCCTGGTGGGCCGGCTCTCCTTCCAAGGCTTCTCTTTCACGGGGAAGCCACAGCAGGGGGGGTCCGATTCTCGGGCAGGGCGATCTCCTTTCCAATTTGCTACCCATCGCAGGCGAGGTGTCGCCCCTCCCGCTGGCCTGGGGAAGGGCGTCTTTACCGTCCCGAGCTGTGTGACGGCCTCGTGGCCCTGTGAGCCTTCAGGTGTCCTTAAAAAACCACGTGAGATGCTGGTGCCAGCCCCGGTCCGGGTAGCGCCCGTGTGGGTCCCGGACACGAGCAGCACCGGGCGGCGGTGCGGCTGGAGCTAGAGCCGCGAGAAGGGAGAGAGGCAAGAGAGAAAAAGAGAGAGCGAAAGTGCCCGAACCCTATGGGTAGACGGGCACTTTCGCCCTCTCTCTTTTCGCCTGGGACGCGGGTGGAACAGACCCCGGTCCGCGCGCTCCTTTGCCATTCCGCTGCCTGCTGCAGAGCGAGCCGCCTCGGCTGAAAAGGGGCCTCGGTGTCCTGGCTGCGCCCGCCTCGTCGGGTCGCTGCCTACTCTAGCACGTCTGGTGCTTTCCGCGCGGCCCAGTAGGGGGACGCGCCGGGACGGGGTTTACTCCCTGTAAGCGAGGCCCCAATTGGCCCAACCTCGCCGGCAGCCCATCGCTCGCCCACCACCTTTCGGCGGGCGGGTTTTTCTCGGCTTTGGTGGGGGGGCGGGTCAGCCCCGGCCAAGCCCCATTCCGTGCGCTGCGTGCCTCATTTCGAGCACAAGGCCGAGTCTCGAACCGGGGTACGGGTCCCAGCAAAAAAATTGTGAGACAGAGAGGGAGAGAGATGAAGCCTCGCGCTCCATCCAAGTGGCGAAAAGCTGTGCAGTGGTCCCGGTTCCTTGCCCGCGGCGTCGCGGGAAGGGCCGGCTGCTGGGGTCGGCCGTTGCCAAGGGGCGTCTCTCGAACGTGGTGCTGTTCCCCATCCCCAGTGATGCCGGGCCGCGATGCGGCCGCCCGCTGCCCCTGCCGCCAGCGCCCGTCACAGCCACGCTGCCGCCCTCTGCCATGTCTTCGTCCGCGATGCTGCTCCCGCGGGTTGGAGCGGCAAAAGGAGCCTGGGGCAGTCGGGGTTTGGCGCGGGGCGAGTTCACTGGCAGGCCGGGCGCGTCCGGGCGCTCGTGTGACGCTTCGCAGCGCCGCCGTGGGCGGCAGCTACCTGGTTGATCCTGCCAGTAGCATATGCTTGTCTCAAAGCTTAAGCTGTGCATGTCTAAGTACACACGGGAGGTACAGTGAAACTGCGAATGGCTCATTAAATTAGTTATGGTTCCTTTAGTCGCTCCTCTCCCGCTCCTTGGATAACTGTGGTAATTCTAGAGCTAATACATGCCGACGAGCGCCGACCTCCGGGAACGCGTGCATTTATCAGACCAAAACCAAACTGGGCCTGCCCGGCAGCTGTGGTTACTATAGATAACCTTGAGCCGATCACACGCCCCCGCGGTGGCGACGACCCATTCAAATGTCTGCCCTATCAACTTTCGATGGTACTGTCTGTGCCTACCATGGTGACCACGGGTGACGGGCAATCAGGCTTCGATTCCAGAGAAGGGCCTGAGAAACGGCTACCACATCCAAGGAAGGCAGCAGGCGTGCAAATTACCCACTCCCAACCGGGGGAGGTAGTGACGAAAAATAACAATACAGGACTCTTTCGAGGCCCTGTAATTAGAATGACTGCACATTAAATCCTTGAGCGAGGATCCATTGGAGGGCAAGTCTGGTGCCAGCAGCCACGGTAATTCCAGCTCCAATAGCGTATCTTAAAGTTGCTGCAGTTAAAAAGCTCGTAGTTGGATCTTGGGATCGAGCTGGCGGTCCGCCGCGAGGCGAGCCACCGCCTGTCCCAGCCCCTGGCTCTCGGCACCCCCTCGATGCTTTTAGCTGAGTGTCCCACGGGGCCCAAAGCGTTTTCTTTGAGAAAATGAGAGTGTTCAAAGCAGGCTGGCCGCCGGCATACTGCAGCTAGGAATAATGGAATAGGACTCCGGTTCTATTTTGTTGGTTTTCGGAAACGGGGCCATGATTAAGAGGGATGGCCAAAGGCATTGGTATTGTGCCGCTAGAGGTGAAATTCTTGGACCGGTGCAAGACGGCCTAGAGCGAAAGCATTTGCCAAGAATGTTTTCATTAATCAAGAACGCAAGCCAGAGGTTCGAAGACGATCAGATACTGTCATAGTTCCGACCATAAACAATGCCGACTGGCGATCCGGCGGCGTTATTCCCATGACCCGCTGGGCAGCTCCCGGGAAACCCAAATCTTTGGGTTCCAGGGGGAGTATGGTTGCAAAGCTGAAACTGAAAGGAATTGACGGAAGGGCACCACCAGGAGTGGAGCCTGCGGCTTAATTTGACTCAACACGGGAAACCTCACCCGGCCCGGACACGGACAGGATTGACAGATTGAGAGCTCTTTCTCGATTCCGTGCGTGGTGGTGCATGGCCATTCTTAGTTGGTGGAGCGATTTGTCTGGTTAATTCTGATAATGAACGAGACTCTGGCATGCTAACTAGTTACGCAACCCCCGAGCGGTCGGCGTCCAATGTCTTAGAGGGACAAGTGGCGTTCAGCCACCCGAGATTGAGCAATAACAGGTCTGTGATGCCCTTAGATGTCCGGGGCCGCACGCACGCTACACTGACTGGCTCACCTTGTGCCTACCCTCCGCTGGCAGGCGCAGGTAACCTGTTGAACCCCATTTGTGATGGGGATTGGGGATTGCAATTCTTCCTCGTGAACGAGGAATTCCCAGTAAGTGCGGGTCATAAGCTCACGTTGATTAAGTCCCTGCCCTTTGTACACACTGCCCGTCGCTGCTACCGATTGGATGGTTTAGTGAGGTCCTCGGATCGGCCCCGGCGGGGTTGGCCACGGCCCTGCTGGAGTGAAGAGAAGACCGTTGAACTTGACTATCTAGATGAAGTAAAAGTCGTAACAAGGTTTCCGTAGGTGATCCTGCTTCGGAACAATCATTACCGATGGGGCTTGGCGCCCGCCACGTCGTGCCAGGCCATCTGGCAGGCTGTGCGTGAGTGGCGTCACTTACACGCCCACTCCATTCACATGCTTGGCTCCCGGCTGCTGGCCCCGGTCAGCACCGGGGGCCACATGCCCTTCCGCTTCGTCCCGCACCGTCAGCCCCAGAGAGAGAGAGAGAAACCGGAGGCGCACAGCACCTCCGGGCGCGGGGGGTCAGGAGGGGGAGAGGGGGGAAAAGCCTCTCGGCACGGCGAAGCGCGTCACGCGCACACGCCATGCGCACCCGCCAACGTGCGCGTGGGCGGGGCTCTCCCCGCGCTACACCGCGCGTCGCAGACGGGCCTAGAAGCATGGCATGCTCACCGCCGTCGCGACGGCTTGCCCCTCCATCCCCGACACCACCCCCTCCACCATGGCCTTGCACTGGTCTGCCGCTGGTCCCTCCCTGCCGGAGAGACGGGGCGTGGCCGCGGGCCCCCGAGCCTTGCACCACCGTGGCCGGCGCCGCCGTACACCGGTCGCCAGTGTGCCGCCTGCAGGTGTCCTGGCGCGGCCCGAGTTCTCCCGAGCTCGGCTCTCCTCAGCGTGCGTGCAAGAAAGCCGCCCGGGTGCCGGGAGGGAGGGGTGCTTGGCACGGCCCCTCCCGGAGGCGCACCCGTCCCTTCTGTCACTGCTTCGCCTGTCGAGCGACGGCTGTCCGTCTGGCTGTGGCACCCGTCGGCAGCCGAGGTGGAAAGGGCGAGGGAGCCAGGTGGCGGGGGCGCCTTCGGGGCTCGGAGGAGGCGGCTCCTCCAGCCCTTCCCGCACCGGGGAGCGGGACCTTTGCCGGCCAGCAGAGTTCCCTGCTCTCGAACTGAGCGGCCCCCCTCTCGTGCACGGCAGAGAAACTCCAAGGGCCAAGGCCTCCGGGCGTTCCCTGCCGCGCTTTGTGGTGTGTGCGCGCGCCCGAGTTGTGCTCGGTGGTCGGGCCCTGCGCCGGCGGGGCGGCCCAAGCCATGGCGGTCCTCTCGGATGCGCAGTGCTGGGCTACTGAGGGAAACCCCGGGCCCCGAGAAGCACATGGCAGTGGTGGCGGCAGATGTCGGGCGCACCCCCGCCAGTGGACGCTCTCCTGAGGGCGGCAGCGGGGGAGGCACCCCGGCAGGGCCATGCAGGTCGTTTCCCTCGCCCCAGGGCCAGGTACCTAGCGCTCCGTACCTCGGTGGTCCCCCCAGGTTTTTTTCCCTCAGCGTCATCAAACGCTGCGGGTTTGCTGAAAGGGGCTGGTGGGGCAGGGCGGCAGTTTAAAGGCTCGGGCGGCTTGGCGCAGCCCGCCATGGTGGCTGTGGTGCCGGCGGCGGCGGTGGCAGGTGTGTCTGGCGGTGTCTGAGCGGGGTGCCACTGAGGGGTGGGGAGCAGCTACTCCCACTGATCCCCTGCGGTGGTTGTCCCATCGCCACCGGCCGCGCTCCTCCGTCGCCGTCGTTGTCCCGCCGCGTGCTGCAGGGGTCAACCGTACGGCACCAAGGAGGGGCGCCCTGCCCCCCCCCCCCCGCAGCCTGGCCTTGACGGAGAGGCTGCGGCGCGCTGTCAGCCGCAGGGGCCGACCCGCTCGCCTCGTCGTAATGGGCGGCGCTGGCAGAGAGCGCGTGCTCTCTGCCCTTCCTCGGCCACGGGGTCATGGCTGCCGGGGCCCGCCAGCTCTCTCTCTCTCCTCGGACCGCCGCCGTGGTCTCTGGCGCGCGCAGCACTGCACCCGGCGCGTCCGGCGCCTCTCCTCCCCTCGACAGCCTTTTCTCCTCGAACGCACACCGGCGGTGCCGTCATCCGCCAACTGTCCCCTGGCTCAACCACCCACCTGCTTGTGGAGGGCGAGTGCTCGGTGGGCCCTCCAGCTGCGGAGGCCCGCAAGCGCAGGCGACCCCATGCCGAGCGGCGGCAGCGCCGCTCGACGGGCGTCCCACCCTGCGGGGACGGTCACCAGAAGGCACCCGCCGTCGCCCAGCGGCAGTCCTATCCTGGGCCCCGCTTGTCGCGTCCTCCATTGCCCTTCCCTCCATTGCCCTTCCCAGCCACGTGTGGGCCGCAGAAAGGCATGCGGGGCGGCCACGGGGGTGCTTCTCCCCGCCCGGTGTCCGCGTGCAAACAAGTAGAGCGAGCGTTGCCCCCCGGCTCAGCTCCGTACTGCCTTCCGTCAGGCGCGTGCCCGAGGCTAGGGGCCCCGGCAGTGCGACGCGGCGGTGGCGGTCCTGGGAGTGCGGCCCCGGCAGCGCCGGGGTATGCTGTCTGGCAGGCCTGGGGCACTGGCGATGCTGGCTCGGGTCTCGGTGGCGTCCACCTCCGGGGCTGGCGGTGGAGCCCATCCGCCGGTCACTCACCCGCCCAGCAGGGGAGTGGTCCTGCAGGAGGCACGCCAGTGGGGGCTGGTCATCGTCGCGTGCCATCTCGAGCCAGGGGAAGGCCGTGCAGTGGCGCAGCGGCACTCCGCGAGGCCTGCGGCGTCGGGGGCCAAGGGAGAGCCGGCGTGTGCGGGGGCTGACGGCCACACGCCCCCGGCCACGTGCTATGTGTGTTGTGCGTGTCGTCCCGTGAAAGCAAGAAGCGGGAGGGCTGCCGTGCCTTCCCGCATTCCAGCGCGCGCCGCGTGGCCCTCGGCGCGGAGGCCGGGCTGAGCCCGGGCGCCTGGTCCGCCTCCGAAGGACAGCGTTTGTGAGGTCGGCGTCTCCCCTCACAGTGGGAGGCGGTCAGGAGCGCGGGCTCCCCTGCCTCTTGGCCAGCCTTCAGAGCGTGGGTTGCTCCAGTTGGTTTTTATTCCCCCTTCCGTTTCTGTGTGCTTGTACGGTCAAAGCCAGGCGCGCACCCCCACGTCCTCGGTGCCAGAGTAACAAAAAAAGGGGCCGCTTGGCATGAGCGGTGCCTGAAAGGCAGACGACTCTTAGCGGTAGATCACTCGGCTCATGCATCGATGAAGAACGCAGCTAGCTGTGAGAATTGATGTGAATTGCAGGACACATTGACCATCGATCATTTGAAGGCACGTGCAGCCCTGGGTTCCTCCCAGGGCTACGCCTGTCTGAGTGTCGCTTGACGATCAATCGCCATCCAGGGACCACGGCGGCGGCATGGCTGGGGTCACCTCTCAGGCCCGTCGCCCGCGGTGGGCGGCGGCGGCGGTGGTGGCAGCAGCAGTGGTGGCGGGAGCAGCGGCGTCCCGCTGGTGCCTGGAGGGAAGACGGTCAGGGGTTCAGCGACGGAAGCATTTCCCTACGCGGCCTCGATCCCTTCCCTGCGGCCCGGCGGGCATCGTCGTCATCACAGTCGTCGTCATCGCAGTTGTCGTCGTTGCCGCGCAGGGCCCTCGTCCCCCTAAATGCAGACTCGGGGAGCACTCCATAGCTCCCCGCTCCCGGAGTGAGCCGCTGGGGTGGAGCTCGTCCTTGCCGGGACCATGCCATGGATGCGGTGGCATGGCAGCCTGGGGAGAGCAAGAGACGGCGTCGAAAGGCACTGCCGAGGGCCAAGAGAGAAAGAGGAGGGTGAGAAGGGGAGGCGAGGAACGGCCTCGCCCCCAGTGTCCCCCCGCATGGGCGGCTGTCTGTGGGTGGGAACCGTGGCGGTACCGTGCAATGCTTCTGAGTGCACGCACGTGGCGAGAGCGCCGGGGATGGTTGTTCCTACCCCGTTCTCCCTTCGCCCGCCCCCTCCTCTTCTG